>NC_139256.1:31979751-32502251 GCF_977018435.1 Lepisma saccharinum | reverse complement strand
TATCAGTACACAAACAGTAAACAAACCTGCATGCAATGTCAACTGGACATTATCCATTGTCTAGTTTTTTAAACCAGGGGTTTCCAACTGGCGGCCCACGGACCGCATGCAGCCTGCCATGCCTTTTTTTGCGGTCCGCGAAGCCAGTTTGCAAAATACATTAATTTTATGTATTTTTATTAACATACGTTCTATTAATGGACTTCCTTAAACAACTGGCGTTTATAACAGATGGCAGAGGTCATATGAACGAACTGAATTTGAAAATGCAGGGAAGAAACCAGCTGGCGTCAGATTAAATGGGAAACCTAAATGGGTTTCGTAATAAACTGAAGATTTTCAATGTTACTTTGGAGAGGAATAACCTGGTCCATTTTCCAAGCTGTCGGCGGCTAGCAGAAGATGAAGAAACACTGGATGTTTCTGAATTCAGTGCAAATATTAATGAAATAATGGATGAGTTTGACTCCAGATTTAAAGATTTTGAAGAACTTAAAAGCAGCATCCAGCTATTTAGCAATCCTCTTGGCGTAAACATCGAAGAACAAGAATCTTCTCTTCAACTTGAATTGTGTGATTTCCAAGGCGATGTGTTCCTCCAAACTAGCCAAGAAAAGGGGCCAGAGTTTTTCAAATACCTTTCAAAGGAACGTTTTCCAAATCTTAGTAGTTGTGGGCAAAGAATGACATCGATGTTCGGCAGCACATACACGTGTGAAAGTGTTTTTTCTTCAATGAAGTTAATCAAGAACCGCTACAGAAGCCGACTGGCAGATGCGTCACTGCTTCACCTTCAGAGACTTTCAAAAACAGACATGGAAATGGACATTCCAACTTTAATAAAAGAAGCAGATCGGCCTAAATTTTCACATTGAACACTTACTATGAAGGATTCTTATTTGTATGGTGTGTTTTTCATTTCTTTGAATTCATTAATAAGTATTGATTCTAATTATAAAATTTTGACTTGTGATTCCATTGTTTTTATTGCCTCATTTTAGAAATTTAGGTCATGCGTAGGTACTACATTTTCAGTTCAGTACTTGAAGTTCTTGTAATTTTTAATCCCCCCCCCACCAAAAAAAAAAGAATGCGGCCCGCCAATCAACTACTGGATATAATTTTGGCCCTCGGACCTTTTGAAGTTGGAAACCACTGCTTTAAACTATACTTATTCTAACACTATGTTTTGAGAGAGCACCTCTCCTCTCATCTTCAGGTGAAATTTCTTTTGCCAGTGGTGGGATCGAACCTATGACTGACCTCTTGATTTTACTGCAAATCCGGTGCTCTACCCAATTACTCCATGGTGCCCCCTTTTTTTTGACATTATCCATTGTCTAGCACCTTAAACTATACTTATTCTACTTGGGGATGCTGTGGAGTAATTGGTTACAGAACTGGATTTGTAATAAAATCACAGGTCTGTTGTAGGTTCGGTTCCTGAAGACGAGAGAAGAGATGCTCTCTAGTGTACAGGGTGTTTTAAAAAGAATCAGCATATTTCAAAAGGCTATATATTTTCTTATTTATGAAACCAAGAACTTGTAATTGCTTTTAAAATACACGGCTATACATAATTTTTACATAAAAAATGTTCATAAGTGCTTAATGTGACCCCCTTTGGACACTCTGCATATGTCCATACGGTAGAAGAATTTGTCCCATACAGATGCAAGCATGCCTCAAGTCACTGCTGCTGTGATCAAATTCCGCAGTTCATTCACAGCAGTCATTGGAACCAAGCTCTAACTGTACGAAAAGCCAGTTCTCACCATACTGTCGTTCTCACCATACTGTCGCCAAAATTCATGCTGCACTATTGTAACAGATTCACACACTTCAAAGCGCAGTACACAGACCTTTTTGTTGTGACATCGCCATCTTGTTTGAATCTGATGCCAGCATGAGAGGGGGAGGGGGTGCTACTGCTACCTGCCGGCAATCATGAGAAACTCGCGAATATCCTCTTCCTAATAGTACATTGTTCGATGTGTTTTAGCGAATGGTTACCGAGTTAAATTACTTCGAAATCTGATAATTCTTTTTGAAACACAGTGTAGTTTAAAGCACTAGACACTGGATAATGCTAATGTAGAACAATTGTCACTAACATTTAGAGATCTACTAGACTCAAATTTACCTTCTGTGATTCATCTAAATGTATATAACTTTCATGTAACACTCTCTCTTTTCCTTCTGTATCACTCAAAATGGTCACATTGTACCTATGTTCACCTAACACAAGAAAACATCACCTTGCAATCAACTGCAGCGGTAGGAATAAACCAGACATAAACAGACAAAAAATAAACTTGCAACTTTGCATGGTTATGATGGTAATCATGATACCTTTGAGAGAAGGTAGCCCTTAAAAAAACAACAACACAAAGCACACAGTAAACACAATAAACAGAAAAGAAGTTAATGAGAATGTAATTCATAGCCTATACAAATACCTCAATTCTTCCTGTATCTGGCTGGAAATTTTTGGCTGGATCCTCCGTTGTAACCCGACACTGTACGGCACTGCCCTGAATATGAATTTTGCTCTGATCCATACCAAGCTCTGGCAAGGTCATTCCCTCCGCAATGCGAATTTGCGATTGGACCAAATCAATGCTGCAAGATGTGAAGACCTTGAATATGTCTGTAATAGGTTGTGGTAAATAAGTAATAGATATAAAAAGAAATGACCAAAGAAATCGAGGCAAACTGTCTATCTTCAAAATTATATTCATTCTTTTCATTTTCAACATATTTTAACAACTCCTTTTTTAAAGGTTGTTTTTTGTTCCTTGACATGTGTAACTGCAATGTACTGCTGGATAAAATTACATTAATGTATTCACTTTGAAGAAAATGCCAAAAATTAGACAGAAAAAATACTGAAAAATTCCAGAGATAAATTGACTGACATTTTAGAAGCATCTTTTTCATATATACAACCTCTGACTATAAAGTTTGGTGAATGATCCTGAATATCGAAAGTAGACGAATTCTTAATGAAACCTATCTTACTGTCCTTCGAAGTAGTCCCCTCCCATGGCTATGCACCGTTGAGAATGGCTGTACATGTCCTGGAAACTTTTAGAAAAGTCTTCTTTCGGGATGGTGTTCAAGACCCTCGTCACGTTCCGTTGGATGTCCGGAATATCCTCAAATCCCTGACCTTTCAAAGCGATTTTGAGGTGTGGGAAGAGAAAGAAATCTGGAGGATTCAGATCCAAATTTCTTGCAATGCATTGCTACAGAGGATGAGAGCTGATGTGTGAGGTACAACCCTGAAACGAAATGCCAAAGCATGGAAAGGCGTTCTCGTGCATCACCCCGTCGGAAGAAGGCCAAGGCGGAAAAATTGTTGTTCCCTCCGGCAGGAATTCCTTGTGGATCATGCCATCACTGTCAAAGAAAGTGATAAGCATCGTCTTGATGCGTGATTTTTACGCCTTGACCTTCTTCCGACGGGGTGATGCAGAAGAACGCCATTCCATGCTTTGGCGTTTTGTTTCAGGGTCGTACCTCACACACCAGCTCTCATCCTCTGTAGCAATGCATTGCAAGAAATTTGGATCTGAATCCTCCAGATTTCTTTCTCTTCCCACGCCTCAAAATCGCTTTGAAAGGTCAGAGATTTGAGGATATTTCGGACATCCAACGGAACGTGACGAGGGTCTTGAACACCATCCCGAAAGAAGACTTTTCTAAAAGTTTCCAGGACATGTACAGCCGTTCTCAACGGTGCATAGCCATGGGAGGATAGTAAAGTAGGTTTCATTAAGAATTCGTCTACTTTCGATATTCAGGATCATTCACCGAACTTTATTGTCAGAGGTTGTATTTTATTTTCTTGTATAATTCCCATAACATATAATGGAAAAAAAAAATCCAGAAAATTTACAAGTAGTAGCCTTCTTCTTGTTTAGCAAAATTTCCTTAAATGTATCCTTCCAGCACCATATAAAAATAAATTTGAAGGTAACAGACACACAATTGGCAACATATGAATCTGGATTTTCTGAACAAAAGTTAGTGGAATAGTACTTGATGAGGTCATTTTTCAGACAAATTTTATAGTTTAGAAAAAAGTGTATTGTATATAGACAATCTAAAGATGTTCTCCTTTAAAACAATGTAGTGCATTGCCTTTCACTGATACATAATTCTGACCAACAAGATTGACATTTTTGTGGAATTACTATACTACATGTAAAAAGTTTCATTTATGTTAAGATTGCAGTAAGTGTGATCAATAGAGACAGGCCATAATTGCGAATGAATGCATCAAGAATTCATGATAGCAAGTTCTTCCAGCGTAAAAACTATAACATACAGCAATATATACAGGGTGTTTCTCTGACCATGTTACAGACTTGCAGGGATGATGGAAGGGAACAAACGCAACAAAATGAGATAGGGAACCCTGGTCCGGAAATGCCCCAGTCAAAAGTTACAAACCAAAAACCTTAGAAGGGCAGGCAGGGAACCATAAAAGATGTCTGGGGAAGTGGAAAACAAACACAGAAGAATCACTGTAGTGGCTTTAATGAGTCGTAACTGCAGTCATCATTACAGCAGTTGTTCAAAGTAACACCCCTTGCCTCAATACAGTGTTGCAAGAAGCTCTGTCGCATCCGCTCTAATATCCCAGGAGTCGTTCGGACCAGATCACTGCAAGGATTCTTGCCAAGAGTTCCTCTACATTACTCACAGGTGTCTCGTTGACATGACCCCACAAAAAAAAAAAAAAAAAAAAAAAAAAACAAGCGAGGTCAGATCAGGTGACCGGGCAGGGCAAGCAACAGGTCCACCTCTCCCTATCCACCTATGTGGGAAAGTCTGTGTCAGAATATCATGAGTACCAGCTACGAAGTGGGCTGGGGCTCCATCATGCTGAAACCACATGCGTTGAACGAGAAGTGGGACATGTTCCAATAACTCGAGGAGGATGTCTCTCAGAAACACAGTGTACACTGGTCCAGTTAATTGTGGTGGTAAAAGATAGGGACCTATTAAATGTTCAACAATGCCCGCCCACATGCTTACAACAAATCTGTCTTGATGGCCCTTCACAATTGTGACACAGGGATTTTCATCGGCCCATACATGGCTATTGTGACTATTCAGCATCCCGTCTCTCGTAAAACAGGCCTCATCAGTAAAAAGCACAATGCGGGGTGCGAAATCAGCTGGACCCAAGGCATGGACACGCTGTGGATTGCAAGGGTGCAGCTGTTGCTCCCTCAAAACTTCCAAACAGTACTATGGGCCACACCAATTTCACATGCCACAGCCTGTGTGTGAATGGATGGTTGTTCTTCCACCCGATTCAGCACTGCTTCTTCAAGGTTGGGTATCCTTGCAGTTCTATGTCCTCCTTGCTCGTGGAACTAAGGTCGCACTTGCCCCGTTTCCCATAATTGTTGGAAAAGTCTGGATAACATGATGTGCGCTGGATGTCTGCACTGTGGACACGTGGTCCGATACAACCTTTCTGCTTCCCTACACTTCCATTTGCTCATCCATACACAAACATCATATCAGCCAGTTCCTCTACCGTATACTCCATTGCACTGATTGCAGCCGCGACGCTCATGCTTCTAGACTACACACGTCAAGTTTGACGTTACATCTTCTCCAGAGCATGCACGTTGGATTCTTTCCCCTTTCTTTTACAGTTCCCCTCTGAGTTGTGCATGGTTGCCTGCCCTTCGAAGGCTTTGGCTTTCTAACTTTTGATTGGGGCATTTCGGGACCAGGGCTCCCTATCTCATTTCGTTGCGTCTGTTCCCTTCCATCATCCCTGCAAGTCTGTAACATGGTCACAGAAACACCTTGTATACATAAATTATAGGAATTATTACAAAGAATGGTTTATATGAAATGGTAGCAAACAATATTTGTGGTATTAAGGCTACATAGAAGCAGGCATACTGATGAAACTCACAATATTGTTTCAATTCTGTAGCTGTTCACATGTGTGCATGGATTTTGCAGAACTTTTTTGCACAATCTGCACCAAAGTTCAAGCACAAAAAATATTCTGTCACAATTGTCAAAAATATAATTATCAACAAATTCTGCTACGAAACACTTACAAGACGTTATGTCAAACATACCCTGTGATTTCCTCTGTTACTGTGTGTTCGACTTGAAGGCGAGCATTTACCTCGATGAAATAAAAGTTCCCTGACTCATCTAACAGGAATTCTACAGTTCCTGCATTTTCATAGCCCACATGTTTTGCCAACTTCACTGCATAGTCTGTCATTCTATCACGGATCTGGAAAAATAAAAATATTCAGAATAAATCATCCGAAATAAATGTTTCATTGCAGGGGACAATATGATGCACTGCATCGTGGGAATTTTCTTAATTTTGGGGGGGGGGGACAACATTTTATAGTTAACCTACCAATTCTACATATCTTCACACAAAAATGGGGGAGATCGTTATGTTTGATTGACTTGATATTGATTTTTAGTTATGGTTATTATGTACAGTTTTTCTACCTATAGTGGAGCCATAAGCAAAAATGTCTGCGCAGACCCGTCACTCTTGTGCACCGTACTCATACGTGGAAGGGAGGTGCAGAGTGGAGCATGCTTCCTTATGGCCGGAGTTCAACGAAAGAAAGGTAAGTTGCACAGAGACTTTTCAATGAAGGTTCTTTTGTTTGTGGTCGCTCTACACCTGTGGGTGATAGCAGCAATGGGGTTTAAATGAAACACCACCTCTTATCTGTTTGGAAGGTTGGAAAATGCTGTTCATTATACAGCTCACCGCTCAGGAGATGATCCCCAACAGAAGTGCAGTGACGTAGTGAGAAACATATGTGGGCTTGCTGTAACCGGTGCAACGATACAAGTCGTTTATTGTTACCAGACGTCCTGTTTTACCTGGGCTAATCCTCTTTTTCGAGTCCTAAAAATGGTCCGGACAGATTTCTTAGGAAAATTTGGAAATATTCTCTTTTCTATTGTTTGATAATAATTGTTAATATTCTTTCAGTCTTCAATTTCAAAGTAAAGAAATACGACACACTCAGTTGCAAGCGCAAAGAAAAGAAATGTTTCTTCCAACAAAGAAAAAAATGTTGAACTTTTGCGTCTCTTCTGTTGTCGCCGCTCGTCGCGTAAGGTTTTGATTTCAAAGCATTTCTGATATCTACCGCGGCTCATGGTGATCAGCAAGTTTCTAACAATAGGTAAGAATATGCGATACGCCGCAGCTTTCTTTCATTTGAGTTTCACAACATCAGAATTCAGAAATAAACAATAGTTTTTAACTGCTTAGTTGTTACATGTCAGTGGAGAAGTCAAGTTATGTGAATCAGCGATCTGAACCATGCCGAAACGCAAATGTTATTTTAGTAACGACTTACCTTACAAAAACGGTTTCCTGACTTTAGGCCTGGAAGAAACAACTCGAAGACAGAGTTTCACAACCGTATAATATTACGGGCATAGTGAATAAATATTAGAATATTCAGACATATGCCTATAATGATCCATATTATTAGTTATACAGAAACGGTGTGTGATCTATAAGCTCACCAAATGCCGTATATTCTTTTTTAAATTCTTTGAAATCAGTGGCGTAGCGTGATTCTATGAAAGGTGTAAGGCTTCCTTAGATAAACCTGATCTGAATATTGGATAAAGAAAACCCAAATATATCTTAACGAAATAGAATATATTTGAATGTAAGTCATGCATGGGCATACTCAATTTCAAAGATAAAATGCACACACTCTATGTTAACAATAATAGTCTATGTATTACTTAATGAAAATTCTCATTTATACTGTAACTCGATCCGACGATCCTTTAGCCTGAACACCTCAATCACGTCGTCGTAGAATCGGGAGTTTCTGGTCAATGTCTTTAGCAGCTCCTTTTCAATGGATATCAGTCCCAAGTCAGATTTCCTTGCCCGAGTCTGTGTGCTGCGTTGAAATGTGTGAATCCTCTTCAGTGTAGAAAACTACTTTTCCACCGACGAGCTTGAGGCAGGAACAGTGAGGAAGAATTCTGTTAGTTTGTACACTTGTTCAACAGCTTCATTCAAATGGGTAGTATGCAGGTACTCATGAAGTTCAAACACAGTCTTTACTCGAAATTCGGCTTCAGAATAAATTACCTATAGCTCAACTTTCAACTGGTAGCAATTGACAAATTTCGCATACAGCTTAGTTAAGCACACAAACTCTTCTTCTGGAAAGGCCATGTCATATTTTTATTCTTATTATTCTTTTTCTTTCACTAAAAAGCCATTTGTGGGAAATGCGTAAGATACAATTTGCAAATGCAAATGCATTCGAAAATATTACTCATTATCATGGTTACGATATTTGCGCACATTTTGAAAAGCATATCAAGCAACTTAGACAAAGGAAAAGGTAAAAAAAAAAATCTGTAAATCATAACGCTAAGTATTACGCGCATGCTTTTAACATTACGGGCAACTGGGATGCACGCACCTAACTTTGCGGGCGCTGCCGGATCTAGAATTGCCAGACATTCCTCTTTTATCTTTAACTTCGCTGCTTCTAATGAAGGCAATATCCAACATTAAACCATCTCTTTGTGAACTTAATAGTTAGTTTACACATTTAAAATGACACCCGTTTTGTTAGCTACACCGCACGTCAAGCATTGTTGAAACAACACGGGAGTCGATTTTCTTGGTTCTCTTCTGACCGTGCAAACAGACGCAGCGGGGACAGAAATCTCACCAGATAGCAGCACCCACTCGTAATGCGCATTACAGTGCGTCAGAATCGGGGCACCCTGTCATTGGTTGAGAAGATACTACGTAAGCAAACACACCGGCCGTGGGTGAGTCAAAATCATTTCTTCCATTCACTCGCACGTAAGTCCTGTCAAGAAGCCTTACAGAGAAACAACTCGAATCAAAACAAGTCCTCAATTGTTTCGTTAAAAGTTCTACTTGAAGTCTGATATTGCTATGTGTGTTCAAGCGATAAATACGGGAATGAAATACGTTTTCTTCAATAATTTCAGCTTGTAAGGTGGACTTACAAGCCTTACGTGGACACTACGCCGCTGTTTGAAATGCAGTCTAAATAATGCACAAGATAAGCAATACAAAAGTGTTCTGGCCACTGAAAGAAAAGCAGCAAACTGCGTGATTGACGTAATCAACTCCTACACACTTCGAAAAGGATACTAGACCACAGCGGAAGGCTTTCGGCTACCCCTAAAATCTGCAAATGAACCGGTCCTTCCATTCACCCCCGCTCCCCATCTCCCCTCATTTGGGGATCTTCTCGTGAGCGGTGAGCTGTACAGGATGTTTCAAAAAGAATCACCCGATTTCAAAAGGCTATATATTTTTATATTTCTTATTTATCAAACCAGGACTTTGGAATAGCTTTCAAAATACACAGCTATACATAAATTTTTACATAAAAAATGTTCATAAATGTTCAATGTAACCCTCTTTGGATGCTCGGCACATGCCCATACGGTAGGAGAATTCGTCCCATACAGATGCAAGCATGTCTCAAGTCACTGATGCCACTGCTGCTGTGATCCGATTTCGCACTTCATCCACAGTAGTCACTGGAATAAAGCTGTAACTGTGGGTAAAGCTGTACCATACTGTCGCTGAAATTCATGCTGCACTGTTGTAACAGATTCACATACTTCAAAGCGCAGTACACAGAAAGCTTTTTGTTGCGACATCGCCATCTTGCTTGAATCTGATGCGAGCACGGGGGGAGGGAGGGGGGCGCTACTGCTATCTGCCGGCAATCATGTGAAACTCACGAATATCCTCTTCCTAACAGTATGTTGCTCAATGTGTTTTAGCAAACCATTACTTAATTAAATTACTTCGAAATCAGATGATTCTTTTTGAAACACGGTGTATATACACAAGGTTAGTCAAGCAGAGAAACTGCTAAGAATAAGGTTCAATACACTAACAATGACGTGAGCCTGAGGTTACCCAATTTTGCTGCAATGATTTTGTAGCGTCAGTAGTTATTATCATCCATGTAAAATGTTATTTCAGTCAATGTGAAAGTAATATACAACATACATGTTAATGTCTATATTGTAAACAATACCTAAAGTAAACTTATATTGCTTTAATATGTCTGTATTATATTGTTCCGCAAATTTGGTGTGACCAAAATAATTTGAGTAAATAATTCGGCATAAAGGGGGGGGGGGAGGGATGTACCTTTTTGGGAAGACTGCATCATAGACCTTGTGGAGGATGGGCACCCCTGTTTCATTGGTCACACAATCTAGTACTGACAAGAGATCAAAACACCAAGATGAAGATGAGTGATAAGATGAGTGATCATTTGACAAAATTGATGAAGGAACACTCACGCCTAAGCAGGGAATAGAAGTGGCGAGATCGAAAGTCTACCACTTAATGCACTTGGATACTGAGCTGCCACGAGACCAAACTGGTGCATCAGCTATATTTTAAATGTACTACAATAGCTAGAGGTATGCATATATAGTTTTTGACAAAAACACGAAATGTGAAATAACACCCTGTAATATTCATTTTTCATGTTTTTGAAAAGTGCGAGGTGTATCTTCTTACCATGTTTTGTCACGAAATGATGCAAAATGAACTGCAAAATGCAAAATAAACACTTAAACACGAAATTTACAGTTTATTTAACAATGTGACACTTTCTGAAGTCCGAATTATCCTGAGAGTTATGCAAATCACGTAACATTTATTAATTGTGCTGTAAATATTTGAGAAGCAAAAATTGATTCCATTACACACAAATAAACTTAATACTGTGCCAACTACATAAATGTGCTATTAAAAGGGAAATGTTTATTTTGTGCAATAAGTAGAGGCACATATTTTTGGTAAATAAAATAGCAAAATTTTGGTACAAAAACTGAGTCAATTTCGGGTTCAAAAGCGGTAAATAAAATAAAATATCGGTGTTATAGCGGTGAAAAAATGGATAAAAAATGGTATATAAAAAGACATATTGGTTTTAGAATTGTGAATATAATCCTAAATTTGATTTAAAAACTACACTTATTCCACAGAATTAACATTTCACTTCTAATAGCACATTTATGTAGTTATCATAGTATTAAGTTTATTTCTGTGTAAAGGAATCCAATTTTGCTTCTCCAATATTAACAGCAGAATTAATCAATTTTCCGGGAATTGCATAACTCTCAGGATAACTTAGACCTCAGAAGGTGTCGCATCGGTGAATAAACCCTGAATTTCGTGTTTAAGAGTTAATTTCGCTTTTTGCAGTTCATTTCGCATTATTTCGTGACAAAATATGGTCACAAAATGCATCTCACACCTTTCAAAAACATGAAAATTAACACTACAATGTGTTTTTTCAAATTTCGTTTTTTCGTCAAAAACGAAATATGCATGCCTCTAGCAATAAGTATAGTTTTTAAATCAAATTTAGAGTTCTATTCACCATTTTAACAACAAAATGCCATTTTATATACTGCTTTTGATCTGAAAATGTGTCCAGTTTTTGTACCGAAATCTAGATCTTTTATTCAGCATAAATATGTGACTATCATAATAGTACATGCCGTAAATCACATATTGCGCATAAAAGATGCTTCATTTGGAGTACAGCGTGCAAGATGGAATGTGGTTGTCCAGTGTCCAAGTTTAGTGATGACATTCTGAAGAATGGCATGGTTTGCTTTATGTTCTCAGTGAGTGAGAAAACCTGTTAAATGGAGCACTCTGGTGGTAGAGAAGGTAAGGTCTGTGGTAGGGATGTGACGAAGCTGAAAATTTACCGATGCCGATGTACTCACCGATAATTTTTGGAACCGATACCGATGCCGATATTTAACAGATTCTGATACATAAGATTATTAAACAGAAATGGGATATTATTTTCAGCATGACAAAAATAAATTTGCTATGTACATTTGTATTGCATATCATATGTATATACATATATATTCTCAAGAGATGTGAATGTACATTTGCATCTACAAAAGGTGGTTATGTGAACCTTTAAGAAGAACATGGATTCTCAAGAGATTTTACATTAGTACACAAGCAGTCTTTTTGAAATGAAAAATGAATTCCTGTTCTTAATGTTGGAAATTTACTGCTGCCAGATTCAACTTCAGAAACACGAGTTTTGGAAGCACTTCAGGAAGTAACCTACTTCTTTTCTTATCGCAAATCTGTTCAGCAACACTGAACACTCAATCACTGAATACTGATGCAGCAGGTATGCCCAAGTATTTTCTCAGCACTTGCTTCAGGTTTGGATACTCATTTTTGAATTTCCAATACAACAGCAGATCCTGGTTCAGCAATGTACCATTTTATTTCCGATTTTTAGTTATGTTGATCCTCTGAATGAGAGTTTGCAATAATTTTATTACAAAAACTCTACAATAATGATGAATCATAAACTAATTTTCAATAAATCTTACAAAACTAAAATATAAAACTTATTAGAAGGTAAAACTCTAGTATAATCTGTACCGGTTTAAATATCGGATTTTTGCCGATATCGATATGTCAATTTCTGCCGATTTTTATACATCTGTAATCGGCTTCGGCACATCCCTAGTCTGTGGTGTCAAGGTGATGTGCAAGGCCCGACTTTGGCGTTTCCTTCTTGTCAAACAAGTGTTCACCTTTTTTCCATATAATATAAAGTGTCCAAAAAGTAATGTAGGATTTAAATTGTGTCTCCTTTTTACCACAGGGTTGGCAGCGTTCTGTGAAGTCGCACTTTGTAGTAAACATGCATGTGCGCAAAATACGTGATATTTTCAGTAGGAGAAATGCCCCGAATGAAACACCTGTAAAAGGATTACTTGAAAAATTTGAACAAAAAAAGGTTCAGTTGGAGACAAAATCATACCGGCCATTCAGCCAACAACAATGTCACCGTGAGCGATAGTGTGTGCACCGTCAGTAACTGCAACTGGACATTTGTCAGATGTCCTATTTCACATATAACTGCCAAATAATAAAAACATCATTTTTTTTCTTAAATTAAATCCTGACTTTCTTTTTGCACACCCTTTATTAGCTGTGTTTATCATTCCACGCCATGAAAACACACTATGTACCAGTTCTTCTACAAGAGCAAACATTTTAACAGCAACATACCTTTGGATCAAGATTAGGAGCTGGGGCCAGTTCCACTACTTTCTGGTGCCTCCGCTGCACAGAACAATCACGTTCATAGAGATGTATTACATTTCCTGCTCTGTCACCCAACAGCTGAACTTCTATGTGCCTGGGACGTTCGACAAATTTTTCGATAAACATTGCACCATTTCCAAAGGCAGCTTCTGCTTCTCTGCTTGCAAGACTAAACATTTCTTCCACCTCCTGAAATGACAAAATTTCATGCATGTTAAATTTTAATAAAATATTCAAGTTGTGCAGTAGCATTTGCTGAATGTGTGAATTGTACTTATTTAGATACGTAGATAAATTAGTGGACTATATCAAAGCATTCGAAGATTAATATGGAACAGGGATATACCTATGAAATGCAAGAAGGTAATATACAACACAAATGGAAAGGAGACGTTGTATCTAATAGAAGAAGGTAAATATGTTTGCTGATACATGGCACGGTGTTTGTCCCAGTTTGCAGGTGTAGCGAACGGCTTTGCCAGCTGTTTCCTCAGTTGGCGAGAGTTGTTTTGAGCGGATGGGTACATTATGGATTCCTCCAGATCAGTGTAGAGAGCTGTAATCAAATTTCTTCACGCAGAAGGCGAGCATGCTTCACAAACTTATCGCAGGATGAAGGACATTTACGGAGAGCAGTCTCTTGCACGTTGCACCATATTCCGTTGGTGTCAGCGTTATGAGACAGGATACGAAAGCACCAAAGGATTTACCATGACCCGGGCAAGCACATGTTGTCATCAATGTGCAGAACACCATGGAAAACTGGATCTGTAAGCAACCCAGGAGTTTCTACACTGAAGCCATCCACTCTCTTCCTACGTGCTGGGATCAGTGCATCAGTATCAATGGCAATTATGTGTAGGTATCATGTTACACATTAACTGTAATTCACATATTATGTAATGCAAATATTCTGTTTCGTTTTTCAGGGGACCAAGCTGGAAAAACTTAAAATGCGGGAAAATGTAAAATCGAGGAAAGTTTTATAACATTTTGCTATGTTGGGACCATACACATTGAATGTATAATGCAGGAATGTAAAATTGGGGTTCTACTGTAACCCCAGTCTCCTTTTCATTTGGGCATACCTTATATATGCCGATAATTATGTATGGAGCAGAGACTTGGACAATGACAGAGAGAGACAAAAGAAAGAAAGATGCAGGCAGTGGAGATGAAATTTTTAAGGAGTATATTGGGGAACACTAGAAGGGGTAGAATAAGGAATGAGGAGATCCGACAGACAGTGGGTGTGGTGAAGCTTCAGGACAGGATAGCTCAGGCACAGATGAGATTGTTCGGACACATGAAGAGGATGGATGCAGAAAGACTGCCAGTAAGGAGTGGGAATAAGGCCAAGGGGGAGACCAAGATGTCTGTGGAAAGAGCAGATAGTGGAGAGTGTTAGACGAGGACAAGATTCGAACACTGTGGAAAGAGAAGAGTCGTGGAAGACCAGGCTAAAATGTAGAGGGCTTGACTTCTACGCCGACCCAGCCAGGGGCAGGAAACTGCAAAGGATGATGATTGGATTGATTTATTGTTATAAGTCCACTTTATGCACAGTAAGGCTAATCGGGACTGGACCTACAGTTTAAAGTGGGATCCGAACCACTATGTGCCTCAACCAGGAATCGAACCAAGGACTCCTTGATTACAAGGCGACGACGCTACCACTGCGCCATCGGGGAGGCCTAAAGGATGATGATGAATTTGAACATCTATAACATGTAGTTGCTAACGATTTAAAAACCATGAATTTATTTTATTTATGAGCAGTGGCTAGGCTGAAAAGTATGAGCAGCAGTTTATTCAAAATGGAGCATACAGTATGCCCACTGCAATACATACCGTAATTGATTTACTTTGATTTCCAATGTTGAATTAGATTATCAGACCATGAGCATTGCTGCCAGAGTCCTTACCAGGATATTAGAAATTGTTATTAATTTGAATCCACTCTGGTATCTTTGAGGCAAATGAAGAAAATCTTACAAAATTATAAAAATTGCTGGAAATTTTCTTCAGGAAATTCTGCGTTTTATATGCATATAAGCAAGTATTAAGAAATATGTATTTACATATAAAAATTTGAAAATGTGTAAAATAAAAATTGGTATTTAGGGTATAGTTACCACGATCGGAATTTTGGCTAGATCTCCTACTGGATTTTCTAGTTAGACTTGGACTAGTTGTGCGGTACTGGCTCAGCTGCAAGTTTTTGCCTCATGATACTTTTTACCGTACTTTTGTTGCCCCAAGATATTTCACAGAGCAGACAAGATAAAATGATGGAAGGGCGATTTCAAGAACATTGTAAGGAATAGCTACTGCTGTTATTAAAATCAAAATAATTAAAAGAAAAATCTCATCGTTTTGTATAAATTCTTAAATATTAATGAACTGAACACAAATGCTGCACATCCTCTCTGCTACCAATACTAAGAAACAAGACAAAAAATTTTGCTTTGCCAGACTCGCAGATTATATTCACATTGCCAAACATCACTCTGGTCTTTAGTCTGGTGTAAACTCTTATCAACATGCAGAAAAAAAATATTTATTTACCTACTTATCAGGACTGGTAAATGTTATATCAGTATTTTATTGGTATCTGCAAGAAAATCCTATCAGTTCAACCCTAAGATGTGAATACAATAAAACACATTGCATAGTTTGAAGACTAACCTCCATCTTCCTTACAACTCTCATTCCACGACCTCCGCCTCCGAACGCAGCTTTAAAAATTACTGGAAGTCCATACTTAAGGCAAAATTCCACAGCATCCTTTGGATCCGTAACTGGTCCTGGAGTTCCAGGCACAATTGGAACCCCTGAAATGACATGAGTAACCATAGAGTACCAATTGAAAATTTTAAAAAAAAATAGAAAAAAGAAAATTGTGCCTATACTACAGATTCCACAATGTTGAAGAAAAAAAGATACACGGAATGGTTCTCATTAGCTCCTTGACCATATGAACATAAATTATCTGTAGAGTGCACCTGTACAAGAGAATGGACTGTAGTAATTAAAATGGGCAGAGCACATTGTCTAATGATAGCAGGTAGGTGCTCAAGAAGGGAGCAAATAAGTACACATTAAAGTGCTGCAGCAAAAGCTTTTCGCATCTACTAGTTTGCACGGACGATACTAGATAGCATATGGAACTGAGAGCTTCTTCGCTCAAGCAAATAACGCTCTAACAGGCAAAATGAGCATTATAAGTTCGAAGTCCAGTAGTTCACATAAAACCCTAATTTGTCTGTGACAGTGGGCCCTCAAATATGGATCGTGAAGTGTAAGATGCAGTGAAATTAAAACTTACATGAACACAGTCATCATCTGCATGTTAAAATATAGTTTCGTCTGTATTACCAATATATAGTGATATGAAAATGAGCAGAGCAGATTTTTACATGTATTTCTAAGATTATTGTCACATTGAAATGATATCTGATTCTACACACTCGAGCGTAGCACGCTTGCACGTGGGAGATTCGATCAAGTATGAGCAAGCAAAAGTATTCTCATGCAGCACTCTAGTACACATGTTCCATTTTGGATGAATATGGTTCTCCCTCACTTAGTTTTAAACCTAGTAAATTTTCATAGATATGCTAACTTTCTGATGATTTTTGATTTGCTTTATTTTACTTCACTTTTTGTGCCACTTTTGGCTAACTTGTGAAGATGGGGATGAGTGATGATATGATGAAATTGATGAATGGACACTCACAAACATCCATGCCCAGGCTGTAATTCAAACCCGGGACACCTGGCATCGTAGCACGATGTGCTAACTGCTCTGCCATGGGGCCCAGCCTGATGATTTGACAATGTGTACAGGTGCATTTATATAAACACAAGCTCTGATTCTGAAAACTCTATTTTTACACATACATGCTCACCGTTGCAGCAAGTACTTGCAATGTTAGATGTCCCCTGTGAGAGCTCTTCTTTGACTTCCTATTCATGCAAAATGGAGTACACATTACAGAAATGACTGAAATCCTCATTTTCATTCATATGACCCAAAGCATTGCATTAGTAATGAATTATATTAATCTACAATTATAACAACTGTGTGCATGTGGGTGTGAATTCTCAGAAAAATCATCATGAATCATTTTCCAAAGGTAAAATTCCAGAACAAATTTAATTAATGTATCACGCTCAGTTTGAATCAAGCTGTAACCCAATGATTTTAATTTGAATAAATCGCATATTAAAAACTAACAGTATTAGTATTCAAACTTAGGATGGTAGTGAATAGAGGATATTATAGTGTATCATTATTTTGATCCAGTTCTAGGTAAAGTATTATAGTGAATTTTAAAAAGTTGGATCGATAATTGATTTAGAAATCTAGAACATGGACTTAGATGTAAACAGTGAACAATAGTAGTGATAAAGTAGCAACAATTCAGCCCCCTCATAATATGTTGACATTAAACAAATCTAAAAGAAATATAATAGGTGATTATTTTCTAGGGCTGATATTTTTTTCTTACGTGCAAGTATCTCACTGAATGTGCAAAAATTTCACACAGTTCCTACCGGGAATTGAACCAAGAGACCACTTGCACCTATGGCAATAATGCTAACCACGTGTCTATATGGGTGACCATAGTATATCTCCTGCACACACCAAAGCATAATCCATCACTTCGTATAATGTTATAGACATTATAGACTGCATCTGCCAAGACAATATTTTTACATAATAATTTTCCCAATTTTTACATGAACATCTCAATGATATGGTGTCTTACCTGCATCTATTGCTGCTTGTCTAGCTGCTACTTTGTCACCCATCTGCTGCACTACTTTTGGAGACGGCCCGATAAAGCGAATGCCAGCATCTAAACATGACTGTGCAAAATCTGAGCGTTCAGACAGAAAACCATACCCTGGATGAATTGCATCTACATCATTTTCCTAGAAAGTTTAAAAAGAACGTAATTATTTCTTACAACTAAAACAAATATTTGTATCAAGTTATTTAACAATGATACCATGCACTACATTTCAACCAATCAGGGTGTGAAATCCTGAGGGGAGAGGTGGGATTTCCCCCACCAAACATCTTGTCCTGAAAATAAATTCCATGGGAGAGATTTTATTATAAGAACAAAGAGAGCATTTCGTTTTAACTTCAAATATACTTTACTAAGAAATAATCACATGGGGCATTCCATTTGATTGAGTATAGTTGTAGCAAAAATGATATATTTAAATGGACTGTGACGAAAATAGTGAATTTCTAGTTTATAACGAGTTAGTCTAATCATGACATACAGTATGGTTAATTCTCTCAGGCTTGTACAAATATAATTTCTGCATCAACGATAAAAAAAATGCATTTTCCATTTACGTTAACAATGTTACAAATAGCATTATTATTCCAAGATACAAGGTGCACTCAATAAATAACCGGAAAAGTAGTATAAAAAATCTAAAATACGGCCGTGATTGTTATATGTTTGTTACTTTGTGAAGGCGTCTGTAAGCTATTCATAGCTGGGGCTGGCACGCCTGCCTCATGCACGGAACACTGGGAAACGGTTACACAAGATGACTGAACCTCTGGAGCAGTGAAGTGTCGTGAGATTTTTATTGAGTGAAGGCGTGAAACCGATAGAAATTCATTGCCGCATGACAGTTCAGTACGGTGACCCTGTACGAGTCGAACACGAGTGTACGAGTGGGCTGAGAAGTTCAAACAGGGCCTAACCAGTGTTGAAGATTCATTGCTCAAGTGAAGGGCTTGCCGGAAAGGTCATTGGGAACACAAGGGGCCAATTCTTGAACATTATATGCTCAGAGGTCATAATGTAAACAGTACCACCTACTCCAACCTTTTGCGTGAAAAACTGAAAGCAGCCATTCTGCAGACAACGTGGTCTGGTGTCTGCTGGTGTGCTTTTGCTCCATGACGATGCAAGACGACACACTGCTAGTGTCACATTGTCTACCACCGAGCGCCTAAAGTTTGAGTGCTTACCCCACCCTCCATATTCGCCCGATCTCGCACATTCCGATTTTCACACCTTTGGCCCACTGAAAGGTGACTAAGTGGATCGAGTTTCCAGAATGACGACAAAGTCCAGTCAGCGGTGCATGAGTGGTTACGCACGCGTCGAAAAGATTTTTTTCCTGTGGAATCAGTGCCCTTATCAAGTGCTGGCGTAGATGCATTGAACTAGGGGGAGACTATGTTGAAACATAGTACTGTAGTTCTTCTGGTGCTTGTAATAAATATTTGTTACAACATATTTCCGGATATATATTGAAGGAGTCTTGTATATATAACTTTTCAAAAAAAACAACTTGCTTACCTTTGCAACCCTAATAATTTCAGGAATGTTCAGGTATGCTTGTACAGGTGGTAGTCCTTTCCCTATAATATACGACTCGTCCGCTTTTTGCCTGTGCATGTGCATCTTGTCCTGCTCCGAGTACACAGCTACGGACCTTATCCCCAGCTCTGTACATGCACGGAACACACGGATAGCAATTTCTCCTGTTTTAAGAAAAAAGTAAATTTATGAACACACTTGCAATTGGCCATATAGCAAATGAACTACACTTGAGCATGCCACTATTTCAATTGAAGTGTTCATTTTCTGTAATGGCCCCTCCCCCCTAAATCTCTGTTCACATATTTCACATATTGCCATTGCCTTGCTTATACATTAGAAATAGTTTAATTTATACGCTAATGTGCACACTTATATAACCACAATTGCAACTTTCACAAACAGAGTACAAGAACAGCACAACACAGTAAGACGACAGCTAACATAAAATAGTATTGACCACATTCACAGGAATTTCTCTTAAAGCATGTGTTTTACATAGTTCATGAAATCAATTAAAACATAATATCGTTGACTTCTTATACATACAGTGCATACATTTTTGACCAGAATTTGCTATGTCTATGTTTTTATTACCGGTATGTTTTGTTGTATTTTATTTAATATTTTAATTGTGTGTTTTATTATGTTTTTATTTCGCTAATTAATTCTTTGTATACCATACAAACAAATATGTAAGGTAATGTTTCTAATGATTTTTTTTATAAATTTTCATTTGTTTTTAAGTCAACTTTCTTAATGAACCTGCAATTTAAAGTGGGATCCGAACCACTATGTGCCTCCACTTGCTATCAAACCCAGGACCCCTTGAGTACAAGGCAATATAACGAAATGTGAAAAAAATAGGCAATCCAATTAAATAAATGTACACATTCTAAAAGCAAATAAATCTATCTATCACAATGAATGGTGATTTCAGCAGTCCTTAAAGTGGAAATTATTAGGTGGGGGCAGTTTGCTTGACTCTTGGGGATAGATGGGTGGTTTAACATGATGGAAATGAAAGAGCTGGGGGTTGCTTTGTGTAAATTACCCTAGCTGAGAGATATTATCTGTGCACCTCTACACCTTGCTTCGAGCACTTTACGAGTTAAAATACATTGGGTACACTAGCACTTTTGGATTAATGATGAATTTGTTGAGGTGGTAAGCAAAATAAAACATTAATGCCTCCCCAGGATTCAAATCTAGGATTCTTGGCTAACCTCTGTACCATGAAGGATGGCATAAAATATATTTAACAACTTTCTCTTTTGGTAAAGATTTAAAAAACTCCATCAAAATTCAAAAACAGTGATGCAGGGATGGGTGAACTGTGGTACATCATAAGTACATTTTGGAAGGGGTACAGTACTCCCTTTTACCAACGAATCTATTACCCTTTTCACTGTCCTAGCCAAAATAATTTGACAAAAGTAGCTACTGTTGAAAGGATCTCACTGTAGTAAAAACATTACAGTAAACACCAATGTTTATTTTAACTTAATTATCTTTCTATTCAAAAGAATTCAAAATTCCATATTGGGATACTGGTTACTTTAGTTAACGTGTGCTCTTGGAAACTCTTTGAAGGTGGTTACAAATAGTTTAAAATGAGTGCAAGATGATGAAAAAACAAAGTTTGAAGTAGTGAGGCTATAGTTTAATGTTACTTTACATAGAGGGGGAAGGGCAGGTTACACATTTCTACAAGTTATCAATTGGAATATACAATATAAATTGTGATTGGCCTTTGTTCTTTGAATTATTGAGTAAAATTTTTGGAAACTAAATTCTTCCACAATAAAACATTCACTTTTATTAAAGTTTCAAATTTGTGGCTTTTGCACAAGAGATGTCAGGAAATAGATTTAACTTCAGAATGAGTAAATCTTGAAGGGTATCTTATTTTACAGTAAATGAGCGGGGAATCTGAAATGTTTCTGCACCACTGAGAAACTCATCATTTTTTTTTTTTTGTGAATCTAGTTCATTAATATTTCTTTTTAGATGAAGAAATGCATTGGATGAATAATTTTCCAAAATAGAATTGAAATTGTGCCTCTGATTTCTAATATAAATATTTCATACTTCTTAAGAATGTTGTAGCTCTTATAAGTTGTGGACTACCATTTTTATGGTTCTGGTGATCAATGACTTAGTATTTTTTTTAAATAAATGCATAATTTTTTTTGAAGATTTTACAGAATTATTTTTAGTGTTTTTTAATCATTTGTACATTGTTCATGTTAGTACACCATAGATATGATAATGATGTGTAGCTGATAAGTATTCAATTGAAAAAAACATAGTTTCTGAATGGACTTGAACTCAAACTTCCCATTCAGTGTGATACTGGTACACAAAATTTCCATTCTTTAATCTCAAGTGGAACCAGGTCCTAAACACAGTTGTTGATAAAAAAATGTTGAAAATGATAAAACTTCGTATGATAAAACTTTGTGATAAAAATAACATAATATCAGTGGTGTCTCGTGGCCTCAAATTTGGCCGGGGCTTATGTTTTAAAGAATTTAAAATATAATGACAATTCACATGATTACAAAAGAAACAGGTATTGTTGTGAAACATACCTTTCTACGAACGTTGACTCCTGTTCTTCTGCTCAGCAAATTTTGTTATTACTTTTTCGTTGAAGCCCTCTATGTTTGAAATGTATTCTATCTCTATTGCAAGCAAGTGCCAAGGCATTTGGTCTATCTTGTCCCATTGCATTTCTTAAGTAGGTTTTAATACGCTTCAATGTGCTGAAACATTGTTCAGATTCAGCTGTTGCCACTGGAGTTATTAAAACTATGTTTGTCATTTTTTTGTTTTTGAAAAGGTATCCTCTAAATAATTTTAAATAAAAAATGAATGCAATCTACTGATAGAGTTTATGTTTTTCAACTCTTCACTACAATAAAGAACACGAAGTTACCTTTTCTATGAAGGGATAATAAATCTGGGAAGATGCCTCTGTTTAAAGATTGTTCTCTTTCATTATGTCCTCGTAGAGCAAGTTCATGTCGACCACAGAATTTTAAGCAATCGATAATTCTATTTAATATATGCCTATTTTTCCGGACAAATTCATTGTGTCTTGTAATTGACAGCCTATGTCCTTCATCAATTTGTGTTCGAACATCAACCCTGCCAAACTCACTCAAACATAGCGAATGAAAGCCACCAAAACACTACAGAACAACACGCGAGATCGAACGCAACGGAAGTAGCCCCGAATCAGCACTCAAATCCATTGCACTCTCCCCTCCTCTCTCTGCTAGCACGTGACCTTCACTGTAGCGTAGGTGGGTGTAGGCCATGCCTTTCTTTGCGACGTGCCCCGGAAAGCGATAATTGACATCAATGCTGCTAGGAGCGCTGTCGTATCCATTGCAACAGACGATGAATTTATGTGGGTAAAAATCGCCTTTCAAAAGACTGTGTGATAGTTATGCGTTATGGTGATTGATAATTACGTGAATAGGTCAATTTTTCTTTAGGGGCTAAGCCCCGGAAGCCCCAAGGGACGAGACGCCACTGCATAATATTGATAAGTGTTGATTACAAATTTAAATTCAAATAACCTTAGGCTTGATTCCTGGTGGATGTGGTTGGGATCCCACTTGACACTGAGGGCCCACTTCCAATTAACGTATCTGAGCATAATGTGTGCTACTAACAAACAAACTGTCAAATTCCTATCCCACATTGAGAACAAATCTGATTCTACTAAATTCAATGGAGTTCATGAAATATGCTGTTCACATCATGGGCTGGTGTAATCAATACAATCTGAATTTATGCGATAATTTTTACATTCATTTCTTTCCACAGCAATGTAGATAAAACATGGATGTTTTAAAATACATCAGGCAAGTTTAGGAGAAGTTTCTAATCTTTTAAGAGCTAATGCCGTTCATTCTCATGGATTAGTGCATTTCATACATTGTTACAGAAAATAAAATCTCTCAACATCCTGAGAAAACGTCATCATTAATATTTCCCTTTTTATGCATATTTTTATTGTTTTATTAAGATAATGCACAATTACTACTAACAAAGTGTAAAGCAAAATTTAAAGAATAGAAAAATATCTGATTTTATGTGAAATATTAATGAATTTTGGAAGATGAGGTTAATGATTAACAACAAGAAGTAAAAATATTCACAGATTCTGGATATTACTTTAAACTGTGATATTATTACTTGAATGATTACTTTACAACACAGGGCACTTCCACTCTGTAAGCAGCACATGCAGCATTTATTTCTGAAGGTTTCTTCCAAGTGACACATGTCACTTTGGTCTGAAAACTGCCCAGACAACTGATGGTTTCACACACTCTAACATGCTGTATTATTATTTGCATTATTTAGTATTGCTCTTCTGCCACTTTTGGCTAATTGCAAAGATGAGAAAAGTGATAATTAGATAAAATTGATGAAAGTACAATCTCAAATAGTACCAATGCCAAGACCAGGATTCGAACATGGGAACTTTTGTGGTGAGTCTGGAAGTCTACTTTTTAACATGCTTGGCCATAACATATTTCCAAAATTGAATATTTTGTCTTTTTTAAAAGCTGACAAATACTAAATTTGAGTAGTGATTCAATACCAACAATGATTAAATACACTAACATGTAAAATTCATGAATTTACACACTTTCTCCACCTTATAGATTTACATACCGTATTTATGCATGTATAATGCAGGTCCATGTATAATGCGCACCCTGGTTTTTGATGGGGTAAATTGAAAAAAATTATCTCATGTATAATGCGCAGTATAATCCAGGTTCAAGAAATGGCTATCTTAGTTGCAGGTCTTAAAGCTGTTGCTATGCCAATTAAGAGCTAATGACATCATATTTATCCAATGAGTCACCTGTTACTATGTGGGCCAAGAGGAGAATATTCTCTTGTCTAAACAGTAAGTCACCAACCCAAGCCACCTCCCCCCTCTCCCTCCACTGTGTTTAGCATTCCAAAGCTTTCACTCTTCAACCACCTTATTTATTCTGTAATAGTTGAAAGGGAGATCAAAATTACATTATGGATTTGCAGTGCTCAGGAAGTTAATTTCTGTTATTTCTTGCCCAACAAATACCGCTGATACACTGATACACATCCCATGCTCGAAGTCTGCCAGAATGGCACTGCTTTTCTTGTGTCGCAGAACGTTATATTACAAAGTGAAAAATCGTGGAAAAAGGCCTTTAAACTTTTATGCATGGTTTTGCTCATTTTCTCTTTCCTTTTTCTAACCATTCAAAATATATACTTTTTCCATGACTGACGTAACATTTATAAGAGGCCCATTCAGGACCATCAAACTAGCAGTTAGCAACACAAGATTTTTTCATTAAGGCATTTACCACTCCATATGTGTCATATTATTTGGCCAGTAATATATTTTAATTATTATTTTCTTTCATACAAAGTACCACAAAAATCAGAATGTTCCTTAATTTTGTGATGAATTTATTTCAACTGCATTCACATTAGTGTTGCCATATTCAGAAACTACAGAATTCAAGCTTTACAATGATTTGTTAAGTCATTTAATTAAATAAAAAAAAAATTAAATTAAATAAACATGAAAAAATTATTCCATGCATAATTCGCACCAAAGTTTTTGCGTGCAAAAGTTTGGGAAAAGAGTGTGCTTTAAACATGAGTAAATACGGTATTTCAAAAATCAAAAAAGTATATAAAATATCAAAGTAGTTGTACTCATGACTTTGTAGCTGTTTCAGGCACACTAAGGTTCAATCATTGATCCTCCGTTATATTTAATATTAATTAAATGACTTAACAAAACACTTTACAAATTCCAAGAAAGTTATTCATTGACAATCTAAAAATTTATAGAAATATTCACAATGAAAAATAATCCACCATGACATTGCAATGCAAGATGTAAAGAAAATAGAGTTAACCAAAACATTAAGAAATTCAAACTTGTAACTCGTTTATAAATAGCAGGGAGAAGACTAAGTAACAGAACATGGGGTAGTGTTTGATGATAAATTATTGTTTCAGTTCCATGTTATTTTAGACTGAACAAGGCATTATACTGACCCGTAAGACAAAGGAACACTTAACCCCTGAGCTCAAGGATGTATTTAGGGGGAGGGGTTCAATGGATCCAAACCCTTACCCCTCCAAGACTTAAAAATTACAAAATTAATTAATGAAAATAATGAAATAACTAAAATTAAATAATGAAAATATACTTGTTGTTTAATTGAGGGTTATTTATTTCTTTTAAACTTATTGGAAGGCAAGGATCATATTGTGATCATACATCTTCGAATGACAGTGGCAAAGATGATTTATGGAAGATTTATTACTACTTACAACATAATATTCATAAAATATTACCAAGAACTTTATTTTTCATCAACTGGATCTAACATTCTCTTTATATATATATTAAATTCTTTGACATTAATTTAATTGCCAGGGCAGTTGCACTTTTCTTTTTTTATAAATTTTGCCTGCCTGAACTATATGTAAGCTAGCTAATGAATACCTGCTGTTATACGAATTCTCATACAGACCTTTTACCTATTCATGTAATAAATATGAACATTTTAATTAATTTAAAGAATTATAATTATTTTAGTTTAAAGCTTATTATTATTATTTTCAGACAGTTGGTTCGAATCCCCCTCCCCCCTCCCCGAAACATTTTGATGTTTTGCAGGATTTAAATGATGATGAAAATATAAATGAAACAGACGTAAATAAGAATTGGGAGCACATACGTAATGCAATAGAATCAGCAGCTCAAGAAAGTATAGGATACCATAAACCAAGAAAAAGTAAGCCATGGTTTGATAATGAATGTCATAATCTAATAGAAATAAGAAATCAGGCTAGACTTAGGTGGTTAAATAACTCTGATGATACAAATCTAAACAATTATAATAGAATAAAACGAGAAGTTAAGCGCACGTTTAGAAGTAAATAAAGAGATTACTTGAAAAGCAAAATTAACGAAATTGAAACAAACAGCAAAAATAAAAATATCAGAGATCTATATAAAGGTGTAAATGAGTTTAGAAAGGGGTGGCAACCTAAAGTAAACTTGATAAAAGATAAAGACTGTGATTTTCTAGCTGACCCAAGCGATATTCTAAATAGATGGAAGAACTACTTTAATGACCTTTTAAATGTCCATGTAGGAGATAAATCAGAAGTAAATGAAGTCCACACAGCAGAACCTTTAGTTCCAGAACCTAACTTGACTGAAGTTAAAGATGCTATTAAAAGTCTAAAGAATAACAAAGCACCTGGCATTGATTTAATACCAGCTGAGTTAATTAAATATGGTGGAAATTCATTAATATGTCAAATTCATAAATTAATTTGTTTAATATGGAATAAAGAAGAAATCCCTCAACAGTGGAAAGAATCCATAATTGTTCCTGTGTTTAAAAAAGGTGATAAAATGAACTGCAATAATTACCGTGGAATTTCTCTACTCTCAACAACATACAAAATATTGTCTAACATTCTTTAAACAAGACTAACCCCATATGCTAATGAAATTATAGGTGATTATCAATGTGGATTTAAACGTAACAGATCAACTACAGATCAAATTTTTCACATCAGACAGACACTTGAAAAAAAGTGGGAATATAATCAAAATGTCCATCAGCTATTCATTGATTTCAAAAAAGCATATGATTCGGTCAAAAGAGATAAATTATATAATATATTAGTAGAGTTTGGAATACCTAAGAAGCTTGTTAGTATGATAAAAATATGCACCAGTGAAACAGAAAGTAAAATTCGTGTAGGTATTAATATGTCTGACAAATTTACAATTCATGATGGGTTAAAACAAGGAGATGCATTATCTCCATTGCTCTTTAATTTTGCCTTAGAATATGCTGTTAGGAAGGTAAAAGAAACTAAAGAAGGACTAAAATTAAATGGTGTGACTCAGTTGTTAGCATATGCAGATGATGTAGACTTACTAGGGGATGATATAAATACAATTAAGAATAATGCTAAAATATTTTTCAAACCTGCTAAAGAGATAGGTTTGGAAGTTAACAAAGAGAAAACTAAATATATGCTTACAGGCTGAAACCAAGTGTTAGGTAATAATCAAAATCTAATTATTGATAACAACTCCTTTGAACCAGTTTCCAAATTCAAATACTTAGGAGTAATATTAACAAATGAAAATTATATTAAAGAGGAAATAAAAAGTAGGCTTAATTCAGGAAATGCATGTTACTTCTCTCTTCATAAACTTTTGTCTTCTCATTTAATATCTAAGAAACTAAAAGTTAAAATATACAAAACAGTAATTTTGCCTGTAGTATTATATGGATGTGAAACTTGGTCCCTTACATTGAGAGAGGAACATAAATTGAGATTATTTGAAAATAAGATCCTTAGGAAAATCTCTGGACCTAAAAGGGATGAGGAAACAGGTGAGTGGAAAAGGTTACATAATTTAGAACTACATAATTTGTATTCATGTCCAGATATTATTAGAATAATTAAATCAAGAAGACTTAGGTGGGCAGGCCATGTGGCACGAATGGGAGAGGAAAGAGGAGTTTACAGGATTCTTGTTGGGAAACCAGATGGTAAGAGACCTGTAGGAAGGCCAAGACGAAGATGGAGGGACAACGTTGAGATGGACCTAAAGGAAATCGGTAGAGATGGAAAAGAGTATATAGAACTTGCTCAAGATAGGGAAAGATGGAAGGCCTGTGTTGCTGCAGCCATGAACCTTCGGGTTTAAGAAGGCTAGGGAGTTAGTTAGTTAGTATGTGCCTGCCTGAGCCTTAGGTTATGATGTTTTGGGCACCTTTGAACTCAACACTTTTCAAAACATGGTGATACAAAATGAAAATTTTACCAGTCATTGTGGAATTTAGTTAAAAGCGTTATTGACTATTGACTGAAATTGTTAACAAAACTGTAAAATAAGTGTCTTACCACCATGATTTGGTAGAAAATGTTTTTGAATAGTATTCTGAAATGAAAAGAAGTTTTGTGAGACTTTTAGATTTATTTTTCTATTTTGGATCTGTTATGTTATTTTCAATTAGAATATTATTTATATTTTCAAACTGTGGAACCTATATTTGTTTTTCTCACATTTCTAGTTAAAGCAAACATGGCCACAGCAAAAAAATATTTTTTTTGAACAAATTCAAGGGGGAAGTGTTCAACTATAACTGATCCTATACTTAACAGTATTATAAACAGTTGCTTTGCACTATACAAGTGTGTTTTATAGGATGACATATAGGTTAAATCTATCAACTACACCAATCACTCGCAAGTGGAAGGGGACGGGAAAGTAAGTCAGAGGTTCTAGGTTTGAACTCTTGTCAATGTAGGTTAAAATCTTATCCAACAACAGTAATAATTTTGTGAAAACCAAAAGGTATTTTTCAGACTGAGCCAAGTGAAGTGGGGGGGAGGGATCATAGGTGGGCTGTGATTCCAAGACAAGTTTCTTCTTCTTCTCATGGTGTCACAGCCCTGAATCGGGCCTTAGCCTGTGTGATCATCTGCCTCCACTTCTCTCGATTTGCTGCTGCTGCTTCCAATCTTCTTGTTCCTAATATTATTGCAGCATCTCTCTTTATCGCCTCCTGCCAGCGGTCCCTGGGTCTCCCTACAGGCCTTTTCCCTTCAATTCTTGATTGCATTACTCTTTTGGGTATGCCTTGATCTTCCATCCGGGTTATGTGTTCTGCCCATTCTAGTTTTTTTATTCTGATGGTGGTCGCCAGATCTATTTCATTATATATTCTATAAATTTCTTGATTATATCTTATTCTCCACCTTCAGTTTTCATTCACAGGACCTAAAATCCTATTGGATTTGGATGGATGGTGTTGATGGTGTTTGCGGCATGTTTATTTAGGGTAGGGCTACCATATTTTGAAATGCTAAAAAGAGGACATTTTCTTCGAAAGACACACACACACCATCAATTTATTCACAAACACAAAAACATTACATAAATACAATTTGTCACCATTAAATAAAATTACTTTATTTTATCTTCATGTTCACTGCCAGGTTTCGTGAAAAACTGAGTCAGTTTTGTAGATGAAGCTTCACCTCTAACGGCTCTTTTGTGCTTTTCGCACTCCACGTGTCGTGTCCTTGCAAGTCTAGCCCTCCTTTGTTTGCCACAGACACACATGTACCGGGTTTACAAACCATACACTCGCCTTCAAAATTGTCTCTACCACGTCTAAAACATGAATTCTTTTCTTGTAACTCATTAGTAACCTTGCACTTTCTTTTAGGAATATTAATAGCTTACACTGTGTTCGCAAACTCTAACTTCCACTTCGAAACACGAACAAACGAATGACGTGGAAGTCACATCGACCGGAACTTCAAACTAACAAACGACTAATGCTTAGCGCATCCTCCAGTACTCCCAATATCAGAAGTTTAATGATTCGAGAAGTTGTAACTTCGTGATCTCTGACCTTTGATGATTGGATAAAAGTAAACATTTTAACAAAAAGTAAAAACCCGCCCGGACGCAAATTTCACAATCCGAAAAGAGGACATGTCCGGGAAAACCAGGACGTATGGTAGCCCTAATTTAGGGTCCAGGTACTGTCATACCATATTACTGGTCTTATCATTACTTTATAGAGTGTTATTTTCCTTTTATAATTTACCTATTTTGATTTTAAAATTGATATCAAGGAGTAATATACTTTATTGGCTTGATGGATTTTCTTCCTTATATCTTCTATTTCCTCATTATTTTCTGTAATCCAGGCCCCTAAATATTTAAATTGTGTGACCACTTCTAATTTTTGAGAATTACTTGTTAGTTCTTTTGGCTTCCTTCTCTTCCTTTTTGTTGTTATCATTGCTTGGGTTTTATTGGGATTTATATGCAGGCCAACTTCCCTTGCGTTCTTCTCTAATTCTTGGAATATTTCTATTGCTTCTTTTTGTGTTCGACTCATGATGTTCAGGTCGTCTGCATATCCAACTATTTGTACCATTTTGTGCTCCAATAGTGTATTTGCATTTACTGGTATTTTCCTTATTACGTACTCCAATACTATGTTTCCAACACAAGTTTCAGGAATTCAAAAGATTTGAAAATTACAACTCGACTGTCACAAGAAAAAACTCTCTCAGCAATGTCTTCCTGTCGCATTTTTATAAAGTTTTGAAAAAGTATTTTAAAATAAGTTGCCAATTCTGGTTTCTGTACTTGCATTAATCCTATATGCCAGAAGTTTTGAAGCAAGGACAGGGAATGTGGGTTCAATATGGGCCATGGGCATTCTTAGTGTGCCAGTCTGAGGCTTCGAAACAGATTTATCCAGAACAAACAAACCTTTGTGTCCCACTCACACATGCAATTGTTAAGTTATTTTGGCTGCTACTCAAACATGCAGTATCAACATTTGGACTTAATCCATGAGTATGTTAAGACATGACAAAACTATTGATACCTTAGTATTTTTTTTTTCTTTTAATATGAATGTAACAATTACACTCCCTTACCTCTATTTGCACAAAGAACGCTCCTTATTGCTTTGTACTCTACATCTGTTGAAAAGTTCCTTGTTAAAGACCAATGAAGAAAGATTTGTGAGGATGTTTTCAACTGCAAAGCAGTTTTACGGTAGACACAGAAGCTCAGCATTTTGATTTTTTTATAACTGGAAAACTATTCGACAGCCAAGGACTGAAGTTTGTGAAAATAAATTATCTTGATCCTTAGCTGGCTTCTGTTAATTCAGAACATCTGCAAAGAAAAGTCAAAATAAAATTGAGTACAAAATTAAAATTCTTAGTTATGAACAAAAACTATTCTGTACAATGTGCAATGACATTTAATATCAATATTTATTTTCAATTATTTTACTGGAAAGGTGTAAATGAGAATTTTTAGCTATTGTACACAGAAGTTGCAACTTTACTGAACTAAAACAACATTCCATGGAGCTATAGTCAGAGATGTTAGGGAAATACTTGTTATCCCCAAAATATTCCATCCTACAGTAACATTTACCATAATATTTGAATCAAAAACCTTCACATTATTTATGTAGAAACCTTTGCAAATAGATCACAACCAGGGTTTGCCACGGTGGGCCCAGCCCGAAAAAAAACAGGATTTTTTTTTGGGTTGGGCCCACTTGAAAAAAAAAGCATTTTAAAACCCAGTGGGTTTCTCAATTAACTTTGGTATTTCAGTGATTTCTGAAATGAAGGAACGTCATAGAGGTGTGTACTAATGAAGATTGCATTTTAGATTCTTAGAATGCGATCACAACTGTCTTTATAACTCGAGATTAATTTTGCTATCTAAAATGCACAACACTTGTAATATTGAAATGAAGTAGAATGAAATATCAGAGATCAGTGCACCAATACAAACGTTTAATCTTTATAAAGAAGTTACATAGGCCTATATTAAGCTGTATATTCTGCAGGTACTTTAGACAAAAGATTCCAATATGTATGTTGAACCAGGGGTGCCCATCCCCCACCTCCAAGGCCCATGATGCACTTCCCCAAAAGGTAGAACATTTACCCCCAGTTTATGCCGAATTAATTACTCAAACTATTTTTGTCTGACAACTTTTTCTCATTTAGATCATTCGGCGCCCATGGCCGACTCTCGCCGCCCCTAGCTACAGCTCTAAACTTGACGAAAAGTAGAAAAGCGAGTGAAGCAAGCAAGAAAATTTTACAAAATGAATTTTTATTTGCATAAAATTTGAAATCGAAGGGGTAATTGCTCCTCTGTGCCTCCCTTGCAGGTGTCCTTGGCCGTCAATGTTTGTCCCCCTTGCTACACTAGAACTGACTTCCGTCGAAGTTGGGGGGGGGGGGGGATGACCCCCTGCCCCCATGTGGTTGCGTTACTGTATAATACAGACATATTTAAGCAATATATATTTACTTTAGATATTTAGGCTCACTGCCATTGTTAGTCAACCTTATTCTGCACAGTTTGTTTGCTCGACTAACCTTGTTATAATGCAAATACCACGCCCCCTCATCCAAACCGATTCTAAAGGCATGAGAGGTGGTGTTTCATTTCAACCCTATAGCCGCGATCACCACAGGTAGGTGGAAACTATACATAATTATCCAAAACTAAAAATCAATAACAAGTCAATCAAACGATACAATACCCCCATTTTTGTGTGAAGATTATACAATTGGTATAAAATTTTGTAATAGTGGGTAGGTTGAACGGCAATTACAAATGTGAATTATTACATGTATTCACATTTTATTTATAAAAGCTCGACAAAACACAATCAAACCCGAAAAACCAATTAAACCCGAAAAAAAACCCACTAAACCCATCTGGGCCCAGGTAGGTTTTTTTTTTAAAAAAAACTGTTTTTTTTTCAAACCCTGATCACAACCAATCTTTTCTACCTGCTGTACTTATTTGGATATAAATTACGTAAATGTAATAATCTGTTTCTTACAAGTGTTCAAAAGCCTCCCCAGATAGCATAGTGGTAATGTCATTGCCGTATAATCCAAGGATACCAGGTTTGATATGCCTGATTGGTCTTTCTGTGCATAATGTGGAATTAAAAACAAACTGAGGCAAGTATTAAAAAAAAAACAGTCTTTATGTAATTTTGTACTACATCAAGGCTGCTGTGACCGCGTACTTCACTGTTCATGTTCTATCTTGTTACAATCATTGAAATGACCTAATGTAGGGCTATACATATATATACACCCTGTCCCAGCTAACTTTAGAGCAGGGCCGCGCATATCGGCAGAGGCGGTGGAGGAAAATCGAAGGAACGTACATGTACTGTCCAAACCGTAGTCCGTACGCTAAATGCACGGCTTGTCAAACTTTGCTCTTGCAGTTTTATCCCTTATATTTCCCTAAGAAATTCTTAAACCAATCGTACGGACCTGGAGACAAAAATACGGTCCGTTTGCCATGTGCGTACGGTATTATCCTTTTCAAAAGTTTGCAACGCTTACAGAAAGAAGGAGGAAATCGGGTAACTCCCGTCGCCCATTACACAATCCCGTTTCTCTCACTGTTCATTGGTGGAGCCGTCTCGCGTCACTACTTGCGCAGAGACTTGTTCTCGTTCGCCTGGTCTACAGTTAGCTGGTACGGATAATAGTACTATATATCAGCACCTGAAGTGGAAAATGTTAGCTGGGGGGGGGGGGGGGTCGAGCCTTGAGGTTAGCTGGGGGAATGCTCCTACGGTTTAACATGGTAACAATGAGACAACTGGGGGAGGGGAGATACTATCGCCCCCACACCCCTCTCACTTTAGCACTGCTATATATGTATAATTGTGTATGCATATATGTATGTATTGGCTATATATATATATATATATGTATGTACAACACATATACACACAAATTTGACCCCCTTCCCCCCATACATCGACCTAACTGACCTTTTGAGGGTCAATATCTGACAAGCAGATCGCCAATGGGTCATTCTATCGAACACCTCTGCCACTGTGTATTGGCTTTTGAAACTAATTTCTGCATTTTCCGAGTCCCCAATTTTTTTCATGATGTTTGATCAACACTGACATTTTGGAGCCCTTACTGGTGATCAAACCATAGCAGTGGCGAAGCGTCCTATGAGGCCCGGAGGCCGGGCCTATCCTAATATATTTGTCTATTACGGATTATTTTATTACTTATAAATTTCATTAAACGACGCTTAATAAAAGAAAATTGAAATTCTAGGTCTTCCGATAATTACCGCAAGTTTGCAACCCTGCCTGGAACCGTATCTGCGCATTCAGCGAGGCCCGCCTGAGAGTGCCTCAGCTGGTCCCATAACAACCTATGTAATTCGTGCGGGAAAGCATAATTTCAAAGGCGCTTTCGCCTGTAATGTAACCTGAGAGGCCGGCCTCTTTTCTCTCTCTCACCCTCTCTCCCTGACTTCCGAAGAGTGCCGATCGTGTACGAGCGCGTGACGAAGCAGGCAGTGGACGTACAGAGCTTGTTGAGAAGCAGCGTTTCCATGGAAGTTTCAGAGTTGTGCCGGGAGCGGAGCACACCCAGCTGCTAACACCTCTAAGCCTGGCCTCCTAACCTATCAAAGTAGGCATTATTAGAATTATAAGTGCAAATATTGCATGCAAGTTGGTTACCAGTTTTAAGTTTGGTGCTTTCAGCTCTTTTGAGGAACCGCTTTTCGCGAAGTGTTAGCTGCTGGTTGTGCCCCACACCAATCTCGATTCAGAGAGGGAAAGTATTTTATTTCTTTGAGGAAATTGATATTGAGGCGAAATTTCCTTTCATGATTAGTGACATAACTTAAAACACGCTACTTTTAAAATGGGGCAAAGTACGTACAATGCAAACGTATAGAGAAAATCCATGTTACTGAAATTTTCTGGTCGGTGTGTTACACAGAAAGGTGTCCGTGTTCTCATTTAGCATTTCAAGAAGAATTATATGCATAAAAGAGTTAAAAAGAAATAATTGATTGATAGATTTAGTTTATTTTACTTGGCTTTCTGCCATTTTTGGCTAATTGGGAAGATGAGAATGAGCGATAATATGATGACATTGACGAAGGACACTCACAAAGAACACCTATGCCCAGGTGGGGATTCGAACCTGAGGCCCTTGTCGTAGCACGCTGTTACAACCAATCCGCCGCGGAGGTCAGCATTAAAAAGAAATAAACGCTAAGTGACGATCAAGTGAACCAACCATTTCTGTCATGAGAGAAACATTTACAATACTGTTATTGAAGTAGCAAATAATTTTTAAGAGCAGCTTTAATCTAACATATGAGTCATTCCATGCGAAATCAACACAGCCTTTGACCTGACCATCTCCGATTTTCATGAAATTTGGGGAATTGAAACTATGCATGGAACTTAGTAACTATGGAAATTTTTAGTTCCGTGCGTCTTGTAATTGTTAAATTATTCAAGGTCAAAGTTTGCAGAAATTGCCCTTTTTGAGCCCGCTTAGCTATACTAAATCTGCTGTAACTCCGCCCCTATTTTGCCTAGGAAGCTCAAATAAAGCTTATTGTACAGGGAATTGAACAAGCTTTCCAGTGATATATAACAAGCCTACCTTTGGATAAAAATATAATTTTGTCACGTGACCTTGACCTTTGACCTTGAATATCTCAAAACATGTCATCACCAAAAATCGTGAAAAAAATATATTTGGTCCCTCATACCATACTCTAAAACATATCAAAAAAACATTCTGGGACTGCAATGGGATCAGAAGATACAAAATAATATGTGTAACTATGTGACTGATAAAAGCCCGATTACATGAACTATGAAGAGTCAAATGTCCCTTAACACCCCCTACAAAATGTGAATGAGTTATCCTGGGTATAATTGGTCATGAAAGAAATAGGTTAGGCACAGGGAGATCCCTAGCTGTGTGTGTCAAGCGCAGATACGGCATATTGTTGACCGCCATACTGAATTCAACGCAAAAATTTCAAAGGAAAGGGGGTGATGTGATATATCAAATGAGGCTAGAATTTCACGAGAAATGAAGTGACGAAGGATTTTCCAACGTATCTTACGCCAGCAAAAAGTTATACACACATATATATATACACTTACGATATATGCACATTATAATGTTGTCAATGTTCCTGTGAGCACACTCGTTGACGTCTCTCACACTCGCATAGAACATTTGGCAATGTAGCATGTGCAACAACATCGCAAGCAGCAACTATGCCTTCTCTCAGATGGTCAATATCAGGGACTTTTAGTGCATGCACCATTCTCTTCAAATGTTTCTGAAGGTAAAAGTCCTCCTAAGATGTTAGATCTGGGGAATGTGCAGGCCTTTAATAGATCCCCGTGTGCCCATCAATCTACCTAGAAAATTACCATGAAGAAATTGCGAAAATGTCTACATAGTGTGGTCACACTCTGTCCTGTTTCAAAACTCTCGAAAAGTGCCATATCCCGTAAGCAAGGGTGAAAAAACTTGTTCACTTAACAAATCCAAGAAGCCCTCACCATTTAAGGTTCCGTTGTTGAATATGGACCAACCATTTCCGTTCGCCATACATTATACCACATAATTAGCTTACCAGCAACAACCATTCGACTGAGCAAATCACAGGTATTGCGTATTATTTTTATTAATTTAACGTGAACATAAAAATTTGCCTCGTCACTGAAGAATTTTTCATTCCAATGGAAGTGTCACGTAATTATTTGAGATACTTTTCCCAATATTCTTCACTATTCAACTATTTGGTGAATGTAGCTGATTAAAATCATATGCAATGGTGCGTATACTTCTTTCTCTCAAAAAAGGTGTCAGCGGGATCTCGATGAGTTCCTAACACGTTAGGAGCATTCCAATGCTTTGTTTTTACCACCTCGAAAAGGAGAAAATGGTTACAAGCATGCAGTAATAAATTTTTGCTGGTTAAATATATGTTGGATAAACCTTCGTCACTTCATTTCTCGTGAAATTCTAGCCTCATTTGATATATCACATCACCCCCTTTCCTTTGAAATTTTTGCGTTGAATTCAATATGGCGGTCAACAATATGCCGTATCTGCGCTTGACACACACAGCTAGGGATCTCCCTGTGCCTAACCTATTTCTTTCATGACCAATTATACCCAGGATAACTCATTCACATTTTGTAGGGGGTGTTAAGGGACATTTGACTCTTCATAGTTCATGTAATCGGGCTTTTATCAGTCACATAGTTACACATATTATTTTGTATCTTCTGATCCCCTTGCAGTCCCAGAATGTTTTTTTGATATGTTTTAGAGTATGGTATGAGGGACGAAATATATTTTTTTCACGATTTTTGGTGATGACATGTTTTGAGATATTCAAGGTCAAAGGTCAAGGTCACGTGACAAAATTATATTTTTATCCAAAGGTAGGCTTGTTATATATCACTGGAAAGCTTGTTCAATTCCCTGTACAATAAGCTTTATTTGAGCTTCCTAGGCAAAATAGGGGCGGAGTTACAGCAGATTTAGTATAGCTAAGCGGGCTCAAAAAGGGCAATTTCTGCAAACTTTGACCTTGAATAATTTAACAATTACAAGACGCACGAGACTAAAAATTTTCATAGTTACTAAGTTCTATGCATAGTTTCAACTCCCCAAATTTCATGAAAATCGGAGATGGTCAGGTTAAAAATTGCACATATCTGTGTTGATTTGGCATGGAATGACTCATATGTAAGATGGCTAGGGCCTGACAGAATGGCTTTTTCATTGGGTGATGCGTGGTCAGAACATCGAGTCCCATTATCACTGTTTTCTGACCTTCAAGACAGAAACGCCTTTATTCTCAGATATCTAATCGAGACTAGATTAAAGTAGAATCTGAACCAATGCCTCCAGGGGGAATCGAACCTTCTACTTCTTGATTATAAGGCGAGAGCGTTAATCACTACATTATTCTTTACAATCACTATCCCGACTTTTCGAACAGTAGTAGACGAGATTCAGGCAATATGTTATCTTCTATTTTCTAGGGGCTATATTTTAACATACTACTATTAAAAAAATCACATCTTCCCCTCCCCCAATCCCTGATCCGTCCTGTGCCTACCCTTCCAGAGACAGCACGCTTCGCCACTGAACCATAGTCCACTAGAATCTATCCACTGCAAGTACAAAGTTGGTGTAAACAAGTACATGTGCCCTTTGAGAAATCCTATTGGTTAACTGTGCACAGAAATGTTGCACATGTGAATGTAGTCAATGTGAAAAAGCCATTTCACACAACTACCATGGTGGAACTTATTTTGCAACCTGTATAGCTACAGTGAAAAGGGCCTCCCCGATGGTGCAGTGATAGCGTCGTCGCCTTGTAATCAAGGGGTCCTGGGTTCGATACCCGGTGGAGGCAAATAGTGGTTCGGACCCTACTTGAAACTGTAGGTCCAGTCCCTATTAGCCTTAGTGTGCATAAAGTGTACTTAAAACACCAAATCAATCAAGCTACAGTGAAATATCTATGGCCGAGCTGAATTAAAAATTAACCAATAGGTAAACAACACAAGTTACAATGACTTCATTCTTATGATGAACGGAGAATGGTTAATTTTGACATCTTCTTTATTTTCAGGAACCATTTTCTAATCATAATATTCACACCATGGCATATGTCATGTTTGTATTGAGCACACTTTGTGCTCAGATAGGCTAATCGGGACTGGATCTGAAACAGTGTGTAACGTAACATACCTCCACTTTTTGCCCCCACCAAGAGAAAAAAAATCATTCAATATGAAATAAGAGGCATCAAATAGTGCTTTTTCTCTTTCCTTATGGTTTGTTTATTTGGTTTCATTACACTTATTTATTCTCAATGCTCCAGTGTTATGTTCAAAATAAGATTTTAACAACACTTCCCCACAGTCAGAGCAAAACACAAGATACCACGACTTCGTTCTAATGTCAGGAGCTTGATCTTGAACTTTGCTCCACACGTGATCAGTGACCCTGACCTAACTCGGCGCGGTCGAGACACTGTATCAGTTGCAACGTTTCCAACCATACGAACATATGCCTAGATGTAGTTTTTCTTCTTTTTTGTAAAACATATTATACAGGGTAATTCAAAATGAATGGTGCAAATTTACAGTTGTTATGACGTTACTATTTATAATAGAAGATCAGACAAGGATATAATATAATAATATAAAGAAAAACTGGAAGTTTTTTTTCCTCACTTAGTGGGTTTATGCTGCTTTGCAGCTGTCCCACCAGGATCGCCAGTGTTGCAAAATGGCTAGTGAACAGTAGAAGGTGTATTGTGTGTATAGGCGGAGTTCTGGAGGGGCCAGGGGGGCCTGGACCCCCAACTTAAAAAATATTAAAAAAATAACACATGATTAAGTTCAGTTACTACATTTTTGTTATGAAGCCATACCGCAAATATTGGCGTTTGGCATGTGCGGTAATTGCGCCGCAATAGCGGGTCTTAGACGATTTGATTGATGTGTACAGGTTGAAGAAAGAAAAACGTAAAATGACTTTGTTTTGAATCAACAGTTACTGCCGAGGCATCGAAAGAACTTTTCAAAGCAAAGCACGCGGATGTAAAGAGTAACACAAAAGTCATATAACGCTAGGCTTTAAAATACGATTCTTTCACCCCGGATTGGAAAAATCACGGCATCTTAACCACAGACGAAACTGTATAAAGGTATGATGTTCTCTCACAATTAATACATAAAGAATGGCACACACATACACAATGCATTAATTCATCAAAAGGAAACTTCATTGGAAAATATACAATAATAGTAATACAGTTAAAAATGTTAAACATCGGGTCGTTTTCATGCATGCAGCATTTGCTGGATAATAAACCTTTTCGAGCAAGGCCTCATCTCCAGGAAGCTATCAACTCGCGGCAAGCCACGGCACCTAGCGACCTGTTGAGTAAGATGAGTCAAGGCAAAATGGATAATAAACCTTTTCCTGCACCCACAAAAATAGGCAATAATTAGGCTGGAGAGTTCAATGAACCAACCGATCTCAAACTACGCACTGGTAATGATCAGGCTGGAAAGTTCATGCGAACTGTTTATAAACTTTGTGTTTACATGCATGCAGAATTTGCTTCGCTTCACGCTTGCTAATATGGCTTGCCGGACTGAGTGCCGGAGCACGTGCGGTTTGGCCAGATTTCCCATCATGCTCTCCACCGCTGACGTCACATTGAATATCATCCATTGTTATTAATCGGGCTTACAGTAGCAGCTAAACGCAGATTTATTTTAAAATCCATTTTAACGTGTATTTTATTTATTTTACCAACACAGGGTAGGGTGTCGCAGCTATGAGGATAAATACCTAAGACGCAACTTGCACAGACAATGTTCCAAATTTTCAACAAGGATACATCTTTAAAAAATGGGATAGTAAAATAAGACATTTCTTCAGACTCAACACCCCAACATTCTATTTCGTAACTCTTCCCATACAGTTATGGATGGTGACGAGACTATGTAGGTCCAGTCCCGAAATTCGAGACAAAAACAAGACCCTGTTTATTCGAGACCTCTGGAAACATTGACACGAGATTTAGAGTCCGAAACACCAGTGGCGAAGCTCCTATGAGGCTTTTGAGGCTTAGCCTACCCAAAAAATGTTGAAATTAAAATGTTCTTGTACCCTGTAACAATCAAAGTTCGTTAAAACGAATTAAACTATGTAATCCGAACGTTTGGTTCCGCCGATCCTTCCAGATATGTCGTCAGTCAGGCCAGAAAAAGAGAGCGCGTTCGGGCCGAAGTGTGAGGCTTTTGACGAAAAGCCTCGCGTTAAAAGGCAGCTACAGCGTGAGCTCTGTGTAGGTGGAAGGGGAGGGGACTGCCGATTCGATGGGTAAAAGCGGCTAGCCTCAGAACCAACCTGTTGTGCTTCTAGTCTTCTTGTGCAAAGTCCGTCGTTCACGCGCTGCATTGTTGAATGTTAATTTACTTCAAGTGTATGCGTGCGTGTGTTTGTCTGTGTGTCACATAGTGTATTTATGTTATAAAAATATAATACTGTGAAATTATGTGTTGAAAACTACGATTATTTGCAGTAAAATAAATGTAAATGAACAAGACTTCGTGACACTCAAATGCTTAACCTACGAAATCTTGGACACACTGACTGTACAACTAAAAATACGTTTTGGAGATCTTGAAAAAGATAAAATTTGTTGAATTGGTAGACCAAAATAGCTTTGGGGAATATAAACTACATTTTCCTGTGATTAAATTAAATAACCTTTTTTTCAACAAAGAACGATTAGAAAATGATTTAAAAACTATCTATGCTGATGAAGAAAAGCATTTACCTCCTGCAGACCTTCTAAAATTCATAGTTAACAATGATCTTCAAACAATCTACAAAGAAGTAACACAACTTATCAAGTTGATCTTCCCTGTTACAACAGCTTCCTCCGAAAGAAGTATGAGGACCCCCAAGAGAGTAAAAAAATATCTCCGTAATTCAATGAAATATGAAAGATTAAGTCCTCTCAGTACAATAGCCATTGAAAAAAAAAACTGGTTAAAGAACTTTCTATTGATCAAGGCTTCAAGGAAAGAGTAATTGATACTTTTACAACCAAGAAGAATCGACGCATGGACCTGCTGTATATAAAAAAATATATAAGCAGATTTTTTCAGCCTACCCAGTATTTACGCCTTAGCTTCGCCACTGCGAAACACACGATTTCATTAGAGACTTTTGTGCGATATTGAAGAATTTACGCAATTATTCAGGCGTACAAAGGAATGTCTACTCGGCTATTTATAGATACGTCACATGTTTTGTTTATAGTAATTACATGCATATATGCAGGAAAAATAGGTTTTTTTTTAGCTATGTACGTCTCTCGTCGCGGTTTTGGCCAGATTTCCCATCATGCTCTGCGCCGCTGACGCCACACTGAATATCATCCATTGTAACGATGAGCATAGCAAATTGACGAGATGGGAACCCAGTGGCCCGCGAATTTTCTTTTTCCAGTCAACTTGTGAATGCGATTTCATTTCATGCTCTCTGATTGGCTGTTGGAAAGTTACGGTGCTGATTGTGAGAATATCTTGTTTGCGCTGTGTTAGGTTAGGGAAGGTTGGATTAGATTAGAAAGCAACAAATTTGCACTAAAAATAGGAAATAAGACATTCTCACAATCACAGCACCGTAACTTTCCAACAGTCAATCAGAGAGCAAGAAATGAAACCGCATTCACAAGTTGACTGGAAAAAGAAAATTCGCGGCCCGGCCTTGCGACGCGAATGCTAACCACTGCGACATACAGGTTGACTTTATGAAACAATTTTATGGAAGAATTATTGATATGCACGTTTGTGGTGTTTCATGTACCATTCTGCACGCGAACGAACCCTCCTTTCAAATCAATAACTCCTGAAGTTTTGATGTACTCATAGTGATATTTCTCACGCAGAGCTGGCGCCACTGGTCAGATGTCGAGACGAAATTACACTGCTGCACACGTAAACCGACAAGGCGTCGCAGATCTCTTGAGACTGACTTCTCCCAAACAAACAGTGGCTTGCCAACAAATTTCGTTAAGAGGCAAAGGAGGCTGTTACGGCTTCTCTGTAGTACTCATTGTCATATTTTGTTACAGTTTTATCACGATTTTTTTCAGGAACGATGAGACCACTTAAGACTTATATTAATAAAAACAGTGATTGGAGAGTTATTTTTAGAAATTCCTTCGTTTAAAAGGTAACTTACAGGTACTAATTTGAGAGTTGACGTCTACGTTTTCAATTTTGGCGTTCAGATTTGAGTAGAATAATGTGTATAGAAACCTTATAATATAAATATAAAATATAATAGGCTATCAATTTATTTTAAATATCTTTAATAATAATTACAGTAATGGAAACATTCTTCCAGAAATAATCTTTAGTATTTCTAATTACAAAGTTTGTAATTACACTTTGTTAATACTGAAGCAATTTTACTTTTAACAGTACGTAAAGCAAATGCTGTACTTTTTATTGACAATATAAATAATGGTGGTGTAAAGGTAATGCACTATTAATACACTATAAAATATACAAAGATTAAACGCTTTATAAATCGAAAACTGTGTTTTATTAGGAAGCATTAGTACTGTTTTATAGAGAAATTCTTCAAGTTTACAATCTCCACTTTTCGTTTGTTTTCGTGACGTCAGCATCACGTGAGCGCCTTTGACGTCAGTCGAACAATATGGCCGACATGCTGAGACGTTGATTGATTGGTTGAATTGTTGTTTTAAGTCCACTTTATGCACAGTAAGGGTATCGAACCCGGGACCCCTTGATTACAAGGCAACAACGCGAACACTGCGCCATCGGGGAGGCCCGACATGCTGAGACGTGTTTGGGGAGAACTGGACGATCGCATCGATATCTTTCGTGTTACAAAAGGGTCACACATGAACATTTGTAACTTAGCCATGTAAACGTCAGGACATACTCTTCCAACCGTGTAATTAAAACTGCTGTTTCTGTAGAAGTTTGAAACTACAGTCGAAACCGTTTATAGCGACATCGCTTGTAACGGCGTATTGGGTATAACGGTGAAATCTGACTGTCCCGTCTAAATCCTATATAAACACTGCATTTAAAAAATCGCTTATTACGACATATCGCATAAAACGACGTATTTTTATCACATTTTCGGAGAAATGTATCGGCTATAACGTCCAATGTTGATTTCCTTTTACGTTTTTGGGGATTGCCGAAAACAATGTAACGCTTATTTTCAAACTCTTGTTTTTAGTAGATTAGTCAATCCAAGCATCGCTGTCAAGATGTCACCAAAGAAAAGGAAAGTGCTTAATATTGAAGAAAAGTCACACATAATATGGCGATTAGAAAATGGGGAAACAAAAGCCAGCATCGCGAAGAAATTGGGCGTGTCACACTCAACGATTTCTACAATTTGGAAGGACAGCGAGAAAATAGTCTCTTTTCGAACAAAATTATAAGCCCCTATCACACGGAACTGGATTTCTAGTAGGAATGCGCTAGCTGGCGCTGAACTAACTTTCTAGGCAGCAATCATGGCCGCCTGGCTGACTGCTTGACTGGTTTGGAGGAATAGGACATGTTCTAATTGCTACTTGCTTTCCTCGACTGGATTCTGTGGAACAGCCAATCACAGCAAAGTTTCGCCATGTGAAGATAATCTGTGAGTGTTCAAAGGAGAGCCCGACCCTGTGGCCGAGTGGTTAGCACATCGCGCTGCGACGCCAAGGGTCCCGGGTTCGAATCCCGGTCGGGTATGGTTGTTTGTGAATGTCCATTTTCATCCATTTCATCATTTCATCACTCATCCCCATCTTCGCAAATTAGCCAAGAGGCACAAAACGCGAAGTAAAATAAACTAAATCAATCTAGCACAATCTGTTCAAAGGAGCGTTCTTGTCTGTGGTTTACAAGTGTTACTCCAGCAATGTATAACGTATACAGCATGAATGGCGCGTTGAGTTACACCACCTGTGGTGAGTGTACGGTGTTTACATTTGAAACAACTAAAATATTCTTCCATACGTGTACAAACGTTGTAAAGTATGTATTTAAGCAGCACCATTGTTTTGTACCTAATAACGTTTTATACGAAACGTTATTCCTCTCGGTTGAATAGTTATCGGCATTTAAAAATGTGAAGTGATACGTTGTTTACATCTCACGCGGCCGCCATTACAACTTCCCTCGTATGGGAACAAAAGTCTATCGACAAGTACGCTGATAAGTATCGTGTGAGGCGAAAACTAGCAAATTGGTAGCCAGTCCAGCGCCAACTAGAGCATACTTACTGGATTCCGTGTGATGCGGGCTTAAGATGGTTTCAGTAGCAAAGAACAAGTAATGTGCCGCTCAATGGATCTATTCTGCAAGTGAAAGCCAATGAATTTGCGCGTCGGTTGGGCAATCCAAACTTCAATTGTTCTTCCTCTTGGATGCAACGTTTCGGAGCTCGCCATGATATTGTCGCCCGGAAAATTTGTGGCGAAGCTGCCAGTGTACCTGATGACGTAACCGAAGAGTTGCTATCTAAGAAGTGGCCTGCTTTGTGTGAAGGTTACAACCCAGATGATATATTCAATGCAGATGAAATTGGCTTGTTTTACAAATTGACACTAGATAAAACACTCAAATTTAAAGGTGAACAGTGTTCGGGAGGGAAAATGTCTGAAGACAAGAATCACAGTCACGGTTGCTGCAAATATGACAGGATCATGCAAAGAAAAACTTTTGGTGATTGGAAATCGAGAAACCCAAGATGTTTTTAAAACATTCACTCCCTACCTGTAGTTTATGAAAACAATGCAAAGTCTTGGATGACATCGGAATTTTTTTCGAAAGTGGTTGCTTAACTGGGTCTCAGCTGAAATCAAAGAAACGAAAAATTCTTCTGCTGGTTGACAACTGCCCTGCTCATCCAGTAGTCGACAATCTGCAGTCTATAAAGCTTGTGTTTTTACCTCCAAACGTCACTTCAGTTTTATAACCTATGGACCAGGGAGTTGAAAAATCTCTTAAAATGCAGTACAGGAAACTTCAAGTGATGAGCATGTTACAGAGAATCGACGAAGGTAAAGAAACAGTTTTCAACATTCTGGATGCACTTTTAATGATATCGGAAGCGTGGGAGAATGTCACTCCAAGGACCATGGCCAATTGTTTTAAACATGCAGGTTTCAGAGATCTTTCATCATCATCCCACGGTGAGGGCGACACGTTTTCAACAACTGATGGTGTTGATGATAAAGATGAGAAGGATGACATTCCTCTGGCGCGATTAGTGCAATAACTTGGTCCGTCTTTGTCAACTTGTGAAGTAGAGGACTTGGCCGAGGTAGACAACAACCTATCCATGTGCGCCTCAGCGAGTGAAGAAGAAATTGTAGCTGACATCTAAAGCCAACACATGATTGACGAAAATGAAAACGAACAAGAAGAACAGTTTGTTGTGCCATCAGGTAACGAAGCTATCAGTGCAGCAGAGGCGTATATTCGAGGCTATCTACGAAGACCAGACTCTGGGAATAAAATACAGAAAAAATATCTATCAAAAAATGTGCATAAAATTTTCATTTCAATAAGAAGATGAACCTATTTCTTAGAAATTGGAAACATTGCCCGCTTTCTTTGAATTCGCGAGACGGCTGGCCCAGCTGGCGGGCAACTCCACGGGGGTGACGGGTAAGTTTGACAGGGCTCCAATCAATGTTGCAAACCAATATTTCCCACCATGTAATTTCCCCAGGATCGGGGAATTTTGAAGCCAAATTATCGCGGGAAAGGGAAAGTGTCATGTGGCAGGTAAAAGAACATAATTGAACGCTTGCAGAGGAGTTGAAAAAGATGTCGTTGACCTTCAAACAACTAGAGATACAACGGGGAGTAGAAAATTGTTGGCTAGCGGGAATGGTTTACCGAAATGACAAGGACCAGTTCTAGTCTAGATCGCGTCGAGTGGTCTTAGTGCGTGGAATTTTTAGAGGCAGCGTGTGAATACAGTAGTGAGTGGATTGTATTTTTGTGAATGATATGTGCTGTGTGTTGTGTAGTGAACTGAAATGAGGGACATAATTAACAAGCTGTCTATTCGGCTTACGAATTACGATAAGCTCCAAATCGTTGTGGATTTTTCTGGTTTGTCCACTTTATGAACAGATAAGCTAATGGGGATCGGACCTACAGTTAAAGTGGTATCTAAACCACCATGCATCGAACCCGGGACACTTTAGTTTCAAGGCAACGACGTTAATACTGCGCCAACAAGGAGTACCCGAACTTAAAATCGTGAAAATAGGTAGGTTGAAATTTTATTTTTATTCTACATAATATTTCACAATATGGGCCTCTCATTTATGCAAATAAGAATGAAATTCTTGAAATCCTTTCCTTACTGACAGTGTATATTTCTATGTTTTATTTATGAGGTAGTCTATATATTTTTAATCACAGTCACATCACTTCAACTCGCCACCCCAAATGAGTTAAAAAAACAAAAACACCCCACCAGCAAAATTTTGTCCATTCGAACACTATGATATGGTGCGATAGCCCAGGTGCAGCGACATTAGAAAAATGTCTTATTTTCAAAGAGTTTAATATGAATGACAATAGTGTGGCATTGAAACTAATGCATCATCAAATGCAAAACACGTACGCACATCTTAAGTTCAAAAAGCAAACAAAGATAACTAATTAATGAAGTAGAACAGTATAATGTAGTAGTATGTGTTACTGTATTGCATTTTAAAGTGAAAGCAACTGGTTAAAAAAAATAAACAACACTGTCTTACCTGTTATTGTGGAAAACCAGAAAATTAAATTCCGATAATGTGTCATTTTTTCTAAAGTACAGAAGTGGAATAATAGTGTATTCGTTATTGATGTTTTGTGGTTATGTAATGTGTGTTGGATTCTTCTAATGTGTACGGTACAGTACATCACATTTGTACAACATTGTAAAAAGAGAAACAGCAGAAAGTGTAGGCCTTCATAATTTACAGTATTGCATTTATCGTAGGAGAGTACATACAGTAATTTATGTAGAGTACTGTACTGTATTTTCATTTTTGTACTGTAATAATTTTTGTAATACAGTAACTGGAACGAGGATGTTTCATTCATGACTATTATAGCACGTACAGCAAGTTTAAAACATAAAACTTACGGATTTGCAATGCTTAGGGAAAAAACTGTTTTTGCGACTATCGGCTATAACGACCGTAAATTGGCGGTCCCTTCTTTTAGGCTCACCCTGTATATTCAATTAAAAAATTAAATTAATAATCTTCGCCACTAACCTCAGTAGAACAGTCTTTTCTAACGTATACAGAACCTTAATCCAAACACTTTTGCGAACATAATAGCTTATTATGAACTAGGGAACACTTCAGTGCTTTTTCAGACATTAATGCCAATAGTTCCATAAGCTTAACACGACTGAAAATGTGTCCAGCGTCTAAAGTCAGTGACGAAATATGCAGTTATCGGCTTGACGTACGTATTTTTTGTGGAAAAATGATTACGAAATTTCAGAAAAAAAAACCATTCTCCCAGTTTTCCTTGCACTTTTTTTTTCATAATTCCAAAGTCCAGTGAACAAAGTTTATAATTCTCCAATTCGAATTATAAACTATGGCACTGTGGGACTTTTCCTATCTATGCTTGTGTTTGTCTTCTCTATTTTCTGGCACATGTTATCGTTAGGTGAACTTTGAATCGAACTGTATCAAACATCACCAGCTTTCAAAATATAGTTTACAAAACAGTCTGATGACGGCGGTTGGATACACTGAATATCCAGAGGCGCGGAAAGAAAACAATGAAAACAGCATCCGACATAATATGCACGCTTATTAACAATACGGATGTGTCTGCGAAATACAGGGTGTCCACAAATGAAGTACGCACTTTAAGGTTGCTTGCAAAATGAAACTACGATATAGAACAAATTACGTTTATGCCTCAAACATATAGGCACAAGTAAAAGTTTTGTGCAACACAGTATGTCTCCACATGCGCACCGTTCGTTGCTCGTAGGATACCTAGACGATAGTGCAGTTCCATCCACGTACGCTGCAGAATGTCCGGCGTTACACGACCAAAGGATGCATTAATGCGATATCTGATATCAGTGTTGGAGGTATAGTCGACGCGCTAGCTACGATAATGACGGGCTGGCTTTGAAATCGACGGAGCGCGCCCACCAGCTCCAACAATGTGACAGATTCCACGTGGAGTAGACGAGCACAATGACAGCTGCGCCCATTAGCTGAAGGTTGAGTGTCGTTGGACGAAAACAACTCGCCCGCTATTTATCGTCCCCACCCATGTTTGTGGCGGCGGCTTTCTTCAGTTCTTCGACGTTAACAAAGTAAACGCGTGGACTGAAAATTCGATTACAGCGCCACAGGGGAATTCTTATCTTTTAAGTTCGTTAACATGGAGACGATTTGTTTTTGTTGCCAAACCTAACAGATGTCTCTGACCTTCCTGGGAAGGGGAGAGCAGCTGTTGACTGGCCTAAACGTAAAGTTTATGACTGGCTGACCAAAGCGATAGACAATTGGCTTGGGTCGCCAGAACAAACGCGAAAGGAATTAAGCGCGAAAGTGACATTTTCGCGGTTAATCCGTTTCGCGCTTAAAATGTTAGCTCTTATTCCGTTCGCGCTTATGCCAGTATTCAATTTTGGTTTCGGAATGAATCAGTTTCGCTGTAATTCATTTCGCGCTTAACCAGTTTCGCTCGTCTTCCTTTCACGTTTAATCCTGTGTTATGTTTCGAGATTGTGCCCTTTCACAGTTATTCCACCACCCCCTTTGGGCTTCGACCCTCCCCCCCCCCCCCAATACCTACTGGACACGCCAGAAGGAGAACGGAATAATTTTCCCCTGAAATTCCAATGGCCTTGGAACTGGAAGACAGCAAACGCATCGCACTGACGATAAACTAAAGATCGTTTCCCCCACCAACAGATCTCTTCCGCAACTACTCCTCCCGTTCTTCTATAACTGGCCACATTCCAAGTCGCATCAACGCCATTTTTGGTAACTTGCCCCCTTCCCCCTCTACTCGAATACGTGCCAAGGTCGAATCCCAGCCGTCACCTGGGAGGAGGAAAAACAGAAACAGGTTTCTTGGTGGTTCTTTTGCTCTGGCAGTGACATGATTGAAAGGGAAATCGGTTACGCGAGCGAAATTAGTTTAACAAACTCCAGTTTAAAGGACTGGCACCATCATGGCGCCATGCCAAACCGGCAATCGCGAACAAGTGTACTCTCAATAAAACGATTTAGCAAACGATTCTTAAGGCGTTGGTCCTAAGTCACCTTTCGTGCCACATTAGGAAATTCCAGTGCAACTTTATACAGTTGAAACAACAATTTGGCACGATCTCGTCATCAAAGGTTCTGGGTTCGGTTCCCGGCGCGTAGGTGTTCTCTCACATTATTTCATTGTCCATTATCATCGCCCCGATTCGCCGAACGTGGTATAAAATAAACGCAAAACAAGAAGGCGCTGTACTTCCGAGGAAGGAAGGAGGGTGGTGGAAGAAAAAGCTAACGGAAAACACAGAAAAAAACTTTCCCTTGCTAAACTCACAATTATCTTCACGTGACCATAACTTAGCTCTGATTAGCTGTTCTACAGAATCTAGCAGAGAAAGCCAGTTGCAATTAGAACATTGCCTAGTCGCCAAAAAACAGTCTAGAAGCCAGCCTGGCAGTCATTATTTCCAGTCAGGTAGCCCGTACAGCACCAAGTAGAATGATCGCAGGCCAAAATGGCGGCTGACCTACTTTTGGCTACATAACTCCATCTGTCCACTAATCGTCTCCCCGGGTGTGTGGTTCGATGAGTGCCAACAACCTCAGTTGCGAAGTAAAAGCTGTAGGGGTAACATCGCTCTCCCGTTACAACGTTGCCAAGCGTACGTCTGTTTTTTGTCAATTGTTTTCATTAGCTTCTTTGTACAGTGTTTGTGTATTTTGCGTACTACTTTTCCGAGCTTTGTGTAGAATTGTACAACTTTTATCCAGTAACGGTGATGATCAACTCACCCTCTTTCCAGTTTTACAGCACGTTTGGCAACATGTTGTGTATCCGACGCTCATTTGTTTCTTCCCGCCAACAGCATTCGGTGCCTTGTGACCCGAAAATGCCCGATGTCAGTCGAAGAGAATTCAACTCATCGCCGATTCGTTGCTTCCCAGCCGCGAGTTGGCAAGTGCGAGCAGTAGGAGGGCATCCCTACTGGAAATCCAGTTCCGTATGATTCGACCTTTAAAAATAACGGACACGCTTGACTACCTCTTCCTGCTACTGGGAGAAACAACCTTCATCGACCTTGCGATTAATGTTGCACGTGTTCCGAGTTTGCATGAGAAAAACTCAAACACGCTTACTGATAACAAAACAACATCCACCTCGTTCTGGTCACGCAAATATCGTGTTCAGATCCACTGTTTTGTCTTTGTACTTACGTAACAATCGTCCTTCATTCCCTCGGTCATTAAAGAACGATAAACCGACATTCGTTAATATTCCACGTAGCATTGTTAAACCAAATGTGCTGCATCACGCTGCTGTCTATACGAGTGTCCGTAAAGCCTGGAATCAATTCGACAACTGATAAAAGCACGTCCTCATAATGCAAACAGTGCTCCACACGTGCGCCACCAGTCTCAACACACTTCCTGAAACGTCTCAACAGGTTTGCTTGAATTATTTTCAAAATGTGATGACCAGAATAGCCATTGCAGCGGTTATCCTTTCCCGAAGATAATCCAGGTTCTGGTTTTCACAGCATGCGCCTCGGAGTATATAAAAAAAAAAAAAAAAAAAAAAAAAAAAAAAATAATTACAAATCCAATTTTTTTTTTTTTTTTTACTTTTTCATGACTATTTCTTGACCCTTATTACTAGGGACCGGAACTTTATGCCCTATAAAACTGTAAAATATGTATGTAATTATGTCATAAAAATTGAAAAATATGTCAGAAAAAGGTAGAAATATTCCCAGTAAATCCAAAAATGTGCACAACAGTACTTTCGAATTTCTCATAATACGGGATTCAGTATCTTCCAGGGAAGATCAGAATCGCGCACAACAATGAGAGAACATTTTCCCTCAATAATGTTTGCATGGCTATTAATTGTCGGCGGGATAAAAAAATGGGGGTATTATTGTTCTATTTTTATTGGTAAGAAAAGACTTCATCTGCTTTTAAATTCTTCGTTCGTAATTTCCTTATCCTGGCATCGATAATATGAACTATCAGTTGCGCTAAATGAAGAAAAATTATAAAATAACAAGAGTACATGCAAGACAATTACGAAATTATACAGAAATATGTCTTATTACGAGAAAATTGAAGAAATATGTTGTAAAACCGCGAAATTGGTAAAATATGTCAAAATATGCTTTATCAAGTTGGTATATTTCGGCTGATTTTCATCAGATATGTAAGGATCTCACCCCAGTACTCGATCAGATGCCAAATAAAAAATATGTTATAACAAAGTCCCGGTCCCTACTTATTACCTTTTGGTTAACATTTATTGAATCACCTCATATTAGGTATAGTTAGAAATTAAGAAAATAGATATGTTTATTAAATGAAAACCCCCACCACAAGGGTGTTTTTTAAAGATAAAAATTGAAGCTGTACTTTAACAAGAGATTTAGACTTGCCTTAATTATTAATGCATGTAGAAATTAATGCTTAAGACTTCATCCTGAATGGGGTATGGCCATATTACTTTATTTAATATTTTTACAAAACTTGACGCATACAAGAACGTGAACAAATCTTAACCACAACTCAATATAATTTTAGATTTCCAAATATTTAATTTTATCAAATTCCAGAACAGGTATATAACAATGTAAATTCACTGAAGTTTAAAAAATAGCAAAAATACTTGACCACAAGAAAAAATTCTCGACATTCTTAACTGGTAGACACCCTACCAATGTAGCAAAATCCATGGGATGGGGATCAGGTAACTTTGGTGCCCATTCTATAGTGCTCCGTCTCCCAATCCAGCGTCCGAGAAACATGCTAGAAAACTACACAGCCATTGCTTCCAGACAGCTACCTACCCTCTACACTCTGCTAGCATTAACTTCTTAGAGTACGCGTCAAATCTCCTGCATATGGCGATAGCCAATAGAAGCGATTTGCAGCGGTGCCATGTCGAAATCTCATACGGAAAAGAGACAGCGTGATTGAGCGAAACGCCTTGTCACTGAACTAGGCAACGCCGCACGTCTGTGATTCGTTGGTGCTGTTCAAGGCCATATGCAGGAGATTTGACGCGCACTCTAGATGTTGTAACGTATACATGGTATTTTATCAATAAAATTAACGCATATATCAGTTCTTCTGCAATATTACGATTACCTCATGACACTATCAGAGATTACATGCCAATTAAGTCGTAAAAATATTCTAAAAGGCCATGTTACTGGAGTATTGGGTAAATACGCTTGAATGAACTGGGACACTATTATAAATTGTAGTTTTTAGGAGCTACCGAGCTACGACCTCGCGAAATCAAGTCTTCACGGAGCCCGAAAACATGTCTCGACAGAGCCCGCAAGTAACATAAAAATGCCTCACCGAGTCCCGAACTAATACCGGATAAATAATTGAGGAGTTAAAAAAATTATTTCAAGTTAACTGTTGAACTTAGGGTTCATGAAACCAGTCCAGAATGATCGAGGAACACAAACAGTTTATGCGTGCATGTTTGGTTAAGCTGAGAGTTCACATCCCTGCCGCTAGGCGGCACTCAAATCACCCACATCACTCAGTGTTTTGTGCAATGTTTTGGTCCTCAAGATCACGGGACCTTACACCGTGCGACTTCCTTTGAAGGGGTTTCGTCAAAGACAGAGTAGTCGTCTCATCGTTGCCGCGTGATATCGCAGCCCTAAGGCAGCGTATCTTCGCAGCAATAGACACTATCGACACGCCCATGTTGATGCGAGTGTTGCAACAAGTAGACTATTGTGTCGATGCGTGCCGGCACCCGTGGTGCATACAATGAGCATTTGTAGGTGTACAAAGAAGAAAAAAACTGAGTTCCTCGTTCGTTCTGGACTGGTTTCATTAACGTACGTTCAATACTTTACTTGCAATATTTTTTGTAACCCCTCACTTATTTCTGAAACACCCGGTATAAGAAGTGACTTCATACATCCCAGATTTGAGGAAATGTGCCTCGACCGAGTCAAACTCTGAGAAAAAGTGCCTCGATCGAGCCCCTTAAAAAAAACATGCCTCGACCGAACTTCGAACAAAAACGAAAAGTGCATTGATCGAGTTCCTTCCAAAAACATGCTTCGACCAAACATCGAAATTGAAACAATTCCAATTTCGTAATAACACCATTACAACGACAAACTGGTTGCAACACCTTGTGAGAAAATTTTAAACCTCTTTAATACTCCTTCGTGCCAACTAAAAACGATCACACAACTGCAGATTACTTAACCCACACTCAGTCCTGCGCACAAAGAATCGTTAAAGTGCAATTTAAAGTGGCTGAAATGCTAACTTTTATCGCGCTTTCACTTATTATTGCTTGAAGCAGCTGACCTTCAGCTGCATTTGTGTGTTTTAAGAAACAGCATAAAAAAACTCGAGCACTGTTAATAACCAGTTCTCAAGAAACCACCACCTTGGCCTACTGTGAAATATGGGAAGCTTAGAATCCATGTGCACATCTCAGTGCCATCTACAGGCGTTGGAGAGAACAAAATGCGTTTAAAGATTTCAAAGCAGTACATCCAGTATATTATATAGGGTGTCCGTTAAAAGTAGCTCGGCTCCGATCAACAGTTACATGCCAAGGATCATGAAAAGAAATGAAGCGTGTATATAATCCTTTAGTATCTGCCACGGTTCACGTTGAAATGGACTACTCCATTTTACTGGAGCAATATAGCAGTCAGGCGCGTATATTGTAGGCTATCGCCGAAGCCCAGATTAAATAAAGGAAATAATCGACTAGCAAATGTGACTCTCAAACAACGACCGCGGGAGAAAACAATAGTATAAAACCCGCGACTCCTGTGCAGCGTACTCCCGCGAGGAGGATACGGGGAGAGCGGAACATGCTTCCTTATGGCTCGAGCTGAACGGAAGAAGAAAAGGCTGCGCGGGGTTTTTCGTCCAAGGTTTGTTTTCCTTGTGCTCGCTCTATACATGGGGATGGACTCCTTTCCTTTAAAACTACCACCAGGCTTCAGCGGTTAAATTCTTCCCCGACCAGCGCCTGGAGGCGGTCGGTGACGTATTTGTAGTGGCTTCTTAGACAGGGAACTCTTCGTTTTACAACGGCGGTAAAATCTTACAGCGATGCCAATGCGCTAACCAGCATGGGATTTTCCCAGGTAAGGGAAATTTTGAAACTAAACTACTATTACAGGAACGGGAAAAGATTGGCTGGCATGTGATAGGGAATTTGTGCTCTAGGCCAAAACAACACTGTCGCATCTAACACATGCAGAACTCACAGGCCGCTGACCTTCAACCAACCACGCTTTACACAAGGTTTTCAACCCCTCTGCTGCTTTGTTTATGACTGGCTGGGGTAGACTGACTGGCCGGAGATGACAAAGGATATTTTGCGAGTGGAAATCGCGTTGAAGGAAGTTTAAGAAAATTAGGTTTCTTAGTGCGTGTATTTTTCTTAAGTGTATTGAGTGATTGAATTACGTATATATGTTTTGAATGATCTGTGCTGCGTCGTATAATGAACGAAAATTAGTGACATAATTAACGAACTATTGACGAAACAATTTACTAGGCTTTTGCATGAGGATAAACTTCAAATCGTGAAGATATGCAGGCCTCTGGCAAAGCAAAGAGAAGAATGGATTTGATTTATCTTGTGTTGCTTTTGTGCCACTTTAGCTAATCGCGACGATGGGGGACGATACGATGAAATTCATGAAGGGTCATTCACAAAGAATACCAATGTCCATGGCTGGATTTGAACCCGGGTCCCCTGGCATCGTAGTGCACTGTGCTAATAACCATTTTACCACAGAGGGTGCCAAGAGAAGAATGGAGTTCCTGTTCAAATTAAATATTCACGGTAAGAAGTTTATTATACGCGTATATTTTATTCCCGCACGTAGGCCTACATAAATATATCACAATATGGGCCTCTATATTTTATAAATAACCATGAAATATTTGAAATGTTTTCCTTATTGTTTCTATATTAATGAAACAGTGATATTTTATAATTATTAGTAAATTGTATGTATTTGAATCGCAATGTCACGTCACCTTAAAATCCTAGAAATTGAACGAAAAATAGCCTCCCATTTGAACATTACGATAAAAAGAGATAGTCCAGGTTTTAAACCCAACATACGCCACTGATAGCAGTCATTTAAAAAAAAAAAAAAGGTAAAGTGTTCCCCTGTGCATAGCACCACGCCATGAAGGCGTATAGGGGGTGTGGGGGTAACGCCCCACACTTTCTTGATCCGGTCGTGAGTGGGGGTGATGTGATCAGCATCACGCCCCTGACCGCCTTTACCCCCCAGGGTTTCCCCCAGGTACCCATGTTATTCGACGCTGGGTGTGCGCCGGAGCCGCTTCCACCGTTAGCAGTCATTTGCCTCAGACAAATACTGGGACACCCACTATATACACACATGTCTCGTCCTCGGTCTCGTCTCGATTTACAACCTTGGTGACAATGAAGTTCGACCAGAAAGGAATACGTGATTAAATGCACAGAGGCATAGGCGGTGGAATGGGTGACCCGCAGAAGTGACGCACGTGTGTAAGAGGAGGCGTGTGAACAGGCAAGAATCGTGATCCCAGCATGTTGCACCCAAGGTCACGTAAAGAACGAAAACGGGGAGATATACGCGTGACATTGAACTTCGACCAGGCACCCGACCCATACGGTAAATTCCAGATAGTGGCGCATTCGACGGAAGCATGACGTCACTTACACGATAAGAGCGTCCGCCGTATATAAGAGCGTGCTGTGCACCGAGGAACCGCAGTGCATCATCACCATGGCCAGGGGCAAACCTATTGACAACACCGTGAGGAGAAGAGTGGTGGAGTTGCAACGGGATGGACTTAGTGAACGGGAAATAGGGCGCCAACTGAACTTACCCAAGTCAACCGTCCACTGCATCATCAAACACCACCAAAATACGGGTACTACAGAGCCAGGTAAGGCCCCCGGTCGAAAACGCATGCTGAGCGTGCGTGACCTACGGATATTTAGGCGCTATATGCAGACCAACAATCATGTTTCTGTGGCCGAATTACGACTGTGGACTCGAGAACGCTTTCACATTGAAGTGTCAACCAGAACCATTCGCCGTTACCTACAGCGATGCGGTTACCGAGTGTACAAGGCGAAACGTAAACCCTTCCTTTCCATGTTGAACAAAGGCAATCGACTACGGTGGGCACGAATGTACCGGGGATGGACATTTCGGCAGTGGAACAGGGTTCTGTGGACGGACGAATCCATTTTCAATGTTGTGTACGGGAAAATACGGAAAACAGTCATTTGTCGGAAGGAGGAACAGAATGAAGCAAAATGTTATGCACGTCGGGTACAGAAACCTGCGTCAGTGATGGTATGGGGATGCATGACGGCATCTGGGGTTGGCCCACTACACGTCTGTGAGGGCATTGTGAATGCACACGCCTATACACGCATACTGGAGCGGCATCTTCCCACAGTGCGAAGGCACCTGTTCCACAGGCGGCGTCTCATCTTTCAACACGACAATGCCATGCCTCATACAGCGCGGCTGACAAGAGAATGGTTGACTCGCCATCACGTGCGAACTCTGCCATGGCCACCATCGAGTCCCGACCTCTCGCTCATTGAGAATGTGTGGCGTGTTCTTAAGAGGCTATATCATGGGCAGCGGAAAAACAGACCTTCATTCAGAACACTTTTACTCGAAAACTATTTGAGACATTTGAATGAGCTTTGTGGTGAATTGATTAGAAAGGATGAATCTTAACAGTGAATATTGAAATTTTTTTATCACTTCCATATTTTAAAAGATATTAGCTGTCAAATATCTCACTTTTTGGATCGGCGTATAGAGCCCGATTCTAAGTTACTGTAAAAATTAAACCTTGCAAGGCTTTCTTGCATCCTTCCTGAGTAAACTGATTTTTTGTTTTTTCAAATTGAGAGGCCCATTGTGACAATACGCCATTTGCAAACATTGATATGCATTTTCAAACAGCTTTGAGAATGGCTTTATTCGAGCCATAGCGGGGCTGGCCATCGGCTGGCGGGGTTATGTTCAAGTCCTACAAGTTCAGCCGTCTGCCGATAGATGACTCTGACCAGGTTTTACAATAGTGGGCGTGGCTTCGCTTACTTCTTCTTCTACCCTTGGCAGTGGCGTACGCAAGGGGGGGGGGTTACGGGGTTTAAACCCCCCCCCTTGAGCTTGTGAAATATTATAAAAAATGCTGTGGAAAAAAATTAAATGGCCAATTTATCACAGTCAATGATCTGGGACAATACTATTACTGTTACTACTTCTACTACTACTACTACTACTACTAATAATAATAATAATAATAATTTGAATTATTATTTCCATGCAGCATGAGAAAAGCACAGCATTCCAAACACACGCGTCTTTCAGAGTGATGCCTTGAAAATAAACACGAGTTCTTGAAAATAAAATATGAGGGTAACCATGATTAAAAGACAAGAAAAAATGTTTTGTATCTCAGTTGCAACAATGTTCAATACACTGGCGTACGCAGGATTTTTTTTTCGGGAGGGACTGGAATTGTAAATGTGGACACATGGCTTCGTTTTGGAGGGCAGGATGCATAATAAAATATTTCCTATTTTTGGAGCTTTTCAGTCTATTATTGTATTCAAAGTCAAAAATGGTAATCGGGACTCACTTGAAAAGAGGTTTCGCATTTACACATTTTGATTTTTTAAAGTTCTTAACGGATTTTAATTTGAAAATTCTGTTTTTCTCAAAATTTCGTTAGAGGCTGGAACACCATCAGCCACCCCTCTACGTACGCTAGTGTTCAACGAACTTGTAATTTTTTTTTGTGTGAACAATGAGAATTAATAAAATAAAGTTCTTGGTTCGTTGTAAGAGGCTAATGTATAGACAAAGGCTAGGCGGACAAGAATAGTCACCAGTTCGCCTTCCCATTGTATTGTTTACCACAGCTCGTTTGAATGTCTCTCTTTAAAATGTCTCACCTTGTTGACTAGACAATTATTCAAATGACAAGAAGCTTAACTATTGTAAAATATTTTGTTGGTAAGAACAGCGAGACAATCCAGATGAGAATTATCGGGGACATTTATGCGGGGAAGAAGGCGGAAAAATTCCAACCAATTTCGGGAATCGAATCCGGATCTCCCGCGTGATTGTCAGACGCTCTACCGACCAGACCATCGCATCTCCTTGGATGAGTTCCATACTTTGATTATTTCAATTTATTTTAATATATTTTCTTGTTTTTATGGATTTTCTTAATCCTTAAAATGTCTCACCTCGTTGACCAGACAATTATTTCGTAACAAAGTAACAAATAAATGCTCCTAGAATTTGATAGAAATCGAATGACTAGAAATTTCGTTCTATTTTTTTCATAAATATTATATTTATGTAGATCTCTACTACTTAATAGTGGTAGTGGTATTAGTAGTATTATTAGTAGTAATTCAGCTAATTAATTAATTATAAGTATTATTAATTAATTGTGATTATTATTATTTAATTAAAGTATAATAAAACAATGGTAATGTGAATTTGGAGAAAGTTTTAGAAATAACCCCCCCCCCCCCCTTGATGAAATCCTGCGTACGCTACTGACCCTTGGTATTGTCTTTTCCCTTGGGGGCGGCTTTTGACCGTGCTCCGACCATTTCGGAAAATCCAAAGTTGATTTCCTTCACCCGGCTGTTTTTTCATTGTGTTCCATTTGTCTTATTTCTGTTTTCCAAAAGGATAAATACATTAATACAGAGACTGTCCCAATTGAATCTTACATACATTATAGCAAAATTAAAGTTAGTTTTAAGTCAATTACATGCTTAAATAGGGTAATCGGGACTGGGGCTACAGGATAAAGTGGGATCCAGACCACTGTCTAGTTCTACCGGGGATCGAACGTGAGACCCCTTGAATACAAGTCGAGATAATTACTACTAATTTCATCGAGGAAACTCAAGGACTTATTTGGGGAGGGGTCCGGACCCCTCCCCAAGAAAGACTTTCCAAGTGCAAAAAATAAATAATGAAAATATATTTGTGTAGCATTCATTTATTACATAATCGATGGTTATAATTTCCTTTGAACTTATTGATTGATTTGTAGTTTCTAAGTCCACTTTTTGCACAGAAAGGCTAATCGGGACTGGACTTACAGTTTAAAGTGAGATTCGAACCACTACTTGCATCCACCGGGTATCCAACCCGGGATCCCTTGTTTTTTATGCAAATTATGCCGATCTTAACTACAGGTAAGCTAGATAATGAATACGTGCTGTTATCCGATCTTTTTACCTATTTATGTGGTAATAATATAATTTTAACTTAATCATATTATTATTATTATTCCTGACACAATTGGTTCGGTGTATTTCTAGATACGTGCCTTGGGAGGTCCTACAGAAATTACAGCGAAAGGAAGTGAGACAGTCGGGTACTCTTTCAAACTCTAAATCTTGTTCTTGTCCCAAGTTATGTAAACGCTCTCTCGTTTTCGTCTCGATCTCAGAATATAATTTCAATTATAGTCACATTAACGCATTTTAAAAATACAATTTGTGTCTATACAAAGAACACGCTTGGCAATACATTCACATTTAGAGAACACCGATCTATTTCATAAAGAGGTAAGACAACTATGCTGAAGGTAGATATTTAAATTTTAAAAATAATTCACTGCACATTCAATTATACTATATGTAATGTTATGTTATAATAATGGAACCCACATCTTGCAAATTTTTTAATTCTAGTTTCATTGATATTTTACTTTGGATATTATGTGAATACATTATTCGTGATGGAGGGAGAAAACACACCGGAACGACAAGTGACCGGCGACACGTGTCGCTTGAGAATTTCACCAATCGAGCGTAGGCATGTGCTGCCTGTCATGCCGCTACGGTGTGAAACGTTGCTGCTGATTGGCTCGTTCCCAAGCGACATGTGGTGCGTGTCGCTTCGGTGTGAGTTCTCCCCAAGAGGGCGAGTGACAATGAATTCAATTACATCTTCATAGCTTGTTCATGACTGAAAGAAGCTACTCGTGTCGCATGTCGCTCGGATTGGGACTTTCTCTCAATATCGTGTATCATGTCGACTCGGTTTGTTGTTCGTGCATGTTTTGCTTTAAACTGAATAGGCTCTTGTTGCTTGATGTGAATGTCCCGTGTCGCTTGGGAACGAGCCAGTCAACAGCAACGTTTCTCAATGTAGCTGCAGACCGAAGTGACAAGCGACACATACCTCTAGAGAACAATCCAATCAACAGCAACGTTTCACACAGCTGTAGAATAACATGTCATACAAGCCTGCGTTCAATTGGTGAAATCCTCAAGCGACACGGATATTTCATGCCGTCTAAAGCAAAATATTCACTGTGCATGAGCGAACAACAGGCCAGGGCGACACGATGCACGGTATGAAAAAGAACTCAGTCCGAGGGACACCCAAGCAACAGACAACACAAGCTGAATGTTTGGTAGCATTTATTACTGAGAGCCAGTTACCAAGAGACACGTGTCGCTTGTCGCGTGTTGCTTCGATATGAAGTATCCCTAAAAGTAAGCAGCTTTTGAATAGTTAATAGGTAAACAGCAGTGACAGCGCCAGACTATCTTACGTGGGAGAACTACTGGATACCTGTCAAAGATTTGGGTGGACCACATCTTCACATAAATATATTTTGATATTCAAATTTTACGTGATCGATACTAAGAGGGTCCCTACCCTTGCAGCCACTTCTGTAGCCTTTTTAGCACATATGCTCTTAAGCTGACAATAACTATTAGTTAATCATTTTCAAATGTCATTTTAACATGAATTAATTCAGAGAACAACCAGTGTAGCATATAGGTATGAATAAGCGCATGATTTTCTAATGTCACTATATGTTTCCATTCACCACACCTACCATAGTTTATCAGAAAGATATTAATTTACATTGAAGAACGAGATCAGATCCTGCGTGGCCTAGGGACACGAGATCGAGTATGAGACTCCGTCTCTAAAATAGAGCCAAACCAGAATTGGAGGTAGGATATTTATTCCTTCTCATGTGTGAGCCGACGAGCTGTAGCTATGTATACAGTTGTGAAATACGTTTTCTACCACACTTTCCTTTTCGTTTTGGAGAAAAACTACCAGTTGCCCTTTAGTTTCTAATAATTTTTGACACCGCTGATTTCCCAACACCAGCCACTTCAGCGATTTGCCGCACAGTCATGGATGTGTTCTCACTCAATGTAATGATTCTAGAACGTTTTCTGGGTGTTATATCCATACTGAAAACACGTAGGAACACGGAGTACAACAAAAGCGTGTTTACTACAGCCAAGCACTCACAGAAGTCTGTTGGTTAATAATTGGCATTGCACGACAACGACAATAATTAAACAACAGAAATGCTTCAAACCTTGCAATTGTTGTAAACAGTATCAAGTACGTATCAAACAGTTAGCTGATACTACTAGAGTCGTTTTCACGTTCAGAAGACACAACGGCGCTCATGGAGAAACCGCACAGTGTTGCCAATACAGCGCTAGCTCATGTCGCCGGGAAATGATGACCTTCCTTCACAATGAAGGTGTTACATATTTTGTATATATAATGATAATTATATGTAATTATTAATATTAGTATTATACTGTGAACGTTACAGTTACCCTTTTTACTACGATCCATTGCGATCACTACACACGCAAGTGTAATGCACGAATATGACACTTCAGAAATCACTTAAAAAAGTAAAAATCACTGAGCGCTCACACAACTGAAAACACTTTTTCGAGAGAGGGAAAAAGTCTAAACAGACCAAAGCAGATCTCTCACTCAAGTAAGATGAACCTGGCACATGGGTTAGATTCAAGTTGCAACCCAAACAAACAAATGAGTTATGGCCCACGTGAACTGATAAGACGTGCATGTCTCAAGCAAGGCATGTCATATTTCTATCTTGAAGCCCGATATTTTGTCACGTGTTGGAAAGCCTTTCAAAGGTTAATATGGTGTCTATGAATTTATGTGTACGTTGGAAACTGAAAGGTGATCTTCATTTCAGTATTAATGTCGACAGTAATGTAAACGAAAACAACGTGTATTTGCGACAGCACTAATGTTGCTCACAACAACAGCATTGGAAATAATTGTCAATTATTAAATTTAAGTAACTTCAATTCTATTATAACAAACTGCATGAAGTTCATATTTTTACTGAATGGAAATAAAATGACAACTGGAAAACTTGGTGGTGATAGCCGGAATGCTGCGGTGAGTCGGCTCAAGATGGCCAGACAACGCCTCCTTACTTCGCGCGCGGTTCGGGTTAAAAAGAAACTCCAAATGCATGGAAGTAATATTTCTGGGAACCTTTGAGTGGTTATAAAAAATAATTTCATTATTTTCTCCACCACAACTTTGTCGCAGGAAGTTTTTACTTGGAATTACAGAACAAAAAATGGCCAGCGACGACATTTTCTACTGCACGAATATAAAAAATCTCCACATACTTTATTTGAATATTTTTTAATGCAAATATGCTTTAAAGTATTGATAAATTCTGAGTACCACCGTCACCTATGACAATTAAAAAACAGTGTCAATTTTTTTCATAATGAAAGCTTCAATTTTACGGCATGTTTCAACGTTAGGAATGAAAACAATGTAAAAATTGTGTTTTCACAGAAAATTTGCGTTTTTAATTTATCTAAAATTATGTAAGCAAGTTACCAGTTTTTTGTGTTCACCATCGTATTCTCTACAAAATTTCCTGCAAAACTGCAGGTACCGATTTTACTTAAGCTAAATTTGTAAATCCAGAAATTTGACAACAGCGCGCTCGTATTTCCCATAAGAAAAGCATTGCCCATAAGAGCCCATTGTGTCTTCTGAACGTGAAAACGACTCTAGTATAAGCTTATGTTACGTATTTATTCGATTATCTCCCATAAAGCGTGGAGAACTGTGGAAGGGTGATTTTTCTCTCTTTGTCCGCATTAATTTGCACAGCACTGTATGTGTGAGTGTGAGTGTGTGTGCCCGTATCTATAGGTTAGATTACCATTCTTATATGTATTTTTTCTTTGTATTTCTTATTTCTCTGTAATTTTAATATATATTTTTATTTTTCAATATTTTAATTATTTCACGTTTATATTTTTTTGTAAACATGGTCAAGTGGAAGAAAAGGCTCCACAGTCTTAACTTCGCCATGTAAAAGAAGACGAAATAAATAAATATAGATACATTGTTTGAAAAGTAATAATAGATAATTCAAAGGAATTTTAATGGTACACTTCTATGGTACGGCTAAATGATCGGGCAAGAAATTTTATGTTAATTGCGCAGTACTTCCACATTTATGGTAAACACCAACAAATACTGCTGTTTCACTACATCTAACACGGATGATCTTTCTTCTTCCTCGCCGTTACCTCATTTCTGCAGGTTTCATTTTTTTAAATTAGTATTTCATACTCTCGGTCTCGACTACTTCAAACATACCTGAACGTTATTTATCAACTTCATTATTTACAGATTATCATAATCGAAATTACAATCATAAAGATAACTCGTAAGTGTCAACTGTGAACCTGTGCGCATTCATTTCACATATTCAGGCGAATTCAGTTTTCCGAGGTTCTAAGAGTTGAAACAAGACGCCAGCCCCATAGATCAGTCCCTGGGCAGGATTGGGGTTTGATGCCTCCCTTTCCCCGCACTACTAAGCACCGACATTTTATACTTTCTTCTTATGCAATGGTTTTTAATATTTACATATTACAAATTGTGAAATGATGAAACAATTAAAACTCAGTAAATGAAACAACAACAACAATAATATACTAGACCTTGGTGGCGTCCCTTCATCATCATCGCGATTAGCCGATGTTGGCTAAAAAATGACGCTAAATAACAGAAATTGAATAAAATATATAAATAATACTTGTTAAATTTGAAGATCAGTAAAGCCGGCGAATGGCAAAACTGTCATAAAAGTAACAACAATAACAGCGGCGCAGCGTAGCGACCATTTTATTTTCGGAAAGGGTTTGCGTTCCTAGAAACTACTCTATCCCTCTCCAGTAGTCGGGGCATCAACCCATCTCATGGTAGGTGTAAAGAAAATCCACCCACTGTTTATGAGTTAGACTGTAAATATTTATTTCCCACCAGAATACTTCCGATCTGCAGCAAATTTGAGCACCAGACCTTGAATATAGTTGTTTTTAATATACGAAGATAAAAGATACTCGTTCGTCTAGAGAACAATCCAATCAACGTTCGTCTAATATCACTAAGGTAAGGACTTAGGGCAGTCCGGGCTATTCTCAAAATTATATTATTGGTATCCTGAGATCCATGCCAACCCTATTAAACAAACACTTCAACTACCCCAACTTACGAGGAATTTATACTCAAGCTCTCAGCCTCGAACCCCTGTCCTTTAGTAATTTCAACAATCTGAAATATTACATGCAGATATTCTGAAAATACACAGTTTCATTTCATGCAATGTACAAAGAGAAATGTCATTCCTTTAAATTAACAGTTCCTGTCACGTTTCACACAGTTGTAGGATAACATGTCACACAAACCTGCGTTCAATCAAGCGACACGGATATTTCACACCGTCTAAAGCAAAATATTCACTGTGCATGCGCGAACAACAGGCCAGGGCGACACGATGCACCGTATGAAAAAGAACTCAGTCCGAGGGACACACAAGCAACAGACAACACAAGCTGAATGGTTGATTGCGTTTATTACTGAGAGCCAGTTACCAAGAGACACGTGTTGCTTCGATATGAAGTATCCCTAAAAGTAAGCAGCTTTTGAAGCACAGTATGAATGGTTAGTAGACAAACAGCAGTGACAAAACATATGTAATGATATATATATATATATATATATAGAGAGAGAGAGAGAGAGAGAGAGAGAGAGAGAGAGAGAGATAGATAGATAGAAAAAATATCTTATTCTATTTAGCTCTTGCCAGTAGGCACTTTATCTTCATATGTACATTTTTTTTGGCCTCCATCTCATCAGACTTAGGCTATCATTCATTAATTTCCTCAATTATCTCATCCAACTCGTTTGCATTTCCACCCTTCTACATAGGAGTTGTAGCTTACCTGGCGACGTCAATTGAACAGGGGAGGTCAAATCAGCGTTAGCTTCCATCGTATACATTGCTCTCATCTTCAGGGATGAGATGTTGTTGCTATGTATGTGCTCGAAACGTTGGAAGATAACGCCAATATAATCTGGCTGGTACACCTGTTCGAATCCTTCTACATGCTAAATTGAAACAACAATCTTTCGTAATCATTAAACAGGATGGAATAAATAGCGGGGAGGCTTTTGTAATATTAGTAATTTAAATTACATCCCCATTAAAAACTGAGCATCCTCGATGGCGAAGTGGTAGCGTCGTCGCCTTGTAATCAAAGGATCCCGGGTTCCATGCCTGGCCCAGTCCCGATTAGCCTTACTGTGCATAAAGTGGACTTAAAACACCAAATCAATAAATCATTAAGAACTAATTTTAAAATTTTATAATGAATTTCGGTTGAAAGATTCAATATACTAACCTTCATTATTAATTCAATGCCTAGAGAATTATAAAAAATTGGGGGGAGGTTGTATTTATATACACGAACGCTCGGGAGCCAATATAAGTTTACAACCTGCAAATCGGGTTTTCTCTACCGATTCAATATCTCCAATGTTGTTTGTGCTGCACCTGATTCAAAATCGGTCATAATTTATTTCGGAAATTATTTTTGGGAGAATAAAGCCAGTCGATAAGAGAGCTTGACTGCCGTTCGATTCCCGGAGGAGAGGGTGAGGAAAGTGGGCTCTCCCACTGCATGGGGTGCATCTAAGTACAAGGAACTCTTCTATATAACTACGGGGGAGCATAGAGACGATTTGCATCGCCTCTATAAATAACCGAGACTGTGAATATGTAAAGGGCCACCACCACCCACCCACCAATATGCCTTCAAAACACATTGCATAATGCAGGTTGGTGGCTTTACCAATTTCTTTCAAATACCAGTAGCTAATTATAGTAACAAAACATATTTTTATACATAATTGGATTTTTCAAAATTACAATAAAATAACAAAGCAACCAATTTTGTTGTAATTCTATAAAGAATAAGTTAACGTAGGCCAGAATCGGTGAACTTCCCGTTCGGACAAATGTCGCAGTTGAAGTAGTGGTCTAAACAGGTAAAAACTGCTTACTGACACGTAATCTGACTTAAATTTGGCATAAAGCAGTCTATTTTTTAGTTTGAAAGACCTTGTGACATTTGTCGAGCCGGGATGAAGTTCTTCATAACTAATGGGATAAAGAAAAAGGAAAATTTAATTCGTAACACTACTAACGGACTTATTACGCCATTCGCATGATGTAATTAATAAATACAATAATTCTAATTACATGATTATAAAAAAGCAAACATTTCTTTGTAAATAATAATGTAAAATGCCTGTTTTTTAACAATCCCTCCCCTGTTGTAGGTTTGTTATCCATGAAATATCAATCTGGAAATTTTGTTTCACAGGTACCTGTCATAGAGTAATCCTTACGCTGTAAATATAATTTTTTTAGCTCCCCCATCGGAGACATCTGGGCTCAAAATTTTGAAAAAGAGAATCAAGAAACGATCAAAGAGCTATAACAGTAATTCAGCCGAAATACTCTGATATTACATAACTTCCCTAAAAGAAAGATCCTAAACTTTGAATTTTGGTCAAAATCAATATGTTGAAAAAATACACGAAACATACAATGTAGCTTGAAATGAACTGAAAACAATGTTTCTTTACCCAAGCTAGATGAGTTATCATAATTACCGCAACTGTCTACAAAGGCTAAAAATGCCGCAAATCATAAGTCAAACATGGCTGCAGTTTTTAAACGAAATCAAGTTTAGGAAAATACTACCCTTGCATAGGGGTTACAACAACAAAAATATATATAAATAGAAAACGTTGACCATTTTGTTAATTATTATCTTTTTGGAAAACATGGTATTAAATAACCATATTTTGCTTTAGACCTAATATTAATTAAAATATGCAAGTTTGATTAAATTAGTGCATATATTGCGTATCAGTGAAAGTTTTATAAAAATAGATCAAATACATTCACAGTGTTGGTTTTATGCAAGGATAATGTTGGAAAATTTTCCGCTTGAAATCATTCACACTGAGAATCGAACCTGGGTTTACTACGTGGCAGTCCGATGTCATATTTTCTCTGCTTTTCTCATATATCAGTTTTTACTCAGTTCCATATTTTTTCACATTCACATTCAGAACATAAACATCCATGTCTTACTCGGGATTCGAACCCAGGACCCCTGCTGTCGAAGCGCGCTGCGCTAACTACCTCGCCCCGGAGGTCAATAATAGACTACTGGGACTCCTTATTCGTTGAAGAGAAGACGCTTTCACAATTATGTATGTTACAAGCCACATATTGTTGCTGCAGGACTCTAAATTATCGTCTGGAATTTTGACACGAAATGGTAAGATCAGCTTTTGGCAGTGAAGACCCGAACAGCAAAACCTAGGACATGTCTGAGGAAAGAAATGACAAGGGTTTTACGACCTGTCAATCACTAACTGCCCGTGTACCGGAGGAGGCGTGTTCTTGAGGAGCCTCGCGAAGCGGGCCTGGACAAAACATCTGGTGGTGTAAACGCTGTGCGCGCTCTATCGGCAAAAGGAAGGCGAATTCGGAAAAGGCCGTTCCATGATATACAGTCTTAAGCGACGTGTGCAACAGAGGGGACCCACGACAGTGGCTGCTCTTATCGCCTGCCTGCAGGAGGAATGCCACCGCATCGATGTGGAATACCTTGAACGACTCGTCCGCAGCATGCCCCGACGCATTGCCACAGTTATTCGCCGACGGGGCGGCGTCACACCATGGTAAACAGGATCGCCTCTAACAGTGGTCGAACTTCAATGTCCCGTGTAGATGGACGAAAATGTTTTATTTTGTGTGGACACCATACATTGCTGCGTTGCAGCGGAAATTTATGTTTTCCTTTGTTCCATGTAGCCTGCTGAATAAAATATGTTCAGCATATGCATGTGTTCTCCTTCTTTCACAACGCACTCCTATATTTGTGACTGGTCGAACTTCATTGTCACTAAGGTTGTATAAACACCAGTTTTATTTTCGTAGCCCAAGTCTCGGTCTCGTCTCGAAATATATAGAATAAACAACAAATACAATGTTTCATTGCCCAAACTTTCACAGCCTATAATTTGTTTATTTGACGCCTCGTTTAGACGCTACGAGTCTTCGACATCATGCAACCATGGCGAACAACTGGTACAGTCAACGGCAAAGACAATGATAGGCAAATTGTCCACCGCAATTTTCACTACTTTTTTATTCTACATCCTGTGTTGTTTCAAGAAATTAAACTATGTGGGTTCGAAGCAGGCATTGTTCTCTGCTTATTGACGTCTTTATTTCAATTCATTGTCATCACATTGTGTAATTCAGAAAATGGTGATGCACAATTCGCCTACTGTTTCTCTCGCCATTGTGTACAACAGGACAATTTTCTTGATCTGATTTTTGTTATTTAGCGTCGCTATTCTGCCACATTTGGCTAATCGCCGCAATGGAGGTGAGTGATGATATGACGAAACTGGTGGAACGAACACTCACAAAGAACATCCACGCCGGGATTCGAATCCGGGGCATCCGGCGTCGTAGTGCGCTGCGCTATGCACTCCGCCACGGAGATAGGGTGGATAGACTTGACTTCTTATTTACTATAAACAAAACTTATACCCTGTCCCGGTTATCTCTGGAGCAGGAGAACGAAAACAAGTCTCTGCGTAAGTAGTGGCGCGAGACGGCTGCACCAATGAACACGTGAGAGGAACGGAACTGTGTGGAGGAGGAGGGGAAGGAAGCGACTGCAGTTATAGATGACGCGTATACTTGGTTAACGTCCAAGATCTGAAGAGAGCTGCGGCCACGAACGTGGGTGGGGATAAACAGAGGGCGAGTTGTTTTCGTCCAATCACACTCAACCTTCAGCCAATGGACGCAGCTGTCATTCTGCTCGTCTACTCCACGTGGAGTCTCAGTCACATGACTGCGGATACGCTGTTGCCGTACTTTGCAACTTCAATGTGGAGACCGTGGGAAGGTGCTTGTGCGCGGAGGGACAAGGTGACGTAGAGTAGATGCGGAGATGGCAACACTGTGCATTGAATGTGATTGTTGCAGCTGGTGGGCAAGCTCCGTGGACTTCAAAGCTAGCCGGTCGGTAACGTAGCTAGCGCGTTGACTATACCAGCTTTCGCAGCAGCGTGTACAGCTTGGCGTGCACTGAAACGCAACAAAACGCAACAGACCAGTTTCCGGTGTCTCAGTGGGCGATAACATTTAAAATAACCTGCAGACTTCTGCTACGGGAATTCCCGCTTCGGGTCCGAGCGTTTCCCTGTAGTGGGCGTTACAACATTTGATTTCAATAGAAGCAGACAACGGAAGTTCTGATGCCGCGTTTCAAGGGGCGTTAAGCTTACTGTTTCGCTTTGCCCACTCGATCTCCCCCTTCTACAGATTCCGGGGATACAATACGTAACTTATTTGTAAAAATAACCAGGTATATAATATATCCGCTTGGTATGTATGGTAAAGTTTCAAAGTAATGTAAATTTGTTTTGGGCAAATTTTTCTAATCATACGCGTACCAGTCTCGAATGAGACGGAGAGTTTCAGGCTCTAAAGCATTTTCCTTAACATTTACGCCATCTAAAGTGAAAAATCGTATGGAATTTAAGTTGCCATGGAATATTTCATGACATTTCTCAAGGATAGAACCCGTCCTATTTCCGTAGCATAACCAATCAGAAGCTACCTCTAGGTCACGAGTGAAGTTGTAATGGCGGTCGAGTGAGATTTAAACAATGTATCACTTCACATTTTTAAAAGCCGATAACTATTGAAGCGAGAGGAATAACGTTTCGTATAAAACGTTATTAGGTACAAAACAATGGCGCTGCTTAAATACATACTTTACAATGTTTACTGTTAACGTATGGAAGAATATTTTAGTTGTTTCAAATGTAAACACCGTGCACTCATCATAGATGGCGTAACTCGACGTGCCTTTCATGCTGTATATGTTATACATTGTAATCGCAAAAGCTAAACGAAAAGTTACATGAAATGCTTCCGTGCAAAGAACTATCAGCTGCGAGATTTTTGGAAGCATTTCTGTAGCATTTAAGCTAGCAAAAATGTAAAGGAAATGCTTTCGTCTAAAGCCGCCGATTCTCGATTTTACGACTTGAAATGAGCTAACAAATTCTCGATTAAAAAATAAAGTTTTACTAAGACATGAATCATCGTATTTGGAACATCCCGTCGCAACAGCACGCTGTTTGCCGAACAAATACAATCTGACACACATCGCTGAATATCAAGTAGTTTCCTCGTCGACCAATCAATGAAGGGATCCCTTTTTCCTCGTTGTGGTTTCCTGAAGAAAGTCCACGGCATGCACCTGTGGAAAACAAGCTGGTAGGAATTCGGAGCGTTAGCCTCTGAATCAGCGGAATTGTTTCATAACAAATTACACAAATAATGAGGAAGGATTGACATTTCCTTCTCAGAAATATACTTGATGCGCAAAGGCAAATGAAGACTGTAATAGTGGGAATATTTTCTTATACAATTAAAAGCAACTGTGTTGTTTCCCTGCATAAGTTTACCGTCCAATTTAGTCACTTGTCAATGGTTAAGGGCAAGCAGGCGCGGATCCACCGAGAGGGCGATGGGGGCGAACGAACCTCCCAATAGCCTAGACTAGTTTTTTGCATACATTATATTTGATCTATATTTCATTTGTATATCAGAATTATATTGCTATGTAACCTATCGTTTATTTCAATGGTATAAAACATTATGGATGGTTATTATGGACATTTTGTAACTATTGTAATGTATTGTATTGTAATGCCAATTATCATAGTTATTATTTGTTCCTAATTATTTATTCGGGTATTTTGGTAATAATCTACATTTTAAATCAGAATAAAATACATAATAATGCCCATAATGCTTGATGTACGTACATAAAGAGGTTCTTGTTTCTTTGTTTCCACATTATTCGTGTTATAACATCAAGTTCATCATGACAGTGAGAAGATATAATAATGCTTGAAAAAATTAATAATCACACATAACTTATAAGGGATTCGAACCCAGTATTGCTAAGCGTACGCTAATCCTTCTGGACCACAGAGTAGTGCTATGTATTGTTCACATAAAAAACTATGTAAATATTGGTTAGAATGGAGTTCCGCTGGAAAATCGCCCCTCCCAAGTACCATTCCTGGAACCGCCACTGAGGGCAAGGGTGTATCCGCAGGGGGGGGGGCAGAGTAGTGAAAAGTAAACTGTCCTTGTTTTAGAACCCAATCGTCGCCATTGTTATTAGAAATAGGGTTACATTTAAGCTTACAGTCTATTTTACACTGATTATATCTAACTATAGAAAACAGCTTTTTGTCCGACATGAATTAATATGTTAAGTATACAGTTATGCAAAATGTATATAGATAGATATACAGAATATGGAAATTACAAATGTGTGTAATTTAAAAAACAACATAAGTAGTAGAAGTAGTAGTAATAATAATAATAATAATAATAATAATAAAAAGTTTCTATGACACTGCCCCCCTTGAGAAAAATTCCTGCGGTCGTCTTTGGTTAAGGGTAGGTCTACGTTTTCTTGAGGGGGGCCAAGCCCGAAGCCTTGGTTATATATATATATATATATATATATATATATATATATATATATATATATATATATATATATATATAATTGTCATGACATATGTCAATTATTAAATAATTAATTAATATCATTAATTTATTTATTTATATATGTATAAACATATATAAACAAATTATTTTGCTACATTTATAAACTAGCAAATTAATTCCTTTAACGACTGGTTCAAAATGTGAAGAAATTAGAAGATAGGTGAAATGTTTTTAATAAGTGTTAGATAATATTTAATTATTGCTTTTTATTAAAAATGATAATTAAATTTTTATCCTTTTATTGTTATGTTTTTATAATGGTGTAAATCTATTAATGGTCTCTCGAAAGAAAATATTTCCTTATCAGAATTGTAGCTAGAGAATTCAGCATCCAGGACGAGAATGATTTTCGTACCCCCTGCACCGACTTTGCACCCCCCCTACCTATATGTAGCTGGCATACTTAGAAATTTTATGCTTACTCTTTTCCGTTGAATCCGATGAAATGAAAACTTAGCATTCAAGAAAAGTGGATAATGAAAGGACAGTCATGGTTGTGCATCCCACACCATCTTCATTGAAGTAGTGTGTGTTATTGTTCACATCTGCAAAATCGATTGCAAATTAAAGATAACTAGGTGGAGGGACAAGAAAGTAGAAACTTTAAGAAGACATTAGTTTTCTATTAAATTAACATGCAAGTGCTATGTTTTATTCCCGACGAAAGGAGGTGAGAAATGACAGGTCGGTCTAATTTCTATGTTCCAGGGGCCTAGGGTGACAATGAGAACCACCTTCGTAGCTAAGGCTGCCAAAAAAAGGCAGAACCTCCTTACAAAAAAACCTGGACACGCAACAGAGTTTTTCGGTTATATAATGCAATGGTTGCACAATGTCCATGCCAAGAGAGTCGTTGAAAATGACACAGAGAAGAAAGGGCAAGAGGCATGAAGGAGAAGAATGAAGAGAAAATAGGTGGCCAGCTGCTTCCGTTCCGACGTCACCTTGGCTCCACGAACGAAAAGACAATGATTTCCGTGGCGTATGTAATCAGCTGATTCTAGTCTGCTGGATTTCTGCCAGCGGCACCTGGCTTGGTCGATAAAGCTCTCCGGAACACGAAAAACGTTCCGAGTATTTTGTCAACCTGGAGACAACTTGTTCTCTTTCGTTTGAATGGTTTCTTTATAGAGCAGTGGTTTCCAAGTTCAAAAGGTCCGAGGGCCAAAATTATATCCAGTAGTTGATTGGCGGGCCGCATTTTTTTTTTTTTTGGGGGGGGGGGATTAAAAATTACAAAAATTGTTAAGTACTGAACTGAAAATGTAGTACTTTCGCATGACCTAAATTTCTAAAATGAGGCAATAAAAACAATGGAATCACAAATCAAAATTGTATAATTACAATTTATTTCACAAAAACCCAATACTTATGGATGAATTCATACAAATCACAATCCTTCATAGTAAGTGTTCAATGTGAAAATTGAGGCCGATCTGCTTCTTTTAAAGTTGGAATGTCCACTTCAATTTCTGTTTTTGAAAGTCTCAGAAGATGAAGCAGTGAAGCATCTGCCAGTCTGCTTCTGTAGCGATTTTTGATTAACTTCATTGAAGAAAAAAACACTTTCACACGTGTATGTGCTGCCGAACATCGATGTCATTTTTTGTCCAAAACTACGAAGGTTTGTCAAGCGTTCCTTTGAAAGGTATTTGAAAATCTCTGGCCCCTTTTCTTGCCTAGTTTGAAGTAACACATCGCCTTGCAAATCACGCAATTCAAGTTGGAGAGAAGCTATTTTCATTTTCAATCTTACGTTTTTTGGAGATATTGCTCATTTCGATATTTGCACAAACTTGAACAATCAGTCGCAGTACAATCTGAGTTGGAACACTGGAAATCTCTTCGTACTTCGTGTGTAGTAAAACAGATCTCTATAGCGCCGCTCTGCAGTTTGTTTCTAAACACAAAGAGTGAATGAAGAATTCGCGGAAGCTGTGGAGTTCATTCCGCAGAAGAATCTAATGATCATTATTGACTGCCAAATCAATTCTACCTGTGATATTTTCTTTCTTCACAGAGCTTTCGTTCCTTCAGTAAAAATATAACGTATTTTAATAAAAATAAATAAAATTAAGGTTTTTTGCAAACTGGCTTCGCGGGCCGCAAAAAAAGGCAACGGGGGACGCATGCGGACCGCGGGCCGCCAGTTGGAAACCCCTGTTATAGAGGATATAAATTCTGAACTGTTGATCTAAGTCTTAGAAACAATACTGTTCTCATAAATTTATTACATGTTCATTTTTATTTTATAAGGGTGGTAGGATCGAGAATGTCTCGTTTAGAGTTGTAAAACCAGTTTCTTTCGCCGTCTCGGGTCGAAAATATCCGCCCCATTCTCGGCCTCGGGTCGAAAATACCCGCCCCATTCTAGGTATAAAAATACTCCTAAACAAAAATTAAATATTAAAGAATGATAGGGAAAAACAACCCAAACAAAAAAAAAACATTCTTATAAAAGTCAACATTAATAACAATAATAAAATAATTAAGTGGCCGCGGTGGCTCAGTCGGTAACGCGTCTGACCACCATGCTAAAGGTCCCGGGTTCGATCAGCGGCCGGTTCAAATCCGGGAACTTTTCTAACGTTGGAAGCGGACCCGGCGCCCACCCAGCGTCGAATGACATGGGTACCTGGGGGAAACCCTGGGGGGGGGGGGGGGGTAAAGGCGGTCAGGGGCGTGATGCTGATCACATAACCCCACTCACGACCGGATCAAGAAAGTGTGGGGCGTTACCCCCACACCCCCTATACGCCTTCATGGCGTGGTGCTAAGCACAGGGGAGCACTTTACCTTTTTTTACCTTTAATAAAATAATTAATAAAAATTTCGGGTCGAAAGTACCCGCTTCAGCCCGACTCGGGTAAAAAATACCCGCTTCAGCCCGTCTCGGGTCGAAAATACCCGCCTCAGCCCGTCTCGGGTCGAAAATACCCGATTCAACGTGCCTCGGGTCGAAAATACCCGATTCAACGAGCCTCGGGTCGAAAATACCCGATTCAACGAGCCTCGGGTCGAAAATACCCGCTTCAATCTGTCTCGGGTCGAAAATACCGGTCTTGTGAAGTTTGAGTTCTGTGTGCTGCGGTCTTTTGATTGTTCAAAATAGAAGTTTAATTGCTTGATTGATGTGGTGTTTTAAGTCCATTTTAGCACAGTAAGGCTAATCGGGACCTCTATGTGCCTCCTTCGGGTATCGAACCCGGGACTCCTTGGTTACAAGGTGACGACGCTACCACTGCGCCATCGGGGAGGTCCTGTTCAAAATAGAGGACACTGCGGGAACAGAAAGGTACTTCGTGTTGCCACGAACGACCACCCTGATCTAAACTTGGCTAGATCCTATTCAAGCTGTTGGGAAATAAGTAAAAGATAGTCAAATTAATTTGAACTATCCTTTCAGTTTACTCGCCTTATCAAACCACCTGCGAATAAGACTGCAAAATACGAGTATAAAGTATACCTTCGAATATATTGTGAGCAACGGTGTGGGTACACAGCAAACTATGCTTGCAGCCTCATTTCGTGTCCTGGAGGACAGTTACAAGCAACGAGAAAGGATTTAAGGCCAAGTTTTCTTAGGCCCGATTGTATAGAGCAGTTGATCCTCGTTTAGCCACTAAAATTGATCTGCAGTCACGCTGAACTCTAGAGTTTTGTATAAAAGTTGATCTGAGATTAAGTCCATGCGATCTGCGGTCAAAGTTGACCCGCGATTTTTCTCCGATCAGCATACATTGACCGTAGTTCAGCTGTTGTAGCATGGCTGTACTAACGAATATTTGCTTGTAAAATGTGTTGCAAGTGAACGTATGCGGCAAAATGGGAGAATCAATTCATAAAATCCTGTTTCCATAATAATAAAGAAGAAGCGTGCATGCACAACGAGGTGAACAATGATAAATATTTCTTCCATTTTTTCTCTTTTCATGTATCGTGCGTCATTGTTATTTACTGTTTGAAATACCATGTATTTTTTTCTTCAAAGTTGCCTTGAATGACTGCAGGAGCATATTGTAACATTGTTTGATTTTAAGATCAGAGAATGGTAACTTGAGAACAATCAAGTGTTGATTGATACAAACAGAAAATATGTCCCGCTTATCATTTCTTGTTGATGTCATTGTAAAACATGTGTTGGGATGAAGAAGGGGGCCCGGTTCATGGGCGTTAGAAATATTACCATTTCGCTTTACTGCATCCAGCCAAGTGCCATTGCAATTCAATTTTGTCCGCAGAATGGAACAGAGCATGTACCTTTGGCTGTAGTGTATATATTTACTGCTTTATGAACCGAGCACGTCGCATTTTAGTTGGTAAAGCTTTCTCTCCTCCTGATATATAAATAACACAGATCTTATTTTATTTCGAATATTATTTGTTTTGGGCATAATTTACACCCGAGAGGACAAACGCCATTGTTGTTTCAATATTTATTTCCATTTGGGAAAACGCAAACGCGTATTACATTTCACAAGTCACAACGTAGGTTATTCAATTAAGTGCAAGGAAAATTCCGTATACTACTTACAGGAACTAATTGTCCACCTGTAACACGTTATAGTGTAATCACAAAATAAATATAATAGACATCTCCTCACATGAACAATAGCTCCAAATCCGAGTATAAGAAAGTTGTTATATATCTTTTTAGCATTAAAAATAAATACAGATTAAAAAAAATCCATTTATCCAAGCATATTTTCTCCCCTTCGCAACCGAGAACCGATAGTTGCTTTCGTTGTCAATGACAAATCATCCACGTGGAACTCGCACAAGCAATAAATGGCCGTCTAGTAACTAATTTACGTGATTTAACTAAATTTGCAACATGGTCGAATATTTACTACGTCCAGCATCTCAGATTTATTCTTTATTCAAATATTAAATACATGCATTTTCCGAAACAAACTTTAAAATATTTGCTGTTCAGTGTTGGACAATTGGCAACATCACAGGCACACTAGCGACATGTCTGGATTTGCCACGTTGCCAAACGTATTTCTTTGACCCAAGATCAGGATTTGATCTAAGATCAACAAATCGACATTTAGCTTTATACAACATGATAGAAGCTTGAACTTAGTTCATTCCCGGATCGTAGGTCAAATCTGATCTCCAGTTAGGGATGTTTATACAACCGGCCCTATTATTTCTTCTGGTGGATGTTGCAGAGGCGCAGCCACGAATTTTTGTCTGGGGGGAGCAAATACCAGGATAAACATACCAATAATAGTAATAATAATACTATTTAATAATAATAATAACATTATTATTGATTTGTTTTATTTTACTTCGCTTATTGCGCCACTTTTGGCTAATTTGCGAAGATGGGAAGGAGTGATGAGATGAAATGAAATTGAAGAAGCCCACAGACAAACGCTGTATGACACATTTCAGTGAATGCGAGAACAACGGATAAAACCTGTTGTATGTTACTGGACTACAGTAGAAAAAACATAAAACCTTATGCAAACACAGTATCAATCTTTGAGCAACATCCGACCTTATGACTGGCACCAGCTTGTAGCCTCTAGCCGCAGCATGATTCCACTGGTAACTCAGCACATTCCCAAAAGTGCCATACAGCGTTATTCGGTGGGCTGCTTCAATTGATGAATGCACACTCGCAAGCATCCATGCCCAAGCCGGAATTCGAACCCGGGACCAAGATTATTATTATTAGTAGCAGTAGTAGTATCAAAGACGTTATTACCCTCGTAAATTATGCAAAGGAGGGGTAGAAGTTGGTGCTAAAGCATTTGTTTTCGAACAAACTATTTGAATTATTTTTTCAGCACGTTCAATTTCACATTAATAATGTAAAACAAGCATACAGACTATTTTTGAAAGACAGAAAATACTTGATAAATATATTCCAAATATAATTCTTTTTTACATTAACATGTATAACTTTCATGCACGATATATGTTTACCATTATGCAACATGGAGCGACGCGGACAGTAAATTCTGTACATATTCAAAGTTTCCTTAATACATATTATATACAACACATATTACTTAAATACATACATTACACAACCAATTCATCCATCTCACAATAAACCAACAGCAATAATTACATAAATTGTCTCTGAAATGTGCACGCTCCCTTTCCTCCAAACAATTGTTCATGCATTTTTAACGAAATCAATTAAGAGAAGTCTTATTTCTCTGTCTGGCAATTCACAACGCATTACAGAGAACTGCGAGCGAAGCGAGCAAAAAAAAAATTGGATCCAAGTTTCTTGCACGCTGAAATCAATATCGATTTATTAAAAGGGTGCAAATAATTTCACGGGACGCCAATGCATTCTCTCTTTTACAACTTTTGTGCCTCCCCGATGGTGTAGTGGTAACATCGTAGCCTTGTGATCAAGGTGTCCCGAGTTCGATACCCGATGGAGGCGCATGGCACAGTGGTTCGGATACCACTTTAAACTGTAGGTCCAGTTCCGATTAGCCTTTATGTGCGTACAGTGGACTTAAAACCACAAATCAATCAATTTTACAACTTATTTTCATTCTGTTCGTTCGGCGCCCGGAGCCGACTCCCGCCGTCAGTCCTATACTTGATAAGACTAAGAAAATTTTACGAAAAGTGTTTATATTTGCATAAAATTTGAAGTTGTAGGCGGTAATTGCCCCCTGCAGGCACACTTGGCCGTGAATGTTTACCCCCCCAAACTCATTTCCGTCCAAGGTTGGGGGGCAATGCCCCCCTGTGGTTGCGCCACTGGGATGTTGTCGTCCAATCAGAGGCAACTTCTAATTTGCAGCTGCGTAAATAGATCACCTGGTTCCTTCTCTGCAAATAGCCGATTTCTTTAGTTTCAGCGCCTCTAGAACCTATATCCTTGCTCTTGTAAGACAGAAAATTAAATAAATATTTATAAAAGTACAAAAAAGAGAAAGGAACACATAAAACGCACAACAAGAAATGCATACGCAACTAAAGATAATAGCATAGCATTCTTCGAAAGTTGAACACCCCACGACCTCCCAAGTGTGATGAAGTTAGAAATAATTACCCGAGGACCTTGACATGAAGTGACATTACTCCTGTCATAATTGCACTAATCCACCAAGGTCACGTGCTGAAAGTATAAGTGCTACTCCGACCTACATAATGAAGCTCATACGTGCTGCTGTTACGTCACTTTAGACAAAATTCTTGTGTTAAGTTTGCCATATTACTTTTCGCAAGTCCGGGCCAATTTCTGATGCTGATTGGGGAATTGTTAGGCAAGCCCGCTTTAGAAAGCATTTTCTTCAGAATTTTTCTTCACGTTTACGATGCCACGACCAAAATGTTACGCGTAAAGTGAAAAATCTTAGGATTTAGGTACAAAGCAATGGTGCTGCTTAAATGCATACTTTATAGCGTATACAGCACACGTATGGAAGAATATTCTAGTTGTTTCAATAGTAAATACCGTGCACTCACCATAGATGGTGGTGTAACTCGACGTCTCTTTCATGCTGTAAATATTGATACGCACCCACTTATTGTATCATTTTAAGTGTTTGATATGTTAAATATGTTAATTGTCTATTATGACGTAATTTGTTTTGTTCAATTGGGTAGTCTGTTATGGTTATGGACTAACCTTAAAACATTACATTTGATTGTGGGTTGTGAGGTGAGAGATATTATGAATGTTGGGGGATAATGGAAGTGATTTTGGAAATGTGAATGTGTTAATTTGTGTAGTGAAGAAGTACACTGCCCTCCAGAAATTAAGCAACAACAAGAAAATGTGAGGTAAAAGAGAAAACAGTTGGAGAAAAGAGAAGAAGAGTATTGGCCACGCTGAAAGAAAGCAACGAATGCGTTAGGGAAAACAGGTGAGTCATAAAGTGGGACACTTGTTTCTTTCGTTACAAATAAAATATGTACACCCTCCGGCCTTGTGTTTGATTCTATTGGATGATCACCATTTGTTGCTTAATTTATGGAGAGCAGTGTATTATGATCTTAATACAATTTTGTTTGTAATAAGAAGTTTAATTGTGAGTGCAAGTGTTATATATTAACATTAACTGACATCTAAATATATTTTTGGTGTGCGAGAGGTGGCAAGGTTTACGGTAACATATCGTTATCTGATTTCCCACTACCTGAGGGCTTCAAAGTAGGCAGATAAGTCTCATGATCGCCGTGGAGGAATAAACGTAAGTTAATCCTTTGAGAATATTCCGGGGAACGTAACAGGTGTAAACTTTTTGGCGCCCAACGTGGGGCTCGATAAATGTGTTTGAGCATGGTATGCAGAAGCGTAATTTAAGAAGTGATCGTCGTAAGTTAAAAATGGCTACTTTAAGTTGCTGTTCCGATAAAGGGAAAGCTGATGATGAAGAGGTCGAGTGCAACGATTGTAAAAGAAGCTTCCACTTACGTTGTGCTGGATATCCTTTGCCAAAATCGCAGTATAAGGGGGAAGAATTGAAATGTCTTATTTGTAAAGAGAAGGGTAACAAAGGAAGTCCTTGTTTGGAATTGTTTTATAACTTTGCAACCTGACTACCGTTGGGACGTTAGGAGTTGGTAACTTGAATTTTTATAAGTTTGCAACTTGAATTTTTAAAACTTTGCAACCTGACTACCGTTGGGACGGCAACGTAGTGCCCTTGAAGACGTCAAGAATGAGCCTAGTCTTTTCCCCTCCTCCCTAGCCTAGAAACAGGTGTCATTGTGAGCTAGTCCTGGTCTTAGACTCAGCATACGCCACTGCTTTACAGACACTAAAAATAAACTTTTCCTGGTTTGCTAATGTTTTATGCATTACTTTCGAACTTTGGGACACCCTGTAAAACAAGAAATCTAGTTCGAAAGCTTCAACCTCACCGTTGGAACAATTGCATTTGTATCAACATCATGTAGTCAATTCACTGTGGTCATATTCATGAAGGCCTCAACTCTGGACAAACTGACGAAAGTCACGTAGAGATTGCATCAGATACCTATTACGTCTATTCTTTCTCATGGGTAATTGTGAGTTGCATGTGTGCTTCAGAAGGTGAAATGGATAGAAGAGTGGAATTATGAGGTAACATAATAGTTTCGTTTGAAATTTAAACTGCAAATATAAAACTAGCACCGTGTTTTACTGTTCCCCCTGCAACTAACGTTTTTAGTTGAATGAATTCTCGAATGATCGTTTAATTCACTTGGATCTCTCACTTTACGAAACTAAGTTGCACCCAAAACCTCAAATGCACTTCCAAACCAAACACGACACAGCGAAGAACGATTTCAGAATATCTTATACGAGTGACTGAACGACAATCAAGTAAAAGTAGATACACATATCATTAAAATACAAATTACTGTAAATTACTAGAAATTAAAATGGGGAATATCTAGAGTGCAGAAAGGAAAAGAGCGAAAGGTGGAGAGCGTGGAAAGGAAAAGAGCGAAAGGTGGAGAGCGTAGAAAGGAAACGAGCGAAAGGTGTGGAGTGCGTTGAAAGGAAACGAGCGAAAGGTGTGGAGTGCGTTCAAAGGAAACGAGCGAAAGGTGTGGAGTGCGTTCAAAGGAAACGAGCGAAAGGTGTGGAGTGCGTTCAAAGGAAACGAGCGAAAGGTGTGGAGTGCGTTCAAAGGAAACGAGCGAAAGGTGTGGAGTGCGTTCAAAGGAAACGAGCGAAAGGTGTGGAGTGCGTTCAAAGGAAAGAACGAAAGGTGGAGATTGGCAAGGGAAAGAGCGAAAGGTGGAGATTGGCAAGGGAAAGAGCGATAGGTGGAGAGTGGCAAGGGAAAGAGCGAAAGGTGGAGAGTGGCAAGGGAAAGAGCGAAAGGTGGAGAGTGGCAAGGGAAAGAGCGAAAGGTGGAGAGTGGCAAGGGAAAGAGCGAAAGGTGGAGAGTGGCAAGGGAAAGAGCGAAAGGTGGAGAGTGGCAAGGGAAAGAGCGAAAGGTGGAGAGTGGCAAGGGAAAGAGCGATAGGTGGAGAGTGGCAAGGGAAAGAGCGATAGGTGGAGAGTGGCAAGGGAAAGAGCGATAGGTGGAGAGTGGCAAGGGAAAGAGCGATAGGTGGAGAGTGGCAAGGGAAAGAGCGATAGGTGGAGAGTGGCAAGGGAAAGAGCGATAGGTGGAGAGTGGCAAGGGAAAGAGCGATAGGTGGAGAGTGGCAAGGGAAAGAGCGATAGGTGGAGAGTGGCAAGGGAAAGAGCGATAGGTGGAGAGTGGCAAGGGAAAGAGCGATAGGTGGAGAGTGGCAAGGGAAAGAGCGATAGGTGGAGAGTGGCAAGGGAAAGAGCGAAAGGTGGAGAGTGGCAAGGGAAAGAGCGAAAGGTGGAGAGTGGCAAGGGAAAGAGCGAAAGGTGGAGAGTGGCAAGGGAAAGAGCGAAAGGGAGAGAGTGGCAAGGGAAAGAACGACAGATAAAGAGTGTGGAAAGGGCAAAAGGGAAATATTGAAAGTAACCTAGAGATTCGCACAGACTAATTAAACTTGCCATTCTAATTGCACTCACTGCACACATTTTTCTCTTAATTCTCATTTACTGTATGTAGTATTCATGCAGATTTTGTTCTGTGTATCCATTTAATGTTACCTTTGGGGTCAAGCCTAATTTGACCCCGTGCAACGATAAAGCCAAATGTAAGACCACAGTCAATGTTGTTTTGGGTTGTAGAAATGCAGCCAAGATTTTCCTGTGCCCGTACTTTAGGGGGCTGCCCGGGAGGGAGAGGGGTCACGTTCAACGACACCCCCTACGCCACTCACAGTGTCGTTGTCGTCACCGCTGACACCATTTGCGTCTTTCAATTATCCCATGCCAGAGTACACTGTTCGTTATGGCTTCCGAAAGTGATTGATTGATTTACTGTGTGCAAGGAAGGGAATTAATCACAGACTGAATCCTACACAATCCTTTTAATTAAGATTAGTTTCCGTTTAGGAGGAAAACAACGATATTGGGGGTAGCTTCTAAGGCTGCGAGTTCTAATTGAACTCTGGATTATATTGACTACAAAAAGGACTGATTGTGTATGCAGTAATTTGGAAGAACATGCGATACAATAGAAAAAAATGGCACCAAATTATGTTGCACTAACATTTCACTGAAATGAAGGAACAGGATTGGGTAAAGGCACTCAAGTGGGAGGAACCCGGAGTGACAGTTGCGCACATTTACTTCAATATCGCCTGAATGGACACTGCTAAAAAAAAAAACTCGCTCGACAAGAGTATGAATTTCTCTCCATGTTGCAAGTGGAAGCTGTTTTTTTAAAGTTAATTGTTTGAAAAATATGATGAATAAGTAATTACAGACTCCCATGTATTCCTTATGGGGAATCGACTTCAAGTTACGGCTAATCAAAGGAAGTTTCGACTTTTCATCGTGTCCTTTTTCGTTCCATGTACTTTTCTACGCCATTGGATGTTTGATATTCCCGAGAGAACATATAAAATAATGATCCCATAAGCGTCCTTGGCTCCTACGGCCAGCCTGGCAGTGTTGCCAAACCTGATGCGCATAAACGAGCCAAATTTCACCTTAATTGGAGCTAAAGTTGAGTTTTAATGAGTTACATTCACGAAGGCGGGATAAAGTACCCCCAAGGTTTCAACCGTCTCTCTTTTTGTTTTTAATTTTGTTTACATTATTTTCTAATTTAGACGTGGCATTTTACCGTTACTTTGAATATATTGACCTGGTTCGGCTTGCGAGCTCTGGGTTTATAGTACCAGACCGACCAGTCACTAGCAAGTCTTTAGCTAATCAGTGAAGAGTATACAAGATTAACACAAAAGGAAATAAACTTACTAATAATATCTAATTTTTACCTTATAGTTGAAAATAAATCTTCAAATACAATATTCACTACATCACTATAGATTTTACACTACCGTATAAACAGTGGTATTTTCAATAATCAATATCAAGTTTTCTTCTTATGCTGTTCTATTTCCTTCTTTCTTAGAGAATATGGTGTGGGATTATAGTAGTAAAACTCTTCACAAGCGTACCTTTACTAGCGATTTAAACTACCGTCTAATGCGTTTAAAAGTACTTTCTCGAAGCCGGGATAAAATTTGGTTAATCGCGGGGAACTCGCAGCGCGACGTCTGATGGCACTACGGCCCATCGAGGAAATCATTGCTCACCGAGGAAGTTGTGTCCCCGTCTGCACTGTTCTCGTCCTTTTTTCACCACTCACCCCGTTACAACTCTAAGACTGTATAGCAATTCTGTATTGCTTCATGTTGAAAATACTTCTTTCCCTTGGAAATATGGGAACTCTTGTTTCTTTCTGTGTGGGCTGCGTCCCCCCCCCCCCCCCAGCCAGAGACCAGGACGAAGGAATGCGAGAAGTGACAAATGAGCCCTGTATCCCTTCGACTGGACACTGTCCATCGCCACTGAACTAATTTCATTACACATGTGGCAGAAACTGGAGGATCCAGAGAACGTCTAGGGGATGCTGTTCTCCCGGTTTGGCCGAAACGACGCCCGACGATTTCATTCGGCCAGGAGGACACGTGATCCACCAAGACCTACAGTTTTGGAAAAGAAGTTTGAGTCACGAAATAGTACAGTACCCGCCAAGATTTGTTACAGACAGTATGCGTTAGAAACCTATAAAGAGTTCGCGTCAAGATTTTTTGGAGAGAGAATGTTGAAGCCGCGATACGGTACAGAAGTGTGTTACGACTCGTGTGATAAAAGAGTTCGAACCCGGGACAGTATTGTGCTATGAGTATACAGTCGTGTGTGGCGGTAAGTGCCAATTGGAGAGAAGTTTCTGTTTACATATGTAACAAGTGTATCCTTTTTCTTGTGTAAGTATGTTAGGTTTATTTCTTTATTAATTAAATATGTTAAAACTCTATATTTGTTTCCCTCCTATACAAGAAGTCAGTGGCGTACGCAAGGGGGGGTTACCGGGTTTAACCCCCCCTCTTGAGCTTTTGAAATATTATGGAAAATGCTGTAGAAAAAAAATAAAAATGGTTTTAGATCAGTCAAAGATCTGCGACAGTAATAATAATAATAATAATTTGATTTATTATTCCCATGCAGAATGAAGAAAAACAACATTCCAAACGCAAAGTTCAATTTTGCAATTTTTTTTTGCAAAAAGTCGCGCAGTGACTCTCGCGAGAATTGTGAAAATTCCTTGCTTCGTCGCAGTGTGCCGACCTTATTGCAAACGTTCTTCCCGGTAGAGATTTCACATCCCCTTGTGAACTCGCTGATGCTGAGACTACATCCACATCATTAAATAATATTGAAGAAGTGCTTTTTATGGATTTTCTTCACACTTAAAATGTCTCACTTATCATATACAAATAACCCTTAACTAGACAATTATTTTGTAACGAAGAAACACAGGAAATGTAATTTTGTTCTATTTCTTTCATAAATAGCAGCTGCATTAGTAGTAATTAAATTAATTAATTATAAGAATTATTAATTAATGTATTATTATTATTAATTAATTAAAGTATGATAAAACAATGGTAATGTGAATTTGTAGAAAGTTTTTGAAATAACACCCCCCTTGATGAAATCCTGCGTACGCTCCTGCAAGAAGTAGAAATTAAGTATCTGATCATTGGTAAGTGAAACAGGTAAGCAAGACCAGGCAACGTTAGGTCGAGCTCTTGGCTCCTGGAAATGACCGTTAATAATAACCCACCAAAACTGTTGTAACTATGATTGGTCTTAGCATAATCACACCATGCAATGTTATCCAATGGCATTCAGGCTCTTACCCGCCTAGCTACAGCTTCTATTGCGACACTATGCAATCCATTGTCCTAGCTATTTTGCTTTGCTAGGATCACGACTCAGAACTAAACACGCTCACTGAAATCAAACACTCTTTCTACGCACAATTCCTGTTCCTCGAAATCACCCTTTCGTCCTACGTGTGCTTTATTATACGTGACCCAAAGTAATCGGTCACAAGGTCTCAAATGAATGGGGGGCACTGCTATTACCGTTGACTTTAAGGTAAGGTGATGACAATGTATTCTTAGTTTACACCGTCTAGATCTGGAGGCATCAACCATCTCAATAATCCACCGATGGTCTTATGAAATCGAAAATAAAGGATTCCCGGATAACAATATTGTCATATTCACGTAGCTGGGAAGGTAAAAAGGGGATGGGGCGACGAAGCAAATACAACAAAAACATGTATAAAATGTATACTTATGGCAAAAGTTGGTCTGTGGACCGGAGCCACTGATGGCATCATAGTGGGGTCTACGGGGCGGGCGCTCCAGTTCACAGCCAAACGGGTGCATGGAAGGGTCAGATCTGGCTCCAAAAGAGCTAAGTTGGCAACAAGGCTCCAAGCTGCCGCGGAGGGAAGAACTTCGGGGAAACAAGCTGTCTACGGACCTTGATTGAAACTGTTCCTCATGTCCTTAGGGGGAACCGTGAGTGAAGAAACGCAGATGCAGGGCAGCAAGCATAAGCATTGTTGCATATCGAGTAGAAAACAATACCATGCAGGCAGGTAATGATGGGTCAACCTTACGGAATTGAACCCGTTACAATTACTGAAGATTAAAATATTGTAAGAACTTATAGCCCACCATATGTTTTCCTGGAACGTCATCCATGTCTGTGCAGACACCACAGCAACTTTTAACTTTCGCCCTGTTGGTAATGCATGTCCTATAGCTTTCAGAAAAAAAAAATCTGCCCAATCCTTTTTTGAGCGATGCTGATGGTCAGGAGCAAAGACACAATATTGCCGCAGATATAAACTGAAGGCGATACTTTGATACATTTGGCAAATCTTCATATTTTTATTATGTCCATACACGTCATGGAAGAATGTGCAATATCTTTTATCAAAATCAGACAAGCGGAAAGGATCAGCTACACAATTATGTTTCGTAAAACAATCAAGGAATGTCAACATACGTTGCTTGTGATACCGCGTGCCCTTTGCCCGTGTGTGTCGCAAATTAAAACGTGTAGGGGGAAAAAAAAGGCAGCATGTAGTGCGTTTATCTTGTGATATGATAACGCCAGTTTCAATCTAGCAAAAACGAGATTTATGTAGTCTTCCCGAACTGACCTATTGATGAGCAACATCTCTGCACATCTGTTCATCTGAGCAAACTGGCTATGTACTACCCTTTGGCATATTTCATCATACTTGCACAGAGCGATCAAAAAGACGTGTTAGCCTTTTGAAGACTGAAGTAGTGGGCAACTCGCTTGCACTTGTGCCAGCCAGCGAGCGCTCCGTGCGGTTCACGCTTTCCGTCTGGGCGGGTCGTCAGCGCTCAGTCCGTTTCGAGCTTGATCGCTTTCGTGGTTATTCTCCATCTCCACCACCCCGCCTGGGCACTACACCTCAAGGCCAGCAAGCAGCAGAGCAGAAGTGGGGGTGGGGGAGCCGCTTGCGATGAGAGGTAAACACACCACTGTACCTTCTCGAGGAACCACCTATAGTGCGCGTCAAATCTCCTGCATATGGCGATAGCCAATAGCAGCGCACTGCAGCGGTGCCATGTCGAAATCTCACACGGAAAAGAGACAGCGTGGTTGAGCGAAACGCCTTGTCACGGAGAGCACGGAACATTAGATAATATAACATATAATAAACTTAATGGGACTGCATAATTGTTTCAATATTCTCAAGGTGGAAGTTGTACAGCCTTTGTAAGATATTTTGTCCCGTAAAGAGTACGTTATATTTTTGGCAGTAGGAAATTCGCCACGAACGTAAAATTCAAAGACTGTTCTACGAACTACGTCTTTTTCAAAGTCATCTAAGTTTGTTGTTCTTTTCGGTACGTTAATGTGCTTTCTAGGTGATTGAAACATTGGAGCAGGCCCCGATCCACATTGTTTTGCCCCCGAACATATCCGAGAAACGGTAGCTTGATTCACACCACACGCTTGAGCTGTTAGAGCCTGGCACTTCTTAAAGTCAATTTTACTTCTCTCTTCTTCACTCGAACTTTTTTTTTTTTTTTTTAATTGTACACCTGAAAAATCATCTGTCGTGCCTGGCTTCGTACAACACTGTATTGTTCTCTCTTCTCTCGCTATCACTACCACTTGGTTTACTCAACGACATGCTGCACACACACACACACACACACATACTAAAGACGTGGGAAAAACGTCAATTTCTCCTTCTACCATCACTGGGAACGAACCTGCCCCGTTCCCTTCGCTAATCGGAAAGTTTCGGAATGCAACAGGAAGGAAGGGAGAACAAAAACGATACAATGCAAATACGTTTATAATAACATTGCTTCTACAGAGGGAACGGTATAAGCTACAATCACGCTTGTTTTTCGTACATACTCGCAAATTCATTATCTTTCCATCTGTTGAACTACTGACACTTGAAATAATATATTTATATCCGAGCGCCAGGTACACGATTTAGTAGCGAGGTAAAACAGGTTCTGAACTAGGCAACGCCGCACGTCTGTGATTCGCTGGTGCTGTTCAGCAGTTCAAGGCCATATGCAGGAGATTTGACGCGCACTCTAGTGCTTATCCTGCTCCTCACGAAGGTTTCTGCGCGAACGCGACTGCTCAAGCCTTCTGTTTTGCTCACTTCCTCTTCCGCCCCTCTTACAACGCTACAGTGCCGCTGCTCGGTCTGCAGTTTACACGTGCATACGAATGAGCTCTTCCACAAGAATGTGTGGACTAAGTCCACTGTGAGTAAATATCGAGAGCCGTTTGATAGAGCGAAGAGACTTTCAAAATGTGGCGCTAATGGAGACAGTTTATTTATTTCGTCTTCTTTTACATGGCGAAGTTAAGACTGTGGAGCCTTTTCTTCCACGACCATGCTTACAAAAAAAATTGAATGTGGAATATTGAAATATTGAAGAAAAAAAGAAAAATTACAGAGAAATAAAAAAATACAAAGAAAAATACATATAAGAATGGTAATCTAACCTATAGATACGGGCACTCACACATACATATTTTTTCCCTTACACACATGTACACATACCCACGTACAAGCAAATACATAACATTACACTTACTTAAGCACAGTCCAAAATGGAATACTTTGGGAAGTCAAACATTTAATTTTCATTATATAATATGTGTAACTTTAACAATTTTTTGAACGTCACAATTGAGGAAGAGACATGCATTTCAGGTGTAAACTTGTTCGAAAGGCCTGCTGAGGTAACAGTAAAAGAATTTGCATAAAAGTTGGATTCGTGGAGTGGAATGGAGAGCAGAGACCTTTCGCGCGATCTGGTGTTGCGGCTGTGAAAGTCGGAAAGATGTTGAAATCGGTTAGAGATATATTGCGGGTCTTTAATTTGGAGGATTTTGTACAGTAAAATTAACTTACGAAAATTACATTTATCGCTTAATATAAGCCACTCGACCTTCGCAAAGTGCGATGTCAAATGCTCTGAATATTTTAGATCGAAAACGAAACGAATGCAGGCATTTTGGATTCGCTGCAGTCGTTTACCTTGCTCGTGATTGACATCCAAGAAAGCAATGTCGCAATAGTCAACAATCGGAAAGACGAGACTGGACCAGTTTAATTTTTATGCGTTCAGGGAGAAGTTTTTGAGCCGATACAGTGAATACAATGCACCGATCTCTTCTAGATACCGAGTTAACATGCTCTGCCCAGGTGAGATGGTGGTTGAGTATCACACCCAGATTCTTAATAGTAGTAGAGAAGGGCAGATGCATATCATTTACGTTGAGCCTAGGAAGGCTAGATTTATCTATTTTGCTCAAAATTCTAGGGGAACCTACAAGAATACACTGGGTTTTAGTCCGGTTTAGATGTAACCCATGGTGTGCAGACCAAGTACTTATTTGTTTAAGGTCATTGTTCACAATTTCTATTGCATGCAGTATTTCTTGCGGGGGGAAAGAGAAATATAACTGAAAATCGAATGTTTTTCCACGAAGATTTTCCATATAGGTCAACGACACATTGTTGACGTTCTTGTAGATAGGAGGAGAACCAATTAACCGCGGAGTCGGAAAAATTGAATAACGATGATAATTTAGTGAGTAGTTGAAGATCAATTGGACATAGTTGTAAAGCTGGAATACCAAGCCGCACGGCCTGCGGAAATTAGCTGTCTAGAGAAAATGGAAAATGGTAAGACATATCATGCAACATTAATATTAAAACAATAGTTGAAGGAAGAATTAGGGATACTATAGAGAATAGACCAGACTAGGCTTGGCAGAGTGACGGTCTCGTAAATGCCTATCTCGGACTTGTTTTAAAAACATCACTCTCGTTCTCGTCTGGAAATAATGCATGCAATGTTCACAGCGTAGAGGTCAAAAAGGAAAACAACTTTCGTTAATAAAGTTTTAGACGCCTCGATTCGACGTTACGAACCTGCGAGGAATATAAGTTTATCCTGAATGTATGCAATCTTGCACCACAGGCTCACAAGTGTTAGTAATGGTTGTTGGTTGAGTTGGTGTTTTAGTCCATTGTATGCACAGTAAGGGTAATCGGAACTGGACCTACAGTTTAAAGTGGGATCCGAACCACTATGAGCCTCCACCGGGACTCCTTGATTACAAGGCGACGACGCTACCACGGCGCCATCGGGTACGCCAACTGTTAGTAATGTATTGACTTTGTAATTACAAAAACAGAATATATGACTTATCTATAAATAACCACGGTACGTCTGAAGAATTTGCACAGTAAAGTAAATTTGGTTTTGGCACATTTTTGGCATATCCCAAAGTCTCGAACGAGACGGCGAGTTTCTGACATTAAACGCACGGCCAGGAAATTAGGCGGGTGGCAGTTCACGCTGTTGCCACATCAGGGCACAGGAGGTTTAAGAAAATGAGATATCTCGTTGTAGAGTTGGTCTATGTAATCTATGTTATACAAACCGACAGTATTTGCTCGAAAGGTCAAGGATGACACAAAAGTGTCCCAGAGACACGTCGGTCTGACCAGTCTGACGCTCGAACTAGGCAACGCAGCCCGATTGACGTTGCCACACAGTGAGCGGGAACCAGCGACTCTTGTCCCGCTCTCGCTTTGCTTCTCCCATATGTGGCACCAGTGCAATTCTGCCCAGCCGCCTATTTTCATGGCCGTTGAGTTTAAGAATCGTTATCAGTCAAGTGGCGAAGAATGTCGTCTCGTTCTCGTATCGAATTTTACAAGACACTCTTGGTCTCCAGCGAGAATAAATTCAGAAATCTCTTGATTACGAGGAGACAGTTTTATCGAAGGAGACCTTACAAAGAACAGAAGTAACAAGGACGCAGATTCATAACTTTGCATATAAAACAAAACACGTTGGAAATAATCAGCTGTTGACGGAAAAGGAATTCTTCAGCATAAATAGCCGGATTTCCCTGTTCTTCAATGAGGGAAATGAACTCATGAATGTTTACATGTCAATATACGAGTATATTGCAAACAATGGATACTAACAGCAAATTAAGGAAAATGGTCTTCAAATTCGGAAGATTAACAATACTTTTGTGAAAGTAAAGTGCATGAAGTACGGATGCTGACAAGAATAACACACCAGTTGTAAAATTTGCTACTGATTGCAACGTTTTGGGACTCAATAACAGGTCAAAGGTCTGTGTTTCGAACAGGCTCGCACAGAAGAGTCCATGTGGTTGTCGATAATATTTGGAGCAGATCAAAATAGTTGTGTTTTGGAACATAAGACGTGTGATCCTATTTGACATGATATGGCGATGGACTAGTGGCGGAAGGACATGGGTATCGGGGGGTAGAGAAGAGATATGGAATCGGATGTGTTAGTTGTATATTAAACACGAACGTGAGGTGTTATGTGCATTACGCCTGCTGTAGACGAAATAATTTTCCTTAGCATTTTTCTTAAAATGTATGCCACGACCAAGATGGTACAGTGTAACATGAAATTCTTACGGCACATCAGATGCCATGGTATTTCTCAAGGATAGGTCCTATTTCCGTAGCATAACCAATCAGAAGCGACCTCTAGGTCACGAGCACAGATGTAATAGCGGCCGAGTGAGATGTAAACAATGCATCACTTCACATTTTAAAAAGTAGATAACTATTCAACCGAGAAGAATAAGTTTCCTATAAAAAAGGTTTTAGGTACAAAGCAATGGCGCTGCTTAAATACATAATTTAGTTGTTTCAATTGTTAACACCGAGTACATATTTTAGTTGTTTCAATTGTTAACACCGAGCACTCACCATAGATTGTGTAGATCGACGTGCCTTTCGTGTTGTGTACATTGTAATCGCATACGCTATCCGAAATGTTCCAAGAAATGCTTCTGTGTTACTATCTGTTATAACATTTTTGGAAGCATTTATGCTAGCAAAAATGTTAAAATGAAATGATTCCACCTAAAGCGGGCCTACATAATGAAACAAACTGTGGTCGTTAAGCTGTTGACGGAGAAAAACTTGTGTTTTTCGAACAGATTAAAAAAGCAGCTGTTTGAAGGTCCAGGAACCCTTAAATTCTAAAGGGTTCTATTGGGTTCCGCTGCAGGACCGGAACCTTTTTTCTCGCACAATTTAAATTCGGTCCAAGTTGCGTATGGTTACATTGAAAAAAGGTTCCTGGACCGTATTTAAATTGATGTGGGAAAAAAGGTTCCTGGACCGAATTGAAATTCTTCCGGAAAAAATGTTCCTGGACCGAATTGAAATTCATCCGGAAAAAATGTTCCTGGACCTAATTGAAATGCTTTAAATATGAAAAGCTTATACACTGTCTAGAACTCATTTACGTTTGCTGATTTTCTCTCTCCAGTCCGGATTTGAAATTATTTACAATTCCTGGACCAGGGTTGACCGATTAAAAGTTGCCTTCTAAAAATGTCCGCAAGTACGTTTTACATTGGAATGTCACGCTGCTGTTGTAGAAAGCGTAGCACAGGGAATAAATAATAACGCCGTTGTTCTCTCGTGGGCTAGGTTCAAAAACTCCCTTGTCGAAGAGTTACTGTACATACCGCAATGGACTATATTAGCGTGGCGTCACATTGAGCTCAAACAAACCCGTTACGTGCTGCTCCGGCATCCGATCCAGGAACTGCAGCCAATAGGAGCCGCCCAGCAGATATCACAACAGGGACAGGTAGTGGTGCCAAAGGTGTTGCTACAACCAAGTGAAGGGACACGAGCGAGAGAATGGGGCTAAATGGAGAGGGGTAACGTAACTGCAGCGTTTGCGTTTCGCCCATTTCTACCTTGTACCAGAGGCGAAGATATAGTACAAGCAATGCAAGCACTGCTTGCATAATTTGAATATCATTTAATGTACTTAATGTTCTAACCGTATTTAGTTTCCATCGCACTCGATTTCGCGAAAAAATGCGGCCGCAAACTCCCCCAGCAGCTCTGTAGCAAGCACCAGCCTCAATGCTTGCAGCCGTTCTGCGGGAAAATAAGGCCTCCGAAGGAGTCACATGTCGAAGCGTGAATTCTGGTGGAACCCGTCCACAAAGCTTCTACAAAAAGCTGTGCTTTCCGAGCTTGCGTGATTCCCGAAAATAGCCGAGTTCAACCGAAAGCAGAAGGATTCATCTATGGGTACGTTGCCAGCAAAGACTAGTAACGAATATTTGTCTTCATGAACACGTAAACAAGATCGCAAATATAATAATAATTGTTAGTCATAAAATAACTAAAAGAAGTTATTATCACTGTTCTAAATTCCATATATATCATATTATATTACAAATTATTTTAGATTTCGCGAAATGTAAAACGCGTAAAAAAAGTTGACATTGGGAGTTGGGGCAGTGGAATTTCTGCACCCCCGTGAAGAGTTTTCTCAGGGAGGGAGGGAAGATTGGACGGACCTTGGTCCTGCACCCTGCTTCCTGGTCGGTCCAGCTCAAATTACGCCAGAAGTGTTGACCGCTACCAGTGTTTGCAACTGCCAAATTATTTACGCAGTAATTCAAGTGAGCTCTTTCACAAATTTTACAATCAATAAATTGACTGCTTTTGAATAAAACTTGGGGTGAAAATAAAGCTATCTGAGAAAGAACTATCTACTGACATTTGTACATGGCATAGAAGTAAATCGTATACATTCTGCATATTATGAGCACAAGAATATGTTTTAATGATTGATTGATTGATTTGTTGTTTTAAGTCCACTTTATGCACAGTAAGGCTAATCGGGACTGGACCTACAGTTTAAAATTGGATCTGAAACACTTGTGCCTCCACCGGGTATCGAACCCGGAACCCCTTGATTACAAGGCGACGACACTACCACTGCGCCATCGGGGAGGCCCGAATATGTTTTAAGTTCTATTATTATGACGCAAGTGGTGTTCCCAGGGTCTTTTTACGGTCCCCATTTTGTCATCTTTTCCTTCCTTTGACGTTTTTTCTTAGATATACTGGGCCAAAAGGGGGTTATGCCTACCATCCACCCCCCCCCCTTCGCCCCGGGCACGCCATTGAATGACACTTTATTACTTAAATATTAATGTACATACTCGTTCTGCTGAAATGATTCTGATTCCTCCGCGTAATTTTTATCTCCAAACTGATATATCTTTCCTTTGTGACGGATAAAATTAATGAAATAGGTTGGTATCACTTTCTGTTGTTTCAGAGATTTTCAAAGTGATCTTGTGTAGATGCTTGCATTTGCAGTTGTGGAAAGCGTGTGGGATAGTGTGAGTGTTTGTTGCTTCGTGTTTTGTGCTGTGAATTTATCGGAATGAACGCGTATTTAGTTGTACTGAAACTTGTTTTGTTCTACTGAAACATTGCTTGCCTCCTTCGTAAGACTACGCTTCGCTACTGCCTTGTACAGTACCTTAGATTCTCGAGGCAGTCAGCACCTGGATTATTCTTTCATGCTCACTTATCGTCAGGTCCGTAATCGATCCAAGTTCCGTATTGTTTCATTTCAATACGGAACTTGCACCCTATTTAAACTAATTCGGGAAAAAAGGTCCCCGGACCGTATTGGAATTGAACCTGGAATAAAGGTTCCCGGACCGTATTTAAATTCATCCGCAAAAAGTTCCTGGACCGTATTTAAATTGATTCAGAAAGAGTTCCTGGACCGTATTTAAATTCATTCAGAAAAAAGGGGTTCCTGGACCGTATTTAAATTGATCCAGAAAAAATGTTCCTGGACCGAATTGAAATACGTTACAGATAAAAAGCTTCTTTACGGTCCAGAACCCATTTACGCTTGCTGATTTTCTCTCCTGGACCGGAATTGAATTTATTTAAAATTCGTGGACCTTTAACAAGCCTGGTTTGAAAACAGGTTGAAAGGGTTTAGGTTCAACCCACTAGATGAAGAAGGCACTGAAGTTTAGGAACTTCATAATTATTTCGGCGACAATCCAGTATTAGAAATAAGAAAATACTCACTTCCAGAAAGAAGCCAATCATTAGTTGATAAGTCAAGAAAGCAGTTGCTCTTCGTATGCACCATCACCACTAAAACAGCAGGCAAGCCCTGCCATACACCACATTCACTGATGACAGATAAGACTGCCTATTCGGGAAAACTTGCACTTATCTCTCAGATAAAGGGTTATACTGCTTACCTATTTCAAAGTCTCTTTCTGCACTTTTATCAGTCATAAAGATTACCTCGTTTCGCAACCAACGCGCTAACCATTAGGCCACTGGGTCTGCCAGTGGATTTTGTACTGATAGTGCATCAGTATCTACAAAAATTGTCATTATAGTTTCGCTTTTCATATCACCCACGCACTGCAGGGTGAAATTGTGCGGAAACTGTTGGCTTTCGTGGTGTAGCCGCCGTGAGTTTGGGTCCCGATCAAGCCATGTGCAACTGGGTGTTCTTTCGCCCACTTCGCCATTTTAAGTCTCATCATCATTATTAAGCTGGGAGTTAATATAAAAGGTGGAAACGTAAAAATATTGTTACACAAGAAAACCGATACCGAAAAAGAAACGCGCATCCTAGTGTCTGAGCTAGTTGTGAGGTCCACAAGCTCAACGCCGAGGTTTCCGGGTTCGAGTACCGGCATGGACAGGGAGTAGTGAGAGTAGTCCCATCAGGTACACCTGCATAGTGCTGTGTGGCTTTTACGCACACAGCTGCAAAAAGGGAAATATTTATGTAAAAGTGTATTCCGGTGTACAGTGGGATCCATGAGTATTACCCTGCAAATTGTCCATGACTATTTTTATTAATTTTTTTCTTACATCCTATGTGTTTTTAAGCGATGCATTTTTATGTATGCTGGTGCAGAAGTTGTCAACAGCTTGTTTTGAGTTATCTTTTAATTCTTCAAGCTCTTATTGGGTCAAATAAAGTGCACGAACATGGTGATGGACAATTTGCACGGTAATACTCATGGATCCCACTGTACATGCTCTGGCATAGGTCGCATTTTGCTCGGTACTCCAGAAAGCCAACGGGTTGGGTTTTCTCAACGGCTTTCCCGTTATGAATGGTAAGAATAGGACAATGCTCTTGGTGTGGTTAACTCCGATACCCTGCAAGGGGGCAGATTTTCGACGGCCTAGGCCTATCCGGACTGGCCCCGACGAAAAGTCCAAAGCCAATGCTGTCTCAAATCCCGATCTGAAGCAAAGGTAACAATGCCCGAAGAAGCAGACGAGTTGTCTCCAAAGGACCGACATCCCAAGCATCGACTTCTCCTTTCACGCAGACGTGTCTGGCAGTTTATTTCCGACGCGGCTTTTTTTTTCGGCCTCACTTCAAAATTCATTTTGGATATTTTTTTCAAACAAAGTTGTAAGTCGGAATGTGTAGGTCCAACTAACACACAGATTTGCAGTAGTCTTCGGGCTTTACCTACCTGCCCTAAAATCCCCGACTCCATCCTCCCCAGTAAGGATAGGAACCATGTAACGGGTTTGACCATTCGTCCTGGAGACCGAAGTCCCCAGTTCGAGGTGCCAAACAACTCTACCGCTAGTCCGTAGGTTCAGGGTTCCGCGGCCGCCCGCTTGGACGGTCGTCGGTCCTTGGTTCGCGTCTCCGGTTAAGGAAACACGATTCCTACCACCAGCTAACGGTTTAAGTCCAGGTTCATGTCACCGGGTCGGTTATTTACACCTCCGGCGGTAAGCCACGTCGTGCATAAAGTGGTGCTGTTATTCATTTATAGCAATAATAATAATAATTGTTGTAATAATAGAAAACTATAAATCTTCTGGTCAATGGAGACAAGCTTTACAGCTTCAAACTCAGGACTGAAACCAAAAATATCGACCATACGAGGATATACATCTATACATACATATAAATGAATCAAGAACACCTGTAGGATAACGAATATATATACGTGTATTCGGTAAAAATAAACACAACAATGATAATGTAACCATTACATGTCCCCTCACTCTCATTCTATCATGCACTCACACACACACACTGCAGGGGTGGACACAATATAGCATTACATGATAAAATATCTAACCGCCTCTTTGGTTTATTTCCTGTGTACCTTCGAATTTGAGATTTCTATTAGCCCCTTAGGCTTGCTTTCAATGTAAATACGCGCGGTTAGCGCTCTGTCACGTATGAAACGCGATTAGCTAGGCGTCATAGTTACCAAAAGTGAATAATAATTGACATTACACTTGTTGAGGCACTACTATGCAAAAATAATAAGCTTAGACTAAATGAGTGACAAGATGAAATAAACTTGATTACAAGTACACGAGTGCTGGTAATACAAACGACAGTAATATAAACTAGGATATATTCAAAATGATTAACTCAGCTATACTATTTAGTACCTAGTTTTTCTAATACCTATATATATCAAAGAGCACGGTAAAAGTCAAATAATTAATTATATAAATACTCGGCGCGAGAATAGGAAAACAATAACAAATAGTAGGTCTTTTACATTTATAGAACTTCGAAGGGTGAGCGAAATAGGTTCTTAATTTTTGAAGATTTATAGTACTTTCGACTTGATTGGCCAAAATAATTAATAATTGCAGGCGACATTGTTCGATTTCATCTCGCTTTGTGTTATGACGAACCAGTAGCGACGTAGGTGGACAAATGTTCACTCTCACACATAAAGAAATAACTGGAGGATACTATACCGACTCATTCGCGGCGTGGTCCTCGTTGAAGCGTCCCGACGACACTCGTGGCTATGCCAGTCTGTCCTCCTGGCGGGCGAAAACTCTGTCTTCGACTTAGACGTAACATTCATTTTTCTTCCCTTTTTCCATCGCGGCGACGAAGATGGGCGGAAAAAGCACCTCGCTTCCATCTGTCTGCTCGGGGCGTTGCATCCGATCATGGCTTCAATGGCCGTTCGGGGATACGCAGGGCGTCGGGTCGTCTAAGGGCGGACGTCGATTTCATCTCTCTCTTTTCTCTATCTCTTCTCCTTTTCTCGGTGTAGCATTCGTCTCACTGTTGTACTGTCGTCTCCCATCTGGGTTGGCAATGCGAGTTGTCGCTGCGGCGTGGCTTTCATCTCAGACGCCGTTATGCAAGCGTCGTGGTGCGGTTCTCTTGGCTTAAGGCGTCGTATACTTAAGCAAGGCGTCGTGGCTTCTTCTCTTGGCTTCATGGCAGCAGTAATCGGAAACCCGAAGGTCCCGTCCCTCTCGTAGTTTTCAACCGCCCATGGTTATTCGATGTCCCTCCTTACAAAAAAGGGAAAAACACCTGGAGCACGTGAAACACGTAATCAACACGGCCTCAATTCCTGGCACTGTCACTGCGATCACACACTCACGACAATTAACACGACGCGGTCGAAAGGTTAAAACAAAGCAAAGTTCCGTAACTCGCGCAAAGTGACGCGGAGATGGTGTTCGGTCTGAATATGGCGCTAAACTGTTTCAGTCCTCTGGAGTCCAGGGGTATTTAAGGAAAACTTGAAACTTCAAAAATCAACCGCCTCGCAGTTCGTTAGCTTAGAAAAAATGCTGGACGGTGGTCTTTCTTCCAGGCTCGTTGTCCACTTGGGAGGTTTGGGGGTGAAGAAAAAAAACAGAGCAGTCCTCACACGTGTTGCGAAAGAACTCCCCCTCGTTCGGCAGCTCGGACGTTGTTCCATTCGTTGAACAAGTAAAAGTCACCCTTAGTGGCAAAAATTCCACAAGTCGCTATTGTTTTCCTACCCTCGCCGTCTAGAACCGAAAATCCAAGAAAAGCCAAAAAGCACAACTGGCTACCGAAAGTTGTTAAGAGTATTTACGAAATTCTGAAATACACTTACATAAACTACAAAAAAGACTGGTGACAAAAGTAATTGTCACAACCAATAGGGTGTGTGTTTTTTTGCACACCAGAATCTAGATGAAGCTTGTATTCCAAGGCATCCGAAGTTTTGTCTGCTTGCAGAATTTTTCCTCGGGAGCTTCCCTTCTTCGTCTCTTGTAGTTTTTTCTGTCTGTCTAATTTTCGCAGTCTGGTAAAAATTATCTTTCCCTAGGATTGAAACCAGAATTAGTTAAATACCCGATATCCCACGTAGGTGGAGTTTCATACTAGTGCATGCCTGCATGGAATGGAGGTTTCCCCAAGGGAGAAATCCGGCTTGACTGGATCGATTCTGAGGGGAAGATTGTACCTAGGCAAAAGACCAAAGATGAGGCTATAATGTGCTTGGAGAGTGCATTAGTGTCTCAGGAGAGGTCTGCGCCTTCCGGTACGGTTGCCGGTTGACCTAGGTCGGGCACCACTCATCCCCGCGAGCCCTTTGGGGACGGTTTTTTTTTTTTTTTTTTTTTTTTTTCGGTCTCATATCTCAGAATCCCAGGCTCGCAGAGACTTCGTTCGATACTAGCCCCGATGGAGTGAGGTCGTTTTAATGGATGTATAGAAGAAATACACAAAGAGTGAGCGCCGTAGTGCAGCGACCTCTGCGTGATAAACTGCGGGGGTGGGTTAGCACTATGGAAAATAGTGCGCTCGTAGAGTGAAGTCTTGAGAAGTGCAATTATCTGTGTTATGGGGCAAAAGGCAACCGGGAACAGTTGATAATGGGTTTCTTATAGAGAGATGTATATACGGCGAAGGGTAAGAGTATAAATAAATGTTGTACATAAAGAGATAAATACGTGAGACGTCATTCTTTACAACAGTAGCCAAATGTCTAGCGCTCTCGCCTTCGGTGCGAGTGGTCCTGGGATCAATTCCCGGTGGGAACTCCCAAATTTCGACCTTGTAAGGTGAATTTGGGAGCTAACTGAAAGAATAAGTAGCAGACACCAGTCTGGACAGCCAAAAACCATCGGCGATAGGACTCGCGCGTCACCCAATGAAAAAGCCGCTCTGGCAGGCACTGGCCCTTACAGGGCTGTTGTGCCGTGGAGTTTAGTTACCCCTTCATCATTTTCGACTCATCCTCATCGTCGCGACTGAGCACAAGTGATAGAAAAGCGACGCCAAATAAGAAAATGGAGAAAATCAGAAAGCGAAAATGAGTTCTGGACCGTAAAGAACTTTTCTATCATTAAAGTACAATTCGGTCTCGGAACAATTTAAATACGGTCCAAATCTGTATTGAAATGAAACAATACGCAACTTGGACGGAATTTAAATTGTTTGAGAAAAACCCGGTTCTTTTACGGAACCCATTAGAATTTAAGTGTTTCTTGGACCTTTAACAACCCTGCTTACGTCATGTTACTGCTCAGCTCTGACTCAGTGTTGCCACAATGTGAGGGCAAAATTTCCCTTTCCAAGAGGCAAAATTTCCCTTTTTGGACTATTTTTTTTCCTTCAGCTAAACAAATATAATAATAATAATAATTATTAGCAGTGGTGGTAGTAGTAGCAGCAGTAAAATTTATGTTTGTCCATGTTCGTATGAATAAAAAATGTTACACAATTTTTTCACATACATGTCAGCTTCATCGCTTTCTGGTGAAATGTCCCAGGTTAAAATCATGGTCAGGAATCCATTAAATCGTTACAGTTATCCGAAGATACAAAAAAGCGACGTACAATAAACAAGGGGTGTGAGGGACAGAATTTGAGTCGGGACGGGAAAAATTCGCAATTTCCCGACTTTCCGATGCTCTTGAAATCTCGAATTCTACACGTCATTTTCACCTTAAGTGATTGTTTTTGTATTTCAGGTACAAAAACTGTTTCCGATAAGTTCCAGACATTTACAATGAGAAACGTCGAGAATTAACGACTTTTTAAAATGACCATTCGGTATTTCCCGACTGCTCGGGATCCTGAAAAGTCGGGAAGTCATATCCCAAAGTCGGGATTGGGACGGGTCCCGACTTTTCGGGACCACGCACACCCCTAGACATAAGTCTTAAAACTTCCCTGAAACTGTGATATTTTTCATCGTTTCATCGAAATTCCCTTTTGGCTAAAATTTCGGTCCGAATTTCCTTTAATGTGGCAACACTGTTCTGACCTCCACTTCATTTCATTTGTGTTATTTAGCGTCGCTTTTCCGCCACTTTTGGCTAATCGCGACAGTGAGAATGATATGAAATTGATGAAGGGGCACTCACAAAGAACACATACCCAGTTAGGATTCGAACCCACGACCTCGGGCGTCGTAGCAGGCTAACTCTACCTAAAACAGAGTACAGAAACAAATCATTAACGAACTTACCAATAGGCACTCAGCTGTGACGACTGACAACTGCAGTGCGAAGGCATGCAGCTTCGGAACTCGCTAACTACTGACTGGGTCAAAGGTCAAATCACCGCTTCAATGGTTAGCTAACCCATAACGTGCATTTCACATGTCGCGTAGTGGACTTCCAATGCAAATCCTCACAAGACACGAAAAGCCACTAAATGAAGACACGGGTTCGCTGTCGACGGCGAGCCTGAGAAAACCGTAGTCTGCCTGTGCCGCGCGCGTGACCTTGAAGCAAGGTCACGTGGTCTCAGTGTTTGCCTAGCTCTTCCAGGGCATGGTAGGGAAATGACACACCACACGGAAATCTGCTGGTCAGACAGTTATGTAATTGACTACCTCGTGGTAAACAGCCAATCCGGAATCAGGTGGCCGAAACAGACGAAGTTGAACATACAAACTAAAGAAGCAGGTTTCTTTTCTTAAAAAAATGTCCCAGAGGACAACCCGCTGAAAGTTATTTTGCATTATTTTTAATCTCACGCGCCTTCTTACCCGCTGCATTAGTGGCGACGATGAGGAAGAAAGATGAGCACTCTTTTTGTTTTAAGCCCACTTTATACACAGATGGCTGATCGCGACTGTACCTACAGTTTTAAAGCGGGATCCGAACTACTATGATTAAATCCACTCGAACTCGGAAGTCTACAATATAATACGAGGGTGGGTCAGATAGAAACCTTAAAACGTGAGACAATTTTTTTTGGAGATACTGTCTGTATACAGTTCATATTTACATGAAGTATAAACTGTGTGCACAGGGTGATTCAAAAGTTCATTAAGGCAAGTAAAAATGATCATGATATAGAAACAGATACGGCCTATGGGGAATCATTTGTAACCAGCCTAACTCCTCTACATTTTATAGGGGGCGTTAAGGTAATTTTGAATCACCCTGTAGAAGACTAATACATATTTCTCTCAGTGGCGAAGCTAAGGCGTAAATACTGGGTAGGCTGAAAAATCTGCTTATATTTTTTTATACAGCAGGTCCATGCGTCGATTCTTGTTGGTCGCAAAAGTATCAATTACTCTTTCCTTGAAGCCTTGATCAATAGAAAGTTCTTTAACCAGTTTTTTTCAATGGTTATTGTACTGAGAGAACTTAATCTTTCATTTTTCATTGAATTACGGAGATAAATTTTTACTCTCTTGAGGGTGCTCATACTTCTTTCTGAGGAAGCTGTTGTAACAGGGAATGTCAAGACCAACTTGATAAGTTGTGTTACTTCTTTGTAGATTGTTTGAAGATCATTGCTAACTATGAATTTTAGAAGATCTGCAGGAGGTAAATGCTTTTCTTTGTGACCGATTACTTTGGGTCACGTAAAATAACGCACACGTAGGACGAAAGGGTGATTACGAGGAACAGGAATAGTGCGTAGGAAGAGTGTTGGATTACAGTGAACGTGTTTTGCATAGTGGCGCAATAGAAGCTGTGGTGTGATTATGCAAAGACCAATCACAGACTTAGAGTTGCAATGGGGTGAGTGGTGCGAAATGAACGAGAACAGTGCGGTTGGTAACAGAAAAGGAGTAAGATTAACTTTCACGGCGCTGAAAGATTTCCTCGGTTAGGAGTAGTGCATTAGGACGTCGCGTTGCGAGTTACCCACGATTGTTAAAACTTGATACGAGCGTCGCGTTATAATCACACATCACATTCTCTGGCACAAGAACAGCATTAGAAGAAAAGTTGATATCACGGTTTTGTAAAATGTAGTGACTATTGGATTTTAAGGTGTATTTTTCCAATACAAGGTAAAATTAGATATCAGTGGTTTATTTCTTGTTTCACAAATTAGCTAACTTAAGACTTACGAGTGACTGGTCGGTCTGGTACCATAAACCCAGAGCTCGCAAGCCGAAGCAGGGTACTATATTCAAAGCAGAAGTAAAATCAGAAAACAAGTAAGTAACAAAAAAAAAAAGAAAACGGTTGAAATTGGTGCCGAAACCCGGGATAGTTAGTTTTAATCTCACTAAATTTCTAAATTCTAAATTAACGAAAATTTACTTCTAAATTTTCTAAAATCATCGGGGAAGAGCCTTATATTTCCTAGTGAGTTGGATAAACTGTGTAGTGTTTGAGAGGAGGCAGATAGTTTTGATTGTTTATATCTGTGTTGACCTTGTTGTGCTCGATCACAGCTGGAGGAAAAGTGACGTTGTGCATCGACTAGCCAGGAGAGCGTTATGTTTTTTTTTTGTCCTGCGTGTTGTGGTGCTGTGTTTTAATTAAAAAGAAATGGCTAGAAGAAAGTCTGTTGCCCCTAAATTAAGAGATGACGCCCCTGAAGTTAACTGGGACATTACTTTAGAATGTTGTGGCAAGATGCTGAGCGAAGATGGAAGCATAGAATGTAGCGAGTGTAAACTTTGGAAGCACAAATCATGTGAAAGTATGACTGATGTTGAGTTCGAGTCTTTTGTGAATGAGAAGGGAAAAGTGTTTAGATGTGCAAAGTGCAGTGGCGCTGAGAAAAATGAATCCGTGGGGGAGGATGTAGTGCCGGAAGATCAGAAAAGGGATGATATGACTAATGCAAATGTGGTGGAAATGCTCCGACGGTTGTTAGTGAACTCCGAGAAAATGGATGCGAAATTTGAAAAACAAAACGAGAAGTTAGAATGTATGGTGAAACAAAGTGAAGAAGATAAGAGTGAAATGATCGAGCGTTTTCAAGTGTTAGAAAGTAAAATAGTTAGTGTGGAAAGTGTTAGGGAAGAGTTGCGGTTGCATCGTGAATGGTGTAACGAGGCGCATGAAGAGATGAAGAAAGAAATTGGAATTGCAGTGGGAAAGTCAGAAGGAAAATTAGAGATACAAGTGGAAGAACTGAGTAATGTTAAGAATAAGTGTAAAATAAATCGAGGTGACCTTGAATTGAAATGTGATAATCTGCGAAGTGAAAATGAATTGTTGAAAGTGCAACAAAGAGAGATAGAGAAAGAGGTTCAGGTTATTTCAAGAAGAATACTTTTGTTAGAAAGGAATAACGAAGAAAGTGTTGAAGTGTTTGAGAAGAAATTGAAAGAAAGTGAGAGAGAAATACATAACAGAATCGATGCTCTTAAGGAAGAAGTGAAGCGTTTTAAAGGGTTAGTTTTTGAGAGAAATGAAGAAATGACGGATGAAAGTGTAGAGAAAGTTTTGAAATTTGCCGGTGAAAGTAGGGGTCGTAGAGATAGACGTAGTGTAGAAAAGTCTAGCGGAAGTGTTGTTAAACTACCAGTACGAAGGGTGATTAAGAAAGAAAGAGTGAGTGATAGTGACGAAGAAAGCGAGTCGTCTCGTAGTGATGAAAGTGATGAAGAAAGTTTGAAGAAAGGTGATAGGAGTAAGATACGTATTTCCACGAGTGCCAGCTCAGAAGACTCCGATTCCTATAATAAAACGTATCGAAGGAAGAAACAAAGAAATAGAAGAAAGGAAAAGAGAAAACAAGAGAAAGTAAAAGAAAGCCCTATCAAGTATAGTGATATAACAAAGTTGAAAAAGTTCTCAGGTGAAATGGACGACTTGCTACCGTCTGAATTCTTGCAGGATCTCGAAGAAAGTTTAACTTTAATGGGAGTGAAGGAATATCAGTATTTACATGTACTTCCTTTTGTGTTAACTAAGACAGCAAAGTTATGGTTCTTAGAAACTAAGTCCAAGTACTGTGATTATGAGCACTTCAAAAAGAAGTTCTTAAGGAAGTTTGAATCTGAAGATGTGAAATCTACAAAATTGACAGAGATATTAACGCAGAAATTTATACCTGGACGCGGAAAAGCAATGGAAGAATTCTACTGGGATAATGTGAGACAGTTGAAATTGCTACAATCTTCACTTTCAGAAGACAAGTGTGTTAGTTTGGTCGCTAATCAGTTACCTTTTAGACTAAGAGAAATGTTGCTGGCAGCAAAATGCAAAACTTTGAATTCGGCCGCAGACGTTATAAGAAGGCATGAAATTTTGTGGGCTGGACAGAAAAACTCAGGACAAAGAATGACAGAAGAAAGAAGAGGTGAAGTGAGAGGAGCCAGACAGAATGAAGGGAGATATGCTGTGAGGAATGTAGAAGTCAAAAGAAACGCTAGAAATTTTTATGGGCAAAATAGAATAACTCCACTGGGAAATAATGCAAGTGTAACTTCTAACGTTGGAACAGCGCCATTTCCTTACCAAGGGCGATTTGCACAGCAAGCTCGTTTCTCGCCGACACCTCGAAGAAATGAATACTTTGAGAGAAGACAGGAAGATCAAACTAGAAATAGTTTAGCAAATAGGGAAGGAAATGAAATTACCAGAAATGTACCGGTTAATGGCCAAGGTTTTAATAACTCTACCGCAAACCGTACTAGTTCAAAAAACGAGTAATGGAAGAGTCACGTGATTTTTCTCGGATAGTGACTGATAAAATAAGAACCGAAAATAGAACTGATAACGGACAGACGATAGTAAATCGAAAGTGTCTTTACAGTGATGTAGTGAAAAATAGTAAAAATAACCCCGAGAAAGAAATAAATGACATATTAGTTGTGAAAGCTGAAATTCATGAGCCTCCATTGAGGGAGAAGTTAGTAACTAAAGTAGGCGAGATGAAAACATTTTTGGAGGAAGTTAACAATAAGGAATTGTCTCCTAGTGATTTGTGTAGTGAATGTATTCCTAATTTTGAGAAAGTCGGGAATAGTCTTCGTATTTTACTAAATAAACTGGAAAATGGAAGTAAAAGAAAAAGTTGCACCTCACCAACTATAGTTGACTTCGAATCAAAGAAATCAGTGGAAGATGAAACGCTGAATAAGTTTAAGAAAGAAGATAATAAAGTGAGTTTTAGTGCTAATCAATGCAAGAATAGTATACGAAGAACAGCAGTGGAGAAAGTTGAGAACAAATGTGTACTTGAAGATTATGAATTGATGGGAGACAGTCAGTTAGTGCGATTTGCGAACGTTGTGTTAAACAGATCAGTGAAATTTAACGGAGAAGGAAGAAGATATGTCGGTTTGTGTGAGAGTGGGTGTAAAGTTGATGACTTGTTACAAAAATTAAGGAAAATAGAGCATAGCATCAAGTTCGATAAAGTGTTAGTTTTAATAGGTACAAATGATGTATTGAAAAGAGGAAAAAAGGAAGATTTTAAGAAATCCTACGTAGAGTTAGTAGACTTATTGGAGAATAAGAGTGAAGAGATTGTTTTGTGTACGGTTCCTCCTGTGCCTGCAGTGGCGAATGATAGCAGTTATGATCATTGGAAAAAACTTACATTCTTTAACAGAGTGATTAAAGAGTTGGGAAAAAGAGAAAAAGTTCAAGTGCTCAGCCTAGATAGTTTGTTTTTGAAGGATAACGGAGAAATTAACTTAGATAAATATGAGAAGACGATGGGAAATGGTTATAATTATCGACAAGACTTGGTGCATTGGAATGAATTAGCAATGAGAGAATTTGTAATGCTTTTTGAGAAGAGTTTATTACAAGTGTGTGAAATTGACGTGAGGTGGTATGAAGATTTAGTGGATGAAGATAGTGCATTTAATGAAGAAATTTTGAATAGTTCGGCTAACAGAAGAAAGATTAAACATTCAGTCTGCGTGAAAGCTGAGGTCAATAAACTTCAAGTGACATGCTTAGTAGACACCGGAAGTATGATTTCGATAATGTCCGAGAAGACATGGAAAAAGGTCACATCTGATGTGACAAGACCTTCATTAACAAAAGTAGATAATTTAATTTTGATTGACTACACAGGAAAAAAGAAATCTAGAGTGCTAGGAAAAACAGTGACTATACTTAACCTGGAAGGAGCTGAATTATTGATGGAGTTTGTAGTGGTTAAAGATCTTAATCTACCAGTGATATTAGGAAGCGATTTTTTGTTTACAATAGAAGGGGTGTTAGACTTTCAAGAAAAGAAGATGTTTTTTAATACAGAAGTTGGAAGAAACGTTATTAAGTTTTTACCCACACAGTATGAAGAGGAAGAATGTGAAAAGGAAGCCAATGTGAGTCGCCTACGAGTGAAAAGAGATGATTGTTTGAAATTTACTGAGAGAGCTGAAGTGTTGCCAACTGCGAAAGTTAAAGACCAAAGAGATGCTACAGTGAATGATTTGCGGGAATGAATACAACTTTCTGAAGAATTAACTAGTAAACAAAAGATGGGAGTTGTTGGATGCATTGTCTCCTCTAATAGATGTTTTTTCTGATAGACCGGGCACTTGTAATAAGTTTACATATGACATCAAGTTAATAGACGATGAACCAGTTGTGGGAAAATTCTATTCTGTACCTTTTGCATTGAAAAATGAAGTGAGAGGACAAATTGAGCAGTGGGAGAGAGATGATATTGTAGAATTGGGTCACTCACCATATTTAAATCCACTTTTGGTAGTGCCTAAGCCTCGAAGTGATGAAAAAAAGAGTTGTGGTAGATTTTCGTGCAACCAATCAAAAGATAAGGCTAGAACAAAATAGAGTAGTTAAATTAGATGAGATTTTGTTAAATTTCAATGGAAAGAAGTATTTTACCTCTCTTGATCTGTCAGCAGGTTATTTTCAGATACCACTTACAGAAAATAGTAAGGCATGTACGGCTTTTATTTTTGAGGGGAAAATGTACCAATTTAGGAAATTACCTTTTGGAATTACGACAGGCGTTTCTGCCTTTACTAGTGCTTTGAATCATGTTTTGGGAAATGTGTCAGAATTTTGTATAATATATGTTGACGATTTATTAATTTTTGATAGTACTTTTGAAGATCATGTAAAACATTTGCAAATTGTATTGCAAAAATTGCACGAAGCTGGAATGACAGTTAAGTTAAGAAAAACAGAATTTTGTAAAAAGGAAGTTATGTTCTTAGGACACCTTATTTCTGGTTCTGGTGTGAGGGCCAATCCTGAAAAAGTAAAAAGCATTTTAGAATTGCAAGAACCTAAAAACAAAAAGGAGATACAGAAGTTACTGGGAAGTTTCACATGGTTGAAGAGATTTGTACCTAATTTTTCCAATATTATAGCTCCTATAGCTGATTTGTTGCATAAAAATAAGAAATGGCAATGGGGAGCCATAGAACAAGCAAGTTTCGATAAAATGAAAGAGGTAATTGCTAATGAAACCATGTTATGTCACCCTAACTTTAACAAAAAATTCTATATTAGTTGTGATGCATCTTCAGTCGCTATTGGTGGTTATTTGTTTCAAATGGAGGGTGAATGTAAGAAGGTGATACACTATGTAAGTAGAAAATTGACTAAAGCTGAACAAAATTACAGCATTACTGAATTAGAATGTCTAGCAGTGTTATTTTGCATAAAGAAATTTGAAATGTATATATCAGGTCTGGAGTTTGAGGTTTTAACTGATCACAAAGCACTACAATGGCTGAATTCCGCTAAACACTGGAATCTGCGATTGTGTAGATGGTCGTTAGAATTAGGAAAACACAAATTTAAAGTAACTTATGTTAGAGGAGTGGATAATAATTTATCTGATTTATTGTCAAGAAACAACCCGGAATTTGAAATAGAAAAAGTGTTTGTTAACACAATTGGTAACTTGAAACTTGAAAATTTACCTTTTTCTAAGGAACAATTAAAACAGGCGCAACGAGAAGATGAGAGATTGAGTGAAATCATTAGTATTTTGGAAAATGTAGAGGGAAATTTTATGAGATAATAAATGTAAACAAATTTTATAAACTAGAAGAGGGTGTTCTGTTGACTAGAAATTACCATTTTCTGGAAAATTGGAGATTGTGTTTGCCAAAAATTTTTGTAGCGGATGTGATTAAGGTTTATCATGATGAATGTGGACATTTTGGTGTTGATAAAGTAGTAAATAGACTGATAAAATCATTTGTTTGGAGAGGGATGAGAAAGGATGTGAGAAATTGGATAAATGACTGTGTTATTTGTGCTAAAACTAAACCAGATAAACACCCTGTTAAAGCCAAATTGGGTATGCATGTCATTAATACCGTAAGGGAGCAAGTATTTGTAGATTTGCAAGGCCAGTTGCCTACTGGGCCTCGTAGAGACAAATTTTTGTTAACAGTGTTGGATGGGTTTTCTAGGTATTTAGTTGCTTACGCTATACCAAACACTACTACAGAAAAAGTTCTGGATAAGCTGGTTAATTGTTACTTTGTTCATTTGGGTATACCGAAAAGATTGATTTGCGATAGAGGGTCTTGTTTTATTAGTAAACAGTTCAAACAGAAAATGAAAGAGTTTGGTGTTGAGATATATTACTGTAGCAGTTATCATCCTAAAACCAATTTAGTAGAACGTGCTCACCAGGAGATTAACCGACTCATGAGAATATATTGTGAAGACATGCATAAAGATTGGCCGTTGTATGTTAGTACAATTGTTACCTTATTGAATTATTCCATAAATGAAACTTTAGGAGAAGCTCCTGTCTCAGTACATTTAAACGAACAGATTGATGGAAATTTGAAAGCTAAATTTGGAATCGAAAATGAAATTAATGTCAACTGGAGTAATAAACTAAAAATGGTGAAAGTCAAAACTTGTGAAAAAAGACAGAAATTTGTAGATAAACATGCTGAAAAAGAAGTAGGTAGAACTGAAATTGTAGAAGGTGATTTAGTATTTTTAAAGACTCATAAGCATAGTTCATTAATTGATAAAAAGATTGCTAAATATTTTGACTTGTTTAGAGGGCCTTATTATTGTATGAAACAAACTAGAAATGGAGTTTTTGATCTATTAGATTGTGATACTGAGGAGTTGGTAAGTGACCAACATGTCGAAAACCTTAAGTTATGGAGATGTTCAAGGGAAAAGAAAATTGAGTACTGTAAAAAATTGAATGTTACCAATGTAATAGGCTAGGTTTTGAAAACCGAAAAATACTTTTCATTTGAATTTAGAAGGTACTAAGTTTTAGAGCTTTCAATGTGAATTTGAAGAATATTTAGTTATTAGTTGATTAAAAAAAAAAAGTGTAGTGTAGTTTCTTGTATAAATGTCAATATGTTTAAAGGTTAATTTTTAGGATAAGAATGTTAGGTTTTTTTAAGTGTAATGAAAGGAAGCGTGTTGTCGAGTTATTGTATGTAAAAAGTAAAAAAAAAAAAAGATAATTTTATATTTTAGATAAAAATTGGAATATAGGTTCCTGTATTTGTTATATTATTGGTGTATTTAGAGAAATGTGTTTCATAAGAACTTGATATGTTATTATGTATTAATTATTGTTAGGTAAACAGTGTACTACTTCAAAGGATAAAGGATGGTGGAAAATAAGGGATTTACCTAATATTGTATAATCTCTTGTACTTTTATATTATCTCTTGTTCTTTTATATTTTGTGCTGTATAAAATAAATGTCAAATTTAACTATAAATTTTGCCAACAGAATGTGGTGATAGGGAATGATGATGCGTGTGTAGTGATTATACGAGGAGTGTTCAAAAAGTGAATGACCAACCGAGGAAGTTGTGACCAAAGTAAATAGAACTGATCATTTAGGAACAACCTACTGAAATAAAAATTCCTCCTTTGACTCGAAATTTTTATTTTTGCCCAGGGAGGGGCAGATTGTGACCGATTACTTTGGGTCACGTAAAATAACGCACACGTAGGACGAAAGGGTGATTACGAGGAACAGGAATAGTGCGTAGGAAGAGTGTTGGATTACAGTGAACGTGTTTTGCATAGTGGCGCAATAGAAGCTGTGGTGTGATTATGCAAAGACCAATCACAGACTTAGAGTTGCAATGGGGTGAGTGGTGCGAAATGAACGAGAACAGTGCGGTTGGTAACAGAAAAGGAGTAAGATTAACTTTCACGGCGCTGAAAGATTTCCTCGGTTAGGAGTAGTGCATTAGGACGTCGCGTTGCGAGTTACCCACGATTGTTAAAACTTGATACGAGCGTCGCGTTATAATCACACATCACATTCTCTGGCACAAGAACAGCATTAGAAGAAAAGTTGATATCACGGTTTTGTAAAATGTAGTGACTATTGGATTTTAAGGTGTATTTTTCCAATACAAGGTAAAATTAGATATCAGTGGTTTATTTCTTGTTTCACAAATTAGCTAACTTAAGACTTACGAGTGACTGGTCGGTCTGGTACCATAAACCCAGAGCTCGCAAGCCGAAGCAGGGTACTATATTCAAAGCAGAAGTAAAATCAGAAAACAAGTAAGTAACAAAAAAAAAAAGAAAACGGTTGAATCTTCATCAGCATAGATATTCTTTAAATCATTTTCTAATCGTTCTTTGTTGAAAAATGGATATGTGGACAGAAAGTTATTTAATTTCATCACAGGAAAATTTAGTTTATATCCCCCAAAGCTATTTTGGTCTAGCAATTCAACAAATTTTAACTTTTCAAGATCTCCAAAACGTATTTCCATTTGTAGTCAGTGTGTCCAAGATTTCGTAGGTTAAACATCTGAGAGCCACGAAGTCTTGTTCACTTACATCTATTTCACTGCAAATCCTCTTAGTTCAACACATAATTACACTCCCCTTCCACATACGCGTGCGCTCTCCTCTTTCTGACCTGACTGACGAGATATCTGGAAGGAGCGGCGGAACCAAACGTTTGGATTACATAGTTTAATTCGTTTTAACGAACTTTGATTGTTACAGGGTACAAGAAATTTTAATTTCAATATTTTTTGGGTAGGCTAAGCCTCAAAAGCATCATAGGAGCTTCGCCACTGATTTCTCTCAGCCTTTTGTCTATTTTTGAAATTTGAAAAACTCTGTATGGGCTACCTTTTGGGCATAGGAATACGATCCGAAAAACACAGGATTGTTACACGATTTTCCGTGCGGCTTGATCATATAATATTTATTATGTTCTTTAAGTGGGGCAAGGGGTTGAAAAGGGACACGGTGTCAATTTTATGACTCCGATAACTGTCGTAAATTTACAGCGATTTAGCCCAACCTTGCAGTCAGGGCCCCCCCCAACCTTGCAGTCAGGCCCCCCCCAACCTTGCAGTCAGGGCCCCCGGAAAGGGGGGGGGCGAACCGTGACACCGCCCAGAGCGACAAAATTTGAAGAGAAGAAAAAAATTAGCCTATTGAAAACTTGAAAGTTATAATATTATATTATATAAATTGGAAGTTAATATATGCCAACCCACCGTTTTGAAGGAACATGTCAGTAATCTCACTTTAAAACCACTGAGTGTCACAAAGAAGGAAAGCAGATTCGATGCCTTAACTCCGTTGAGAAATAAAATGGGAGAGGTCTACGATGCGCTCCTTCAAATAATTGGCGACAATAAAACTGTCCAAATGGTCGCACATGAGGCTCAGTGTATTGCAAACCAGTTGTGTGGCTTTACATTCCCTTGCTCATTAGTTATCTGGTATGGCATTTTACTCCACGTAATGTAAAAAGCCAATGTCTTCAAAACATTAATCTACGATGTGTTAGATAATTTCTTGCAAACATATCAGCGTTTTGAAAAAGCAGAGTCATGAAGGCACATTTAGGAGATGTGGGGGTAGGGCCACACACATTCTCGATCTCGGCAATTTTGGAGGTGGTAATCAGCACAACTCTCGGTCGCTTTTACCTTCCAGGGTCGCCCCAGGTACACATTTGAGGCTGGGAGAACCCCAGAGCTGGTTTATGCGAGGACAACGCAGGAAATAATTCAGACTTTTGATCACCCACGGGGGAGATCCTAAAATATTACATGTAATTATTTTAATAATACAATCATATATCACAGACCTACAACGGTAAACATATGAAGTGAAGCCTTCATTTCTTTCCTAATACTTGTTACATTTAAGATACGTTTAAGAGAGAGAGAGAGTTTTCATAAAATATAACAATAATATAAAATTAGGTGTCGCATTTTCCAAAGTTTAACTGTGGTCGAGCGAGATATTATTTTGTGCTTAATAGTATTAAAAAAGCGGAACAAGTCTCATTATTTATTTTATAGTTTGATGTTTTCTACTTAGGAATATATTGATTTTCAATTTCCCATAGCTGCGTAATGACGGGGGGGGGGGGTGTTAGAAAAGGAGCGGCATCTGCCGCCACCGCCCAGGGCGTCAAAATGACTAGCGCCTGCCCTGCTTGCAGTGGAGTTTAATAAAACGAATAACTGGAAGAGTATTGCATTTCAGCAAATCGGATTAGAATTTTCAAAATGGCGGATCAAAAAACAATTTCCCCAGTGTTACATGCACTATCTCGTGGTGTAGAATTCTAATTTTGACGAGAACCTACCACAGGAGAGTAAGAAACTAGATTTACAGTAATGTTAATGCATATATTGGGACAAAAACTTTAAAATTAAAATATACATATCTCGCGCAGGGCTGAGGCAAATTCACAAATATTGTGACAACGATAAGTGCTATAGATTAAAAACTTTTGAGCTGAAATTTTTAAAACTTCCATCCTCGGAGTGAGCGTAAAATGTTGTATGTGAGAAAAATTGGTCAACAAATTTCAAGATGGCAGACGCAATAATGAATTTTCATACCTTGTGAAAGATTCAAAATTTCCTGCTCATTATCTTCTAGCCTATTCTAGGAAACTCTCGGCAGTTTTAAGTATTCGTAATTACTCGATGAATAGTTTATATATAATTATATGAAATATCTATACTAAGAGATCTAAGGTCGGAATATTTCCGGCCTCTTCCCCTAACCTAACCTAAGCGAGCCTCAAATGAATGGGTACCTGGGGAGAACCCTGGCGGATAAAGATGGCCGGAGCGAGGTGCTGAACACATCACCTTCAAAATGGCCGAGATCGATAGATATATGTCTTATGGCATGGTGCAAAGCGCACGGGGAACTTTATCTATAACATAGTACATCATATGGGAGGGGAGGGAGGATGAGCTAATAATGTGACCACGAAAACTGCAGCAAATTCAGAGATTTTAATGAGTAATTCATACCGGGTGGTCCAAAAGTCCCGGAACGGCCACATATCGTGAGAAACACACATCGAATCGGAAAACGAAAAAATTCGTGTTGAATAAATGAAAGAATAGTATCACACTTGATTCCCCACCCCCGCCCCCTGGTAAAGCGGTGGGCAACTGTGAAATTTTAAACGGAAATCCCCATTTTGTATTGTAGAATCCGAAAGAGGACTTCATTCCGAGCCCAACGAGCTATCATCCTCCTAGCTCAATTAGGAACAGTGATATGGCGATCTTAAATTTTCGAAGAAAGAAAAAAGAATCATAAAACCCAAAAACATTTCAAAGGGACGTATCTCTGCCCCTAATTGAGCTAGAGTGAAAGCGATTGCAGAATCGGAATCTGCAAGTCAAGACCTTTCAATAGAGTATATGGAAGGGGGGGTGTCCTACGATCACATGCAGATTCCGAATCTGCAATTGCTTTCACTCTAGCTCAATTAGGGGCAGAGATACGTCTCTATGAAATGTTTTTGGGTTTTATGCGAAAATTTAAAATCGCCATATCTCCGTTCCTAATTGAGCTAGGAGGATGGTTGATAGCTTGTTGGACTCGGAATGAAGTCCTCTTTCCGATTCTACAATAAAAAAATGGGGGTTTTCATTTAAAACTTCACAGATGGCCCCCCGCCACACCACCAGGGGGCGGGGGTGGGGAATCAAGTGTGATATCATTGAATAGATTTCTTTCACTTATTAAACACGCAATTTTTAGTTTTCCGATTCAATGTGTTATTTCTCACGATATGTAGCCGTTCAGGGACTTTTGGACCACCCGGTATATTAACAAGGCACTTCAGATGACTGGTCTGGTATTGCATTTGAATGAAATCGGTCGAATAATTTCAAGATGACGGACGGATTGCTTCTACGTTGCAGACATTTCTAATTGTGCTGATATTTTCGAATCTCTGTTATAAAGCGTTTAAGAAACTAAAGTAACTAATTTCTGAGCATTATTTGAGTTGCTATTTTCTTAATAAACTTTTAAAATTTCATGTGTAGGTAGAATAGGCGGGATAAATCTAGCAAATATGGACGTTTTGCGTGCACTCTTACAGAAGCTAAGCATCTTGGGACGGTTCGTATTGTGCTGCACTTGGTTGGTGAATTCAAGATGGTGGGCGAAAAACAAATTTTTATCACGGCTTTTCTATCTCTATCATTGGCTGTTGGGTGATTTTCCAATATTTTTCGCCGTTTTGTTTCATTTTAAATAGGGCTGAGCCGATGTATCGGTATCGGAAAGTATCTGTTGGAATTCTTCTACCGATACTTTCCCGACATTAATTATCCTGGAAATTATGTAAAATTCCAATTTTCCTTTATTTTGCACCAATGTTGCACAAAAAACTATATTTTTCGATTATATAATATATATTTTAATATTGTGATGCGATTCCTGAATATTGTAAGGCAAATTTCTTGCTACATTGATGTACATAATTGGAGAAGAATATTTACACACCAATATCGATCAATATTTTGAACAAAGTTTAATTATTGCGATTTTCAAGTATCGGTATCGGCTCAGCCATAATTTTAAATCATTTTCTAAGTTGTTTTTTTTTTGCTCCTTCTCCCTCTCTGTTGTTTCGTGAATTTTAAATGTATTTGCTAGCATAACTTATATATTGACATTTCATAACACTGTATTTCTAGCTTTAATTTGCCATTAATGGAAAATATGGTTAATCCAAAAGCACAATATCATTATCAACTGAATTTATTTTTATAGTGGATTAAATAATTAATTCGTAAATTTATTTTTTCCTCCAGTAAACTTAAAATACTCTTGCTGGCCACTATTTTATTCCTTCATCACAACATAACAAAAATTAATGGTAATCTGATGCAATTGAAACACAACAGTACACCCAACGGCGAAAGAAACAGTAGGCCAATTGTCCACCACCATTTTAATTCGGTCTGTATTACACAATGTGATGACAATGAATTGAAATAATGACGTCAATAAGCAGAGACCAATGCCTGCTACGAACCAATATAGCTTCTTTCCTTAAAACAACACAGGAAGTAGAATAAAAAAAGTAATGAAAATATCGGTGGACAATTTGCCTACCATTATCTTTGCCGATGACTGTACAGTGATGCTGAGCGAATATTGTATCATGCACGGCCAACTCTGAAAGGAGGTGAATGATTTATACAGAAAAACCTTGCGGTGCCTTTTATCCAACAGTGAAGTAAAAATACAGAAGACCACACTATGACAAGTGATTATGTTTATGAAAAAAAATGAAACTGTCATTTTAAGAGCAAAAATTGGCCTCCCCGATGGCGCAGTGGCAGCGTCGTCGCCTTGTAATCAAGGAGTCCCTGGTAGGTCCAGTCCCGATTAGCCTTACTGTGCATAAAGTGGACTTTAAACACAAACAAAACAAAGAGCAAAAAAAAAATTTAGGTCACTTTTAAAATTTTTACGTCATTTTTTTAGTCATCAACTTCCGAACCCCAGTCATGTGTAACGACCCTGCGTGGTCGCCACATTTAACGACCCTGCCTGGTCGCAATATTATATTTTGTTAAGAAGGTATGGATGAAGAATGCATGCTAAATGTGTTAACAGATCCACCTCTACGTTTATTAGTTTCGCTTATTATTATTTGACCCTGCGTGGTCGCTGTATTCTGTAAATGTTAACGGGTCCACCTCTACGTTTATTAACTTCGCTCATTATTAGACCCTGCGTGGTCGTTGTATTTGGTAAATGTTATCATTTATTGTCATTTACTCTTTCAATTCGTTGCAAAGTCCTGCGAGGCTCATTATTAATTGTATTGTCTGAATGCACACAGTTTTAGTTTATATTTGACCCGTGCATCTAGTGATTTTCCCACTAGTGTTTTCTTGATGTCACTTCTTGGATGTTTCTCAGTACGAAGGTTGCAATATGCAAAAAAATGAGTTAGCAACGCGTACTTGTAGTTACTATTTTCACCACCCATGCGCCACCGCGAGTATAAAGCCAGCGCAGCGAGGCCCGCAGATCAGTTGGCTTTCAGGTCGGCTCACGATAAGATCTCTCTTACCAACGGACCTGGAAGAAGGATAACTCCGCTCTTGCGAGAGTCCAAGCATCCTAAGGAAGGAAGGAAGGAAGTTGCACTCCGCTCTTGCGAGAGACCAAGCACCCAAGAGAAGTTGTCCTCCGCCTGCGGGCGAGAGAAGCCGCACTCCGCCTTCCAGCGAGAGAGGTTGAACTCTGCCTTTGGCAAGAGAACCCACTCCACTTTCGAGTGAGAGATACCCCACTCCGCTTTTTGGCGAGAGAGAACAACTCCACTTTAGAGTGAGAGGACCCGCTCCGCTTGCTGCGAGAGGTTTCCTTCCCCTATCAACCTGCGGCACCCCGCCAGGGTAGTGGCGCGTTGGGTTTCCAGACAACCTACTCTCTCTTTCAGGGCAACCCGCGGCGACCAGGCCCTAAATAAAATTAGGTCCCCATACTCCCCATTGGCGCCTCACTGCGAGGAATGAATTGGATGTTCCCTGCTCCCCCCCTTATCTCTTCGAGTCTAAAGGTGGTACAGGTAAATGCATGTGAGTGGTAAGGGTAAAGACTCGTGTGAAAGTGTGCTAACGGACATCCTTGTGATAGGATTATAATAAACGGTTACATCTATATATAAACCTGGTTTAGTCTTTCTTTACACCCAGCAAGCCCTGAGATATTTCTGAGACTTTGTACTACGACTGAATCAGTTAGCACATATGGGTAAACTTTTGCCGACCACCCAACGGCAGTGTTTAGCGTGTTGAACGCAGACAGTACCAGTACTCATGCGCCGTGGTGCTGAGCACTGCGTGGGTGGACGTTGCACATGACAATTACAATTGGCGAATTTATAACAATATTTTGCAAAATTATACTTGTCTAACTTATTTTTGTCCATACATCGCACATATTCTCTATTTCTCCATCATATTAAGTGTCTCAAACCCAAGATGACGAAGTCGGAGAACACGAGTGCTCAACGTAACACGCTGTGAAGCCAGATATTCTAGATAAGGGTTGATACGATTTTCTGATTATGGAATTCCCCGATATTTCCAGGTTTCTAGTCCAAAAATGTTGTTTTTCCAGACATGTTTATCATCGTTAATTTTTGCTTTTGAACCTTGTGTTTTTCAATTAAATATACAGAGCATTCCTTGACATTCGCTACGAGACTCGGCGGCAAGCGGCCCGGCATCATTGCTTCCCTTTCCCGGTGAACGGGTCCGCGACAGTCGCACACTATAGTCTGTTTTTTTTTTTTCGCTCTCTTTCCCTTTCTGTTGGCGTTACAGACTGACGCCAGTATAATCCTCCCTCGGAAGTTGTGTTGTGTCGTGTCCCTGTGTTGAAGATTGTGGCTTAATATGGCACCACAAAAGTTTACATTACAACAAAGGATTTATCTTGTCCAGTGTTACTTCGAAAAGAGGAATTGTGGAGAAGTGCGACGACGTTTTGCAACGAAATTTCCTGGTGTTCCCGTTCCACATAGGACCACTATATTAAACCTCGTAAAACGGTTTAGAGTAACAGGGTCAGTTCTGAATAAAAAATAAAGTATACAAGACAATCCGCACACCATCCGTGAGATCAAAGAGAGTATTGTACGAGAAATCGGGAGAATTACAGTAGACAAACTTGCACATGTAAATGGCAATTTCCTTCGGAGATGCGAGGAATGTGTTGCAGCAGAGGGACATCATTTTCAACACCTTCTGTAGTCAAGGTTAGTACACAATATGAAAACTGTAATTTTAATAGCCGACTCTAGCGACTGTCGCGGACCCGTTCATCGGGAAAGACAAGTTCTGATGCCGGGCCGCTTTCCGCGGAGTCTCCTAGCGATGTCCGGGAATGCTCTGTATAATCCGTTAGTTATTATGAATATTCACTTTCACGACGTTTCTTTCTAGCAAATTTCATTCTACACGCACAAGAACATGTGAAAATTCGAAGAGTAAAATGTAGAATTACAATCGGCATCAAATGTATTGGGTGCTACAATCATGTGCATCTAGCCTCCAGGCTAAGGTAACAGAGGTACATTATTTCACCATAACAGATCTTCACAATGTAAAAACAACAGAAAAGTTCATAAACCATTCACAATATTTAATTTTCTGCCAGATTTATAGTGTCGTAGAAAATGCTGCTTTTTTTGCTTACATTTATAAGAACACAGCATCTGGAAAAAAAAAATTCTTGCATATAGGAATTATTTAGGAAATGCCAACGAGACGATCTATAAAATAATAGACGATAACTTCCTCTTCAACAACCTTTCCGATAATTATGATCATATTGTCAATGTACTTTAGTTATCAATCAGATATCTGGACTGCAAGTTTTACTCTGATATTCTTTCTAATGTCTAGTATTATAAAAGTGATTTTTTTTTTACAGAAAATCGAAACCATAATTTTGCACAAGACTGAATCATAAGATCAAAAGAAACAAGTTTCTAAACTGAATCTTTTTTGGTAGTGGAATCATAAGAACCGAATCCAGAAGTGGAAGTGAACTGCTTTTTCATTTTGAAACTTTTCTCTCTTGCAGACTCCCAAATGCACCCTGGTGTAGGGATGGCCAGATCCGGATCCTAAAATTTTTCGGATGATCCGGATCAGTTTTCCATCCCACATGAGCGCTTCTTTGGAAAGTAAGAATGTGTTTATAATATATTGTTACCTGCTAATATATACTCTATGTGATCAGAAGTATCCGGACACCCACCTAAAAAAAAAAGTACAAGTTTGGGCAACCCTCCATCGGGAACATTGGCAGTCAATACAGTGTTGGCCCACCCTTAGCCTTGATGACAGCGTTCACTCTCACAGGTATACTTTCAATCAAGTGCCGGAAGGTTTCCTGAGAAATGGCAGCCCATTCCTCGCAGAGCGCCAAAATGAGAAGAGGTATTGATGTGGATCGGTGTGGTCTAACACGAAGTCGGCATTCCAAAACATCCCAGAGATGTTCTATGGGTTTCAAATGAGGACTCTGCGCAAGCGAGTCCATTAGTGGGGCGTTGTTGTCGTCAAACCAATCCCCCACAAGCCCTGCAGTATGGACGGGTGCTCGGTCGTGTTGAAAGACACAATGGTCATCCCCGAACTGGTCTTCGACGGTAGGCAACATGAAAGCTGTTAAAATGTCAACGTAAGCTTGTGCGGTGACATTGCCATGTAAAGCAACAAGGGGGCCAAGCCCCCTCCAGGAGAAACATGACCACACTGTAACCCCGCCACCTCCGAATTTCGCTGTCGGCACTATACAGGCTGGTAGATGTCGTTCACCAGGCATTCGCCACACCCACACCCTACCATCGGATCGCCACATTGTGTACTGTGATTCATCACTCCACACAACGGTTTTCCACTGTTCTATGGTCCAGTTTCGACGCTCCTTGCACCACACGAGGCGGCGTCTGGCATTTGTCTGTGTGATGTTTGACTTATGGGCAGTTGCTCGGCCATGGAAACAAAGTTGCCGCACCTTGCGCCAAACAGTAATGGTGTAACGAGTGCACTCACGGTCCCCGAAATGACGTGTCAATCATACCCCGGCACGGGGCCAAACGTCGTTATGTGTACGGGAGACCGGTCGTGACTCTCGGTCCAGGTTTTTAAGTTCGGTACTGAGACGGTCGTTTATTGTCATACTATTGCGAGGCGGGGATAGATACCTTGAAATATTACACTGTTTTGTTTACCTTTGATATGTAGATTCGAACAATCATAACACACTAATAGCATAATATCCGGTACCTGAAAAACGTCAAATAACAACACTGACGAACGGTAAAAAAGTGAATATATATTGTAACAAGAAAAAAAATTGCAATCAACAACTGTTTACAAAGCCTCCTCAAACTCTCCCAACATTCACTCTATCTCTCTTTCACACACATGAGGTATTTTTATATGTGAAGTATAGATACAAATGATGGATCTCATTAACATATCATTCCTTTTTTTGTTTTAAACTGTAATGTGAATTTAGGGCATTTGTCTGCCAGCTCCTGTGCTCTTTTAAATTAACTTAAGTGCCAGCCCTCGGAAAGCGGTTAACTAAGACAATTGGGTCGGCGTGGTTAAATCTTTCGTTCGAATGAACGTATGCATCCAGTCGTAAGCACGACATTATACAAGTTTCTCGGACGGGGGTGTTACACATAAGCCTCTCTCGTCCAATGAGAACAACTACACAATTACATAGGGATGCAAAAACTTAATTGGCTCCAGCTGCCGGAAATACACAAATCAATCGTCGGCGCGAGCAAAAATTACATCAAAAACCACTATGCAACAAATAATACTACTTCATGCGCACGACCTTGCAATAAAATTTACGCCTTCCACAATTAAACAGGACTCATCAGTCAAGTATTGACAAATTAAATGGCGCGACGGGGCGGTCGGTTACACAAAAAATGGAGCACACTTTGACAATTTATACTAAATATTAAAGAAATGAAATGGAGCTTCTAACCCTGAATGCAGACAATTGAATTAGCACATCTGAACATGAAATAACTCTTTTTTATAACAATACCAAAAATTATCAGACGCGGGGGTTAGGTTCGGGGTTTCCTGAGTAACTTTGCGAATAAGTGAGACTTCGGCGTTAACTGTACGGTGTTGATACTAACGACGCACGTTTACATGGACATGAGACCCTCTGAAGTATACTGTACCAGACTCTGCTACATGGTGTGGTCATTCATCTCTCCTGGACGCGGGACTTGTACACGGTTCCTTTGTGGCGAAATTGTCCTCCGAGGTCGATCGCGACGAAGAATAATTGCGACGATCTGGTGTACTTGCACCTCCTTAGTACTTCGGGCGTTCCTCTTGCCACTAGCGTCTGATGTACGTGGTCACGCGCCGGTCAGGAATCTCTCCAGTGTCGGGCATCAATTGGACGTCGATCTGCAATCATCTCTCTCTGGTAACGAGCTTCGGTTGGAACGTCGATCTGGAAACGTCCTTTGGGCTTTGGTTGGGACGTCGATCTGAAAGCGTCCTTCGGGCTTTGGGCAGTGTTTGGTTTTGGCGTCGTCTGACTGGCTTCGGTGTCGTTGCAGGCGTCAGGGGAGTCGACGGACTCCCTTCTCTATCTTCTTTAGCCCTCCATTATTATGTAGTCCACGCTTGGCAAAAACAAATCACCGCGTAATCTTCACCAAAATAAGGCGCACACTGGTAACTCTCTATCTGCGATTCGTTCTACGTAAGAAAACGAAGTCCACGGACACAAAACAATGATCACGCGAGAGTGTAGCGCGGAGATGCTCTCTCTATGAAATCCGGGTAAAAACTGTGTCTGGAATCATAGTACTGCCTATATATAAGAGATTCGAATTCTTCCGTTGAAAAGGACGCTCAAGTGGCTTGGCTTCTGTTTCAGAGGGATGGAAATGACCTCTCTCCATTGTCTTGAAACGCGGTCAAGTGCGCGTCGTCGATCCTTGCAGGCTTGGGCTCCAGCTGATTTTCCTGGTCATCCGTGAACATGGGATCGACCGCCCACTGCGTCTTGGAGCCTGGTCTCGACGAAAACAATCTTTCCTTATCTACGTGTTGGTGCAAATATGTCATGTCCTAAGCCGAAATGACAGTTCGGCTGTCACTCAAGAAAAACCCTTCTCCCAACTCCCGACGTCTGGCTCGGATACAAGTTTATCCACAAAAAAAGATCAAACCTCACACTTTCATGTTTGTGCATAAAATGAATCAATAAACAAAAAATAATTTATATCGAACTGCGTTTCACATGTCACTAGATACCGTGACAATGGTGCTTGGAGTAGATCCTGATGCAGTTCAGAATTGCTGTGTGATAGTGGCGATGGATGATTGACGATAATGCTGTACGGCCTTCTTCAGCACTCGATGGTCTCTGGAGGTCAACATGGGAGGTTGGCCTGCACGCTTTTAGGTTGTACACATCCCTTCACTGTAACATTGGAAACAGTAGACAGAGGGATGTTTAGGAGGGTGGAAATCTCACACACAGACTTCCTACACAAGTGGCACCCAACCAACTGAACACGTTGAAAGTCTGGGAGTTCCTCAGACAATCCCATGCTGCTGTCTCACACTGTCTGCAGACTACTGAGTTCGCTGACTATGTGTTCCAGGCGGTAGATGGCAGTACTGTGTCGCCCTCTTGATAAACACACGTTTCGCGGTGTGTCCGGATACTTTTGATCACATAGAGTATATATATATATTCATTCATTCATTGTTTTCTGCCTAACTGGCAGGTTTTTCACTGGAATCTCCAGCTTTGCCTATTCTCTGCCTTACGCTTCGTAATAGCATACGACCCAGTTAATTTAATATCATCCATAAGCTGATATATTTTTCTTCCACGGACTTTTCCTCCTTCAACCATTCCCTCCAAGGCAGCCCTTAGCAGGCAGTTCCTTCTTAGACAGTGTCCTAACCAGATTCTTTATCTCTTCTTGATGGTCTCCAGTATAGATCTTTTTTCACCTACTCCTTTTAGTACGACTTCGTTTCTTACCTTGTCCGTCCATTTTACACGCTTAATTTTTCATATATATATAGGGAGGTCTAAGCCTTCCCCTCCGATTTCCATTAAACTTGGCAGGTGTATAGAGGGGCCCAAAGGAAGAAATACGTGTTTTTGTGTTTCAGCTAAAAAAAAAACTGTTTTAAGGGGCAAAACCCCCCTCAAATGTCAAGATGAAGACAAATTGACGCGGGGATCTGACCCCTGTGTGACACTCCGATTTCCATGAAATTTGGCAGCAGTATGGAGGGCCCCACAGAAGAAGTACGTGTTTTTGTGTTTCAGCTAAAAAACTATTTTAGGGGGGCAACCCCCATCAAATGTCAAGATGAGGAGAAATTGAAGTGAGGATCTGGCCCCGAAACCACGTATATATGGCATAGGAAGAAACAGAGGGCATACGGCAAACAAACATTTATGTGTGTTTCCATTTCCAATACATTCGAATGAATACATATTCGTTTCAATGAAATTTACAAAATCACCTCTGACATTTTATGTTAAACAAGTATCTGAAACTTGGATCCGGATCCAGATCTGTAACTTTTGGATCCGGATCCGTTTGGCCATCCCTAACCTGGTGAAGTTTCATTGCACTTTTCCCAAAGTGCTTCTCATATTTCACAATTCATCTCAATCGTCTCATTTTTTAAGAATGATTTAGGCGCTTTTTGATAAAATTCCCCCTTCTCTATTATGTAAATATGTTCAAAGTTCTCGCACTTGAGACTTTGCCTGTTCGTGACGAGATATGGGCATTAATGACCGAGAGAACCTATACCAGAACGCGTAGGTGCTAGACTCGCGCTACAGTTCCAAAGATCATTCGATCTACTTGAAGCGTTTGATAAGTATGCATTATCTAGGATGAGTCATACTAAATGTCTTCCGATTGATCACCGTCAAAAAATGATTGGTTACATTCGTTTATTTTACCATCCTAGCAAATCACTTTATGATCGGTGGCGGAGGTCCCGGTCCGTATCACGGCTCGAGTGTTCTTTGTTGAGTGTCAATTTCACCACATCACTCACCCTCAGCAGAAAAGCGACGCTAAATAACAAAAATGAAATCAAAGAACCAAAAAGATAATTTTTGTATTTGCTTTTCGCTTTCTATGTCTTTTTACTGCAAGAAAAAATCAAGACTAAAGCTTCAAGGTTGTTAACTACTTTTACGTCCATTGTCTGCCTCTTGGGGTCAATCGTGACGATGAAGATGAAATAAACAATGAGACGAACGCAATGAACCATCCATTTTAACATGGAACCTCTGTCTTCGTAGCGTGTTACGCTAACCCTTACGCCAAGGAGAACGCCATAAAAATTACTCGAAAGTTTGGTTTCGAAAATATCTGAAGAATACCACTAAATATAAGAAATATAGCAAAAAGCAGGGTTGTTAAAGGTCCAGGACCCCATAAATTCAGGACCGGAACCTTTTTTTCTCGTACAATTTAAGTTCGGTCCCAAGTTGCTTATTGTTTCATTGAAAAAAGGTTCCTGGAAAGAATTTATATTGATCCGGAAAAAAGTTCCTGGACCATACTTAAATTCATCCGGGGAAAAAGAAAGGTTCCTGGACCATATTTAAATTCATCCGGGAAAAAAGGTTCCTGCACCATATTTAAATTCATCCGGGGAAAAAGGTTCCTGCACCATATTTAAATTCATCCGGGGAAAAAGGTTCCTGGACCGAATTTAAATTGATCCGGAAAAAGGTTCCTGGACCATATTTAAATTCATCCGGGAAAAAAGGTTCCTGGACCATATTTAAATTCATCCGGGAAAAAAGGTTCCTGGACAATATTTAAATTCATCCGGGGAAAAAGGTTCCTGGACCGAATTTAAATTGATCCGGGAAAATGTTCCTGGACCATATTTAAATTCATCCGGGAAAAAAAAGGTTCCTGGACCGTATTTAAATTCATCCGGGAAAAAAAGGTTCCTGGACCGTATTTAAATTCATCCGGGGAAAAAGGTTCCTGGACCATATTTAAATTCATCCGGGGAAAAAGATTCCTGGACCATATTTAAATTCATCCGGGGAAAAAGGTTCCTGGACCGTATTTAAATTCATCCGGGAAAAAAGGTTCCTGGAGCGTATTTAAATATTTCATACATAAAAAAGGTTCTTCACGACCTAGAACCCATTTACGCTTGCTGATTATCTCTCCTGGACCGGAATTGCATTTACTTTAAATTCCTGGACCTTTAACAGCCGTGGCAAAAAGCAATGAGGTAGACACCTTCAAGAAAGACTAACAGGAAATTTTACTCAGCTTTCTACGTCATAGCTCACTTAATCGGCATGATTTAAATGAGCATCGGTGGTCACATCAACAACGAAAGGTCGGAGGGTATAGGGTACAATGCTGCACATTTTAATACCAAATATACACTACTATTCAAATGATGCAACAGTATGTAAGTATATGTAAATTACGAGGATCAACCGTGAAGTTTGAACGTTACCCACTTCCTACTGTTGAATGTTAGGTCTGAAACTTAAGAAAGCTCGTGAAAACTACCTTCCCTCTTGCTAGTGTCGTTATTTACATCTCTTTTCTACACCTTGGATTAATCGTAACAAGAGTTCTTCCTTCCGAACCACCATGGGTGATGTTCATTCTCCTACTGTTCGACGAGGGCTTGAACATCGGCTGAGTAAGAGTATATACAGAGTGTAACGTACAGAACTGGCAATTTTTTACACGGTGTAGAACTCATTAAAAGTTCATTTTCGGTACACGTTATACTCGGAACTGAGTCTACAAGCTCACCGCTCACGAGAAGATCCCCAAATGAGGGGAGAGGGCGTGCGGAGGGACAGGGGAGGACCGGTCTATTTGCAGACTTTAGGGGTAGCAGGAAGTCTTCCGCTGCGGTCATTGTGGAAGTGCTTGTGCGTGGCTGTTTGTGATTTTGGGGGGGATTTTGCGTGGTTTTCGTGGTGTTTTAAGAGTTATGGTAGGTGTAAGGAGGAAAGGTGCTACTGTGCATAGTGAAGCGCGTGAGATTATCAGCATAGTTGTTGAATTCTGAGATCTTGAATCTGAAGAAAAGAAATCTGTCAATTACGGAGAGCACCAAGCGTGCGTCTGCAGCAACAGGTTTGTGGAAGCCGACAATCAAGAGGATTCGGAAAGATTCGCTTGAACGGAATGATCGGTCACGGATGAGAAAACTTGTTTCCCCCGGAAAGATTAGGAAAACACCACTTCGACCTAATTTGACTCTCAATGATTTTGACATGAATGTCATCATGAATTCAATTCGTTTTGAATTATGAATTTGTTTATTTCTCATTGGTTGCTGTTTTTTTTTTCTTTTCAGTGTACAGAATATTTTTGTATTGCTTATCCTGTACATTTAGCGGTGTTGTGTCGGAAACGTTCGAATAAAAGAAATTATAAACAATGTCGATATGAATCAATCAGCCCAAAAATGTTCATGCCAAACCTAGATCGACAAAGTAATGTTTACCATTGTTGACATTTGTAGCTCTGCACATTGTAAGTGCAAATAAATGTTACCTATTTTTCTTTGCTATTTTCTTCGAACGCCAGTGCTGTAACAGTCAATTCCGTCGTTAAAAATATATTCAACATTGTAGTTAGTACAATCGTCAGGTTCTTTATTAAAAAAAAATCAAAAGAAAAAATCGGTGTACTCTGTCAAGAAATCAACACCAGATTGACGACGATCATACCTTGACCGCTAATATGGATACCCCCTGACCGTGCGCGGACAGTGATTTGAGCGTAGATGTGAAACAAGCGCTTTGGTCTCGCTGTAAAGCTTGATTAGAAGCTGTAAAGCTGACCCAGGGTGCACTCCCCCAACGTTAATAGAGGAGTCGCCTGCACCTACGTCACAACTTCCGGCAGGGATCTTCTCCTGAGCGGTGAACTTGTACAGTGGTGTGATCCGAACCACTGCGAAATGTGCCTCCGCCGGGGATCGAACGCGGGCCCCCTTGATTAGAAGACGAGACCGTTACAGTTACGCCATCGCGGAGGCTCAGGTACATGAAGCAGGGTGGCCACACTAGGACCATGATAAAATTCAAATATAATTACCGGTTTTCAAGGTGAACTTACGAACAATTCAAGGGTACAAGCAGATTTTTTCTCTATTTCAACCTATGCAGAGGCGGCTCAAAGGTCAGAGCCGCCGTGCCATGGCACTACCCTAAGAAGAAAGGCATACCTCGTCAAGGTATTGTTAAATAAATACATATATAATTTACAGACAAGGAGATTCGAATCTCGCAATCTGTCAAGCTGACGACCGCCCCAACATCCTTGCGCCTTGGCCAGCTGTTTCGTACCCTCAGGAGGCAAGAGTCTGAGCTGAGTTGACACCTGTACAGAGGGTTGAAGAAGTATCAGCGGGGAGGGGAAGGAGGTAGCAATAAGACACCAACAGAGTCCGTTTTCGCTGGGCACGACGAGTGACATAGTGTGACCTTTAGAGATAAATATCTAAATATCACTGATTTGTAAAACCCGTTGGGAAGTAATTCGTGAGAAAGGTATTATCTACTTTCGACTTCAGGCTTCGCGGATAGCCTAGAATATACGCTCCTGAAATACACGGTCTCAGGTTCGTATCCTCGATAAACACACGCTGTTATATTTGTACCTTTATGTTGTTTTCTTTGAAATTTGGCAAAAGCGGTCGAAGAAAAAAAGGAATCTAAGCTTCGGTTCTTGGATAAAATATCGACTTTTGTATGCTCGATTTTTAACCAATGTCACTTAGGTTCACTGGTCTCTTCTCTGCGATGGTGATCAATAATTGATTGATCTGTGTGCTTGTAGCCCCCTCGGTCTGGGAGAGGGTGTAAATTTGATCTGATTTTAGGCTGGCTGCGACACCACTGCAAGCAGCAAATGTTCAATAATGGCTGGAAGGTAACTTGTAGTCACACTGTTAAGTGGCAAGTAATATGATATCAAGCAAAATATAAATCATGGGCAGGCACATGTCTAGAAATATATTTAGGGGAGGATCCGAACCAAGTCTCTCAAGACCAATAATAATAAATGAAAATAATTATATTAATACTAATTAAAATTTCTAAATATTATTATTATACAGTTATTATTACACAAATAATTAAAAAGATGGTAAGAATAGAGACATAATAGCACATATCCATTATCTAGCTGTGAATAAGATGGGCATAATTTGTATTAAAACAACTGTTCTGGTCAGGAAATTAATGTCAAATAGATGAAGAACTGAATATTTATTGAATAACGAAAAAGGATGTTAGACCCAGTTAGTGAAAAGCAAAGTTCCTGATTAATATGTTATGCATATTGTCATAAATAGCACTGTGCAAGCATAAATCTTTTGTACAGTCAATCAAAGCTGTATGATCCGAATATAATCCTTGCCTTCCAATGAGTTCACAGGGAATTATTAAGCATGGATAATGCAACAAATGCTAAACAAGTATATTTTCATTATTTATTTTTAGTACTTGGTAAGTCTTTCGTGGAGGGGGGGCGGACCCCCAGCCCCCACCTTCAAAAAGCAAATGGAAAATTTTGGGATTCATCCTGAAGAATCTTCCAACTCCGGTCAAGTACTTTCAACAAAAATGATTTATTATCTACAAATTACTTGTGTACATTATTCTATAAATTGTTTATTTTAAAATTGATTTACCTAGTTACTGATATAAAAAAATCACATGATTGAAAACAATCAGATTTTAAATACAATCTAGCTGTACAATGTAACAATATGTGGCACTTAGGGATAAAACAACACTGAAAACATGAGACGAAATGGATTTGAAGCTATTGATGATATTACACTGAAACAATAGAAGCAAACGGTCTGAGTAGTGACTACAGAATATTTTTTGGCTTTACACGTTGAAAGAGAAATACGAATGTTTTGACAAGATTCAAAGAGAATGAGAAATCATAGTAAAAGCCGTCAAAATAAATTTTGTCCGTAAGTACAACTACAGGCTGACAGTGACACCTTTTTGTAACTGTTATTTTTGGACGTAACTTGGGACCTAATTTTGAGGCAGAAAAATTGAACTTGAGCCTAATTTTGAGGAGGCAGAATCAAACTAGGGCCTAATTTTGAGGGGTCAGAATCAAACTGGGCTCAATTTTTAAGATCCAAAATTAAACTGTGCCTAATGTTGAGGGGTCAGAATCAAACCTGGGGCTTAACTTTGAGGGAAGAGACTCAAAAAGTTTTCCATCCCATAAAAACAGCATCCAGGATTATTTGCTAAATAACTGTGGCGATTATTACTCTTTATTACTTTGCTCCTCAGGCAAATTTTAATAAATTCAAAAATTGGGGAAGGGGGTCAAGCGCCCCCCTTGCACCCACCAAGTTAGGCCTATGTTGTTATGTGTGCGTTCCATAACCTTTTCTTGTTTTGTTTTACTTTAAACATATGCAGTAAACGTACGAAAATGTGCAATTACTACAACTACTAAACGGTAACGTTCTAATCTACCCTAGATCATCATGCAACATACAAAAGTTGAACCGATCAAAAATATAATCTGCTTGCATTTCGGAATCGGTAAATGTTATACCTTCCTTATCAATTATAAAAATGCAATCGACAAGGACGCTATCGATTAATTGTAACAGTCTGAACTAGCTTCGCACTTTCAACAGGGGATGGATAAAGCATTTTTTAGTTGCCTGAACTTTGCCAGTTTGAATGCTGCAACAAATAATTTGTTCTTTTATCATGCCTGTCTTGCTTACAATATACCACAGGAATATTGTAGAAACTCTACTGATGATTTGAAATTAGTGCACTATAAACGAACATCGCACATTTCAAACTGCGTACTAGTTCAATGTAGACAACAATGCAATACAAATGCACTTTGAATATTTAAACAAACCATACCATAAATACTAAAATCATTGCTTTGCACGTTTCGATGATCATTTATAACAATATATTTTTGTAAAGAATGTCGTGCAAGGGATAAAATAGAAGGAATGTTCAGACACATTCCAGTTTAATATTTAATGTGATCCAGTATTTGTGCACTAACCTGGACTTCTAATGTGAGAAAGATTGTAAGAAATCATCGTACCATTTCACAGTAATTCATCCAATGTATCACTACGTATGAAAAATTAATTTAAAAATAGTGTAATGTATGGAACAAGCAACAACGCATGTCCTTGCACCAGTATAGTTTTTGTTTAGAACGTTAACAGGAATAGAAATGTAAGCGTCTTACCTGAATCTATTGGAGAGGTAACTTCGGTGTAACTTCTACAGATTCACACTTCAAACTTGGCAAAACATACAACGTACACTTCAATCGGGTAACAATTTCACTGTGCACTGAAACTGGCTGGACTACAGCAGGAAATTTAATTTCTGCACGCAACGTGCGCCCTCTCTGAGAAAGAAGGAAACAAAACAACTGACGACGGTTATGCGCTAACTTGATCATGCGAAGAGCTCGCTCACAAAGTGGACTTCAGCACCATCTACCGGTAGGCACTCAAAGTAACTGAGAAATATAAGAGTGCGTTGCATAATCATGGTGCGTTATATAATTCGAACAGTGTCATTTTTTTGAGTCATTGTTTCTCACCAGTTCTTCTTTGTATGCTTTGCCAATAAGTGGCAGGTTGTTACTGAAGAACTGAAAAAGAGGTCATCTCATTTGATTAGGTTATCAGAGAATAAAATTTTGCAATTTCTCATCAATTCAAAGTCCTCACTAGAATAAAAAGCAGTGGCTTAGCGCAATTTTCTGTGCCCCGCAACGAAAATATTCGAGGCCTTGGTGAAAATACTATAGCTTACGCAATCAATGAGGATACTAGAGGGATACCTAGCTAGTCCCTCCCCCACTAGCAGCCACAAAGGACAAGAAATTAACACCCAAACGTCAGAGAAATAGCTTCTAACCTAAATCAGAATGATATCAATCCGTCTGAAAAATAACTGGAACAGAAAATTGGAAAAAATATTTAACTTCAAAATAGTGGCGCATATTCTTTCTTGGAAAGGGGGAGACTTCATGTGGGAAAATATTTCGTTCCTTTTAGATAAATCTTTGTATTTTTTGCTTCATATATTAAAAAAAAAAATTATGTTAGAAATATACATACACAGGCATTGGAAAACACAATTCTTGGGAATTGCTTAAACTATATTGTAAACACTCCTTGAGGAGAGTGGGACTTTAGCTTCTTTTTTGCTCCAGCCAAGATTTAACGGAAAGCCACTCGCTTGCATGAGTTTGTTTTGAAGCCCTCTTTATGCGCAGTAAAGCTAAGTAGGTTCCGAATCACCATGTGCTACGTTCAGTGGCGTGCCCAGGATTTTTGAAAGGGAGGACGTATTTTCTTAGTGGTTAACCCTCATTTTGCCACCTTTCCTGGCTTTGAAGTTCTTCCCTTTTAGGAATACTGGACCAAAGGGGAGGTTCTGACCCCCACCCTTGGGCACGCCTGGCTATGTTCTCCAATGGGTGGCAATGTTTAGAACAGGTTCAGTTGCAAATCATCACGAAAGGTGGTAAGAAGATTTTGAAGGCCGAGAACCACAAGAACCAATGATAACACTGGAAGTGTGCTGCAGTCCCAATTTCTTCCTAAGAAAAATACCACTTTGAAGTCTAAAATTAAGCAATCGTCCACCCTGAGTCTAAATTTAAGTCATCGGCCACCTTAATATCTAAATTAAGTTATCGCCACTTGGTATCTAAATTTAAGCGATCGCCCACATCTGGCCTAAAATGAAGCAATTGTCCACCTGAGCCTAAATTTAAGTCATCGCCCAACTTGGTATCTATTATTAAGCGATCACCCACCTTCTAATCTACGATTTAAGCGATCGCCCATCTCGGGCCTAAAATTAAGTGATCGCTCACCGTGAGTCTAAAATTAAGTAAACGTTAAATACACGTACACACTGATACTAAAATGAAGCGATCTCCCGCCAGTAGTATTGATGTACGCCAGTGGCTGTCAGTATTTAATATTCATAATTTGTTTGCATGTAGTTCGAATTTATTTGCATGTATTTAGAATAAATTTACATATCATTAGAAAAAATTACATTTATGTATTTGCATATTTATAACTTTTATGAATATATAATTATTATTTTTATGAAAAATATGTATATAGAAGGTAATTAGTGGTACTAAATGTTATTCATATGATGTTATATTCATTACTGCAAAGTGTGTAATGTATGAAACAATAATATTAATGTTTCATACATTACATACTTTGCAGTAATGAATATAAAATCATATGCATAGCGTTTAGTAACACTAATTACCTTCTATATATTATTTTTTCATAACATAAATAATTAAAAATTCATGAAAGTTAAAAGTATGCAAATACGTACATAAATGTAAATTATTCTAATGATATGTAATTTTATTCTAAATACATGCAAATAAATTATGAATATTAAATGCCGACAGCCACTGGCTTTACATCAATACTACTCCCGCCGTGATATCTAAATTACGCAATCACCCACATTGAGTCTAAAATTTAATGATCGCCCAAAATAAGTGATCACTCACTGTGAGTCTATTAAAGTCAAGTGATCGCTCGCCTTGAATCTGAAATTTAGTAATTAAGTGAATGTCCACAGTAATATTAGAAGTTAAGCGATTACCGATCTTGAACATCTTAAAATAACGAATATGTCAATGAATAACCAGTGGCTCAACAGCCCTTGAGGGCCAGGGCTACCTACCGACTGCCGGCCTCACTCCCGTCTTCCGAGGTGGGAGATCATCCAACCAGTTACGGGGTGACGTGTGGTCAGCACGACGAACTTCCAGTCGCTGTTGTAGGTTCCCATGACCGGGAATATGTCATTTAGGAAAAGAAAAATCTCCTTGACTTTAAAATTAAGTGCCCGTCCTCCTAAATGATTTAATATTAGATTGTTAATTGACACAAGAAACATGGGCGTCCGGAAGGGGGGCCGTGGCCCCCACCTGGAAAACAAAAGTCAACCAAAAATTACATATTTCGCACATATAATTTAATTTCAGCCAGAATAATGTGTGTTAATTATTGCACGAACATGATAAATTCAAATTTAAGCAATGTTTTTTGAGGGATGAACACTATTATTCTGGAAAATATGCCATGTTGGCCCCCTGAAAAAAAACCTCCCTTGCCCCTCCATGGAAAAAATCCTGCGGACGTCCATGACAAGAAAATATATTGTCTCTCGGAGACAATGCCTTCAAGTAGCAATGAACCCAGAATGTACAGTCACGGACACTTCTGAGTTGAAGTGATCCCATTGAAAGTCAATGGTATTGTTACAACCCAGAAGTGTCCGTGACTGTACGTGGCATGCGACAGCTAAAAATGTTTCATCCGCTTCCCCCGAGAGAGAGAGAGTAGGTAATCCGCCACTGAAATAAATGAATATTTTATACATAAGGAAAATAAGACCACGGTAGACACGAAAGCAGAATCTCTAGTCAAAATTAAATATATTAAGACGAGGAAATAAGAAATGTTCAAGTATACAAAAACAACAAACATTAAAACGAAGAAGATTATAATTTATCACCGTTTCACTGAGTTATTACTATTGAATTTTCTGCCTTGAAAATCCTCCCCGTTTCTTGAAATCGGAGAATTTCTCTCGTCCTAATTTCGAAACTCCTGCTGTGGAAAAATAAAATTGGATTTGTGAATTCAGGGAAAGAAATTTGAGCTGCACGGTTTCTACAACTTGGACTCCTGACTTCCTTTTGTTACCTCGTTATTTCAAGTCAAAGTTCCTCCGTTTGGAATTCGAAATTGAAGTTCTTTATTTTTCTCGAAGAGCAAGCTGTAGGATTAAACGTGCTGCTTGAACGAGAGAAAAGAAATAAGAGTCGAAATATTTTGCTTCACAGATCTTGCTGGCTTCCTAGAAATGCTCAATTACTGAAAAGAATTCTTCTTTTCTGTTGCAAATTTTTCTCTGTTTTTCTTTCTCTTGGAGAAAAGCGAACGTTCCTTACAAGAATGCGACTATTAGAGATGTTCTTGATGTGAAAAATGTTTTGACAGGAGATGGAGAGAGATGGAGATATAAAGACAACAAGAGAAGACCCAGGGAAATGAACAGAGATGAGGAAAAGGGAGATGAACAGTTAAAGAGGGAGTTGAGAGATATAGATAAAGGAACAAGAAGTAAAGGACAAGTTAAAGAGGGAGTTGAGAGGTATAGATAAAGGAAGAAGTAAAGGACAAGTTAAAGAGGTAGTTGAGAGGTATAGATAAAGGAAGAAGAAGTAAAGGGCAAGTTAAAGAGTGAGTTGAGAGGTATAGATAAAGGAAAATGAAGTAAAGGGCAAGTTAAAGAGGAAGTTGAGAGGTATAGATAAAGGAAGAAGTAAAGGGCAAGTTAAAGAGGTAGTTGAGAGGTATAGATAATGGAAGAAGAAGTAAAGGGCAAGTTAAAGAGGGAGTTGAGAGGTATAGATAAAGGAAAAAGAAGTAAAGGGCAAGTTAAAGAGGGAGTTGAGAGGTATAGATAATGGAAGCAGAAGTAAAGGGTAAGTTAAAGAGGGAGTTGAGAGGTATAGATAAAGGAAGATGAAGTAAAGGGCAAGTTAAAGAGGTAGTTGAGAGGTATAGATAAAGGAAGAAGAAGTAAAGGGCAAGTTAAAGAGGGAGTTGAGAGGTATAGATAAAGGAAGAAGAAGTAAAGGGCAAGTTAAAGAGGTAGTTGAGTGGTATAGATAAAGGAAGAAGTAGTAAAGGGCAAGTTAAAGAGGTAGTTGAGAGGTAAGGATAAAGGAAGAAGTAGTAAAGGGCAAGTTAAAGAGGTAGTTGAGAGGTATAGATAAAGGAAGAAGAAGTAAAGGGCAATTTAAAGAGGGAGTTGAGAGGTATAGATAAAGGAAGAAGAAGTAAAGGGCAAGTTAAAGATGGTGTTGAGAGGTATAGATAATGGAAGAAGAAGTAAAGGGCAAGTTAAAGAGGTAGTTGAGTGGTATAAATAAAGGAAGAAGTAGTAAAGGGCAAGTTAAAGAGGTAGTTGAGAGGTAAGGATAAAGGAAGAAGAAGTAAAGGACAAGTTAAAGAGGGAGTTGAGAGGTATAGATAAAGGAAGATGAAGTAAAGGCAAGTTAAAGAGGGAGTTGAGAGGTATAGATAAAGGAAGAAGAAGTAAAGGACAAGTTAAAGAGGGAATTGAGAAGTATAGATAAAGGAAGAAGAAGTAAAGGGCAAGTTAAAGAGGTAATTGAGTGGTATAGATAAAGGAAGAAGTAGTAAAGGGCAAGTTAAAGAGGTAGTTGAGAGGTAAGGATAAAGGAAGAAGTAGTAAAGGGCAAGTTAAAGAGGTAGTTGACAGATATAGATAAAGGAAGAAGAAGTAAAGGACAAGTTAAAGAGGTAGATGAGAGGTATAGATAAAGGAAGAAGAAGTAAGGGACAAGTTAAAGAGGTAGTTGAGAGGTATAGATAAAGGAAGAAGAAGTAAAGGGCAAGTTAAAGAGGGAGTTGAGAGGTATAAATAAAGGAAGATGAAGTAAAGGGCAAGTTAAAGAGGTAGTTGAGAGGTATAGATAAAGGAAGAAGAAGTAAAGGGCAAGTTAAAGAGGGAGTTGAGAGGTAAGGATAAAGGAAGAAGTAGTAAAGGGCAAGTTAAAGAGGTAGTTGAGAGGTATAGATAATGGAAGAAGAAGTAAAGGGCAAGTTAAAGAGGTAGTTGAGAGGTATAGATAATGGAAGAAGAAGTAAAGGGCAAGTTATAGAGGGGGTTGAGAGGTATAGATAAACGAAGAAGAAGTAAAGGGCAAGTTAAAGAGGGAGTTGAGAGGTATAGATAAAGGAAGAAGAAGTAAAGGGCAAGTTATAGAGGGGGTTGAGAGGTATAGATAAAGGAAGAAGAAGTAAAGGGCAAGTTAAAGAGGGGGTTGAGAGGTATAGATAAAGGAAGAAGAAGTAAAGGGCAAGTTATAGAGGGGGTTGAGAGGTATAGATAAAGGAAGAAGAAGTAAAGGGCAAGTTATAGAGGGGGTTGAGAGGTATAGATAAACGAAGAAGAAGTAAAGGGCAAGTTAAAGAGGGAGTTGAGAGGTATAAATAAAGGAAGAAGAAGTAAAGGGCAATTTAAAGAGGGAGTTGAGAGGTAAGGATAAAGGAAAAAGAAGTAAAGGACAAGTTAAAGAGGTAGATGAGAGGTATAGATAAAGGAAGAAGAAGTAAAGGGCAAGTTATAGAGGGGGTTGAGAGGTATAGATAAACGAAGAAGAAGTAAAGGGCAAGTTAAAGAGGGAGTTGAGAGGTATAGATAAAGGAAGAAGAAGTAAAGGGCATTGGAAAGGTGGAGGGGGAGGAGAAAGGTCGGGAGATGGGGTAGATGGAGACAAGGATAGAGAAATAAAAGGGGGAGAGGGGGAGACGGAGTGAGAGAGAGAAACACAATGCTGGAAGGAAGAAGAAGAGGAAGATAGAAAAAGATGCCGTTAAAAGAGGAAGAAATAGGAAGAGAGAGACAGAGAGAAGAAAGGGGTAAGTAAGAAGAAGAAGGGAGAGAGGGAAAAGAGGGAAGACAATAATATTAAAGCAGGCGTGTTTCAGCCTCTTGAGCTGTTCTTACAACAAGCGTTGTTCATAGGAAAGTGAAAGAGAGAAATTTAAAAAAATACAAGGATCATACATTTTTTTAAAAAATATATATGCAATTAATAAAAAGTAACAATAATATAAACACAACGAAACTTACATTGATACTAATAGTGATATTTTTATAGTATATAATAATGATTATACAAATTGGGAAGCTCCGAGTGAGTGAGCGTAACCCGGTCGAGAAGACCTACAGTAAACGGCTGGGGGTTCGTCGGGCTGATCACCCGTCCCCCTTTACTGGTCTAAGAACTCCACGCTCCAACAAGGTGACGGCGGAACAGTGTGGGAGGGAGACCAGCAGTCGGTAGGTAAGCCAAGGCCCTTCAAGGTGCTGTAGAGCTGTGGGTTATTATTATAATAATGATTATACTAAAGAGGAATAAAATAAAAATATTAAAAATATATAAAAAGAATACGGAATTGATAAATAGTGACAATAATATAAACACAAAGAAAGTTACATATAATACTAATAGTGACATTATTTAATGATAAAAATAATATAAATAATAACAGGAGTAAACAATATGAAACATGGATTGAGTTTTTTAAGTCCACTTTATGCACAGTAACGCTAATCGGGACTGGACCTACAGTTTAAACTGGGATCCGAACCACCATGTGCCTCCACCGGGTTCGAACCCGGGACCCCTTGATTACAAGGCAATGACGCTTCCACAGCACCATCGGGGAGGACCAATAAACATGGAGAGAGGAGAAATAGAGGAGAGAGAAAAATGGAGGGAGAGAATAGAAAGAAGAGGAGAGAGAGAGAAGGTTAGAAAGATATATGAAAATAAGGGGAGATCATGAAGAATAGGTTATAGGAAGAATAGGGAACATACAGAGAGAGAGAGAGAGAATGTGTGTGTGTGTGTGAGAGAGAGAGAGAGAGAGAGAGAGAGAGAGAGATAAAAATGATACACGAAGAAGAGGAAGAGGAGAGAAGAGAGAGGGAGAAAGAAGAAGGGAAAGCGAATAAAAGAGGTCAGAGACTAGGATGAGCAAGAAGAGGACACAGAGATACACCCACAGGGGATATGAAGATATGAGAGAAAAGGTAGTGAAGATGTAGGGACAATAGAGAAGAAGCGGAGAAAATGAAAGAGAAAGGAAAACTAAATAAATCTCATCTCTGAATTGTATACCTTACTGCCAGAAAGACATTGAGCTGCTGGAAACATTCGTCTCATTCTACACCGAATGATATTTTGCGAACATTCTGAAACAAAATTAATCAACTTAATTACTAAACTCCATACTCAATGTATCCGGGAAGAAAAAAAGAAATACTTTTTTTAGGAGAGCTTTGGATTTGAACCCGCGACCCTTAATTCCTAGTACTTTACCATTACTCTACAACATCGCTTGTAGAAAGTGCCTTGGATGATTGCACAAGCTACCCCTTTTCTAAGTGGCGGACACGTTTTCTCTGCAAATTGCGAGAATTATTAACTTCCGTAATTATGCCATTTTGTGTTCAAACTTGACAGCGATTTCCTCCAGGTGGACCACGAGCGACTGCAGTGTTTCCAACCTCACAACAGCATCTCTGATTCCAATTTTAAGATGCCGAATCGCAAGTATTCTCTTCGTTTATTTCTCATACTTGAGTTTTCCGTTTTGTTCTCAATTAATATATTGGGTGAATATAGTTTCTAACTTCATGTTATAAACAAGAATGTAAATCTTTCACCACAGAGTCTTTCGCCTAGTAGATGGACCTGCAGTAAAGTTGGCTACTCTCTGCTCGTTCTCAAGAGCTACGTTGCCAAATTAACGATTTCTGGACTTAGAAATCTTTCAGGGCGGTCAGATAATATTTGGAGAAGTGTACATTATTCTATAAATTATTTCTTTAGAGTGGTTTAAATCAGTGATTTTTTTAAAAAAATATTTAAATCAAATTGATTTAAATGAACCCATCCTGACACACACATACACACACACACATAGAGAGAATGAGAGGAATTGTTAAAGAGCAATAGATTAAGTGAGGAAAGTGGGGGCAGGAAAGTCCAGATAAAATCAATACAGAGAAATAAAAGAGAAATCAAACAAAGAAGAGATAGATATAACAAATAATAGAGAGACAGAGACAGAAATGCAGAGAAAGATACAATTAATAAGGAGCTCAAGAGAGATAGGAGAAGAGAGTGAAGGGCAGGAAAGTGAAAGATAAATATAATACAGGGAAAAAGAAGATAGAGGAGTTAATTTTTGGCATTTCTGGCCATACAAGTTGAATCCTCCAGTAAATGTGTCTTCTTCCCATTCAGTTCACAGCCAAAAAATCTCTGACGAAATCCCAGAAAGACTATGAATTTGATTTCCCTCTCTGTCATTGCCTGCTTTGAAATTCAGGAATTTCGAGAATGTTCAAAATTTAAAGTTAAATTAATTACACGTACGAAATTCACTATGCTTGCAACAAAGAAGGCAGGTTTAACAAAGTGTGGTTTACATTTAGTAATCTACAAAGGTCTGGATACATTTCTGTTAATACGCTAACAGTAATGCTATTTTAAACTCTTTCTTTTCTGTAGATACAGAGAGTAAGCGAAACTATAACATGGTGGATATCATAAACATCGAAAGCTTTTTCTCATTTCTTTAATAATTATCTTTAATTATTTACGAGAAATTAAGTTATATAAGAAGTAATTATCACTAGTTCAAGTAAAGTTATAGCTTTTTGACTCTAAAATTCAGAAGAAATTACAATCATAAAGTAGACAAAATTTTGTTGAGAAGTGTACTGTTACACTTAAAATTTAAGGGTATATTTTTATATCCACCTGTGCTGCCATCTAGTAGCCTTTTGCAAAGTTCTCTTCCTCCCTTTCTGTTAAAGTGATGGCACCCACAGAACACAGAAATGGAGGATGGTGATGTTCACCAGGTGGATGATAATGACCCCCTGGTGGGTCGTTTCGGTATTTATCTTACCTTATCTTTCACGTGGGAAAGTATCACTTACCAGGAACCCCCAACCTCTCCCGCCACCCCCTTTTTTGCGCACAGCGGGGCTCAGCGGAAGTCTGCAGAGAGCCAGGCTCACTCGTTAGTGAGTCCTTGCTCAAGCAGGAAGCTTTGGGCAAGAATTATGGAAGACATTACAGAAAGACAAGCAGAAATTTCCTCCTATACCGCCATGTTTTGTCGCAGAACAATAAGCTTTAATAGTCATGTCTTCTGTGTAATATAGATAGCGCTAATAAATGAAAATATTAATTTATTTATTTATAGCAAGAAATGCGAAAGAGTATAAGTATAGCGGAAATGATTAGATACATGTATACATTAATTCGGGAGAAATTTCTGTTAATGTTTGAGAAGAAACGTCATTTTACAGTTCTTTTGGTACCCTTTTAATGAGACTAATGTTTCATTGATTAATAAATTGAGATTCGAAAAAGCATATCGTAAGCATTGCTGATGTTTTTAAGGCTTTCAGACATCTTACATACAGGGTGTTTCAATATTTTTGTTTGATGAGAGAAATATTCGTTCATGGCGTTGGCAACACTTATTGATTTTAATTTGTTTTAAAAAACTACGTCACTTTCTTGTTGGAATGAATTTCAACATTTTAAGAAAATAGTGTCTGTTTGGTGATCAAGGGATTTCTATCTTTCCACCGAATTTACTTGGTTCGAGTCCCGGCCTGGTCCTGGATGTTCCTTGTGAGCGTTCAATCGTCAATTTCATCTAATCATCATTCTTCATCATCGTCGTGATTAGTCAGAAGTGACAGAAAAGTGACGCTAAATAGTACTACGACTATAAAAATAGTGATTGCTCGCTCTTAGTGTGGCCCATCTGAAAAGCCAGGTAAGGTATGGTAAAGTTACTCGTGCGTGTACACAGTGCCATGAATGTACATTTAGTGGATGCGGGGGGACATTTTTGGAGGTGATGTGATCAGTGCCACGCTTCGGCCGCCTTAACCGACGCAGGGTTGCGCTCAGCTACTCATTGATTTGAGGCTGAGTGCGCCCAGGAGCCCGCTCTATGAGTAGACAAAGCCGGAAAAAATCGACTTAGATCACCCACGCCGGGAATGGAACCCGAATTTCCTGCGTGACAGTCAAATGCCATACCAATTAGACCAGACTCAAAAAATAATATCAATGAGAAATCAACACCATTCTTACTTTTTGAACCTACTACCTACTTTAATTATAATCAATATTATTTTTAATGATTTTTTCCTTGTTTCCTCATTTCAAAATTTGTAGGATGTAAATATCGTGTCATTCTAAAGAATGAGGGGATCTGTACCAGTCCTTGTGCAATTAATTGCTGGGTGATGTAAATTACTCATCATTCATCCTCTGATGAGAGCAATCGTCATTGGCATGACGAGTTAACGCTTGGCAATGCGAAAGGTACAAAATCACACTAAGGAACTAAACTGCAGAAAAGACAATGGTCACTCGTTGAGTTTTGTGAACCTTTGAACCTGAATCATGGCTGGGTGTTAGGATAATTACCTATCTATCTGATGAGTTAAGCTGAATAGAATATACGAAGTCCTCTGTTGGCTTCTGTACTTGTCGACCAGAGCGTCGTTCCACTTCTGACCCACTGCTCTCCTAACCACTTCTCCCTTCTCAACTCCAATCCAAAAGTCAGCCCCCTCTCAGCTTGTCTCACCTCTATATCACTAGGCCATCGAGCTCTTCCTCTATGCCGAATCGTGTTTTTTCATTGCCACCATGCAAACCGCTGACTCTATAACCAGAAGAAACTACCTGTTTCCTGAATAGCTCAGGAGGTTTGCATAGCACAACACTGTGCATTGTTTACATGCCTCAGAGGCTGAGACAACTGAGAAAAACAAGTGAATGCCCTATTCAACGTGAAGCATTCAGAGAGACTTTATACAATAAACATATAATCTTAGGGATTGATACGATATCACCGTATCATAGGAAGAAAATATCGAAGGAAGCACATAAAATGTCACTGGGGGACGCGGGGATGAAAGCCACAACCATGCCTAGAACGCCAAAAAGTCTAGCTATGATGCTGGTGGTGAACGTGGTCAAAGTGGTCCATCACCTACCACACATTATATTTGTAATGTTCGTATCATTAAACCAAACATCTCCTACGTTGCATTTAGACCACCCGCTTTATTGCAACATCCCGTAAGTAGACAAGGTTTGAAGAAAGTAGTTTCATAAAATACTCAATCATTCCTTGTGTCTCTAATCTTTCCCTCTGTCGACATCTCTCTCTATATCACTCACTCTTTCTTCGTCTCCGTCAATCTTTCCCTTCCTGTTTCTGTTGTTTGTTCTCTCTCCCTCATGTCCTCGCTTTCTCGCTCTGCATATCCAATCTTTCTCTCTGTTTTCTCTCTCTCTTCTTCTCTCTCCTTTTGTTTCTCTTTGCTTTCGTTCTGGCTCTATTTTACTCTTCTTGTCTCTTTCTCTCTCTCTTTCTTTTTCTCTCATACTGTCCCGTCTTGTCTCTTTCTCTCTCTCTCTTTCTCTCTCATTCTCACTCTCATTCTCTCTCTCATTCTCTCCCTTTTTGTCTCTTTCTCGCTCAATTTTAATCTTCTTGTCTCTTTCTCTCTCTCTCTTTCTCTCTATTTCTCTCCCTTTTTGTATCTTACTCTTTTTGTCTCTTTCTTTCTCTCTCTTTCTCTCCCTTTATAACTCTTTATTGCTCTATCTTACTCTTCTTGTCTCTTTTTCTCTCTCTCCCTTATTGTCTCTTTCTCGCTCAATATTAATCTTCTTGTTTCTCTCTCTCTCATTCTTTCCCTTCTTATCTCTTTCTTGCTCTATCTTACTCTTCTTGTCTCTTTTTCTCTCTCAATATTAATCTTCTTGTTTCTCTCTCTCTCTCTCTCTCTCTCTCTCTCTCTCTCTCTCTCTCTCTCTCTCTTACTCACTCTCTAATTCTCTCCATTTTTTATATTTCTCTCTCTGTCTTACTCTTCTTGTATCTTTGTCTCTCATTCTCCCCCTTTTTTGTCTCTTTCTCGCTCTATCTTACTCGTCTCTTCCTCTCTCTCTCTCTCTCTTTCTCTCTCATTCTCTCCCTTTTTGTCTCTTTCTCGCTCTATCTTACTCTTCTTGTCTCTCTCTCTCTCTCTCTCTCTCTCTCTCTCTCTCTCTCTCTCTCTCTCTCTCTTTCTCTCTCATTCTCTCCCTTTTGTATCTTTCTCGCTCTATCTTACTCGTCTCTTCCTCTCTCTCTCTCTCTCATTCTCTCCCTTTTTGTCTCTTTCTCCTTCTATCTTACTCTTCTTGTCTCTTTCTCTCTCTCTCTCTCCAGTGGCGTACGCAAGGGGGGGGGGGTTACCGGGTTTAAACCCCCCCCCTTGAGCTCTTGAAATATTATGGAAAATGCTGTAGAAAAAATTAAAAATGGCTAATTTATCACAGTCAAAGATCTGCGACAGTAATAATAATAATAATAATAATAATAATAATAATTTGGATTATTATTCCCATGCAGCATGAAGAAAAACACAACATTCCAAACACAATCTAAGCGGCCGCAAAGTTCAATTTTGCAATTTTCTTTTGCAAAAAGTCGCGCAGTGACTCTTGCGAGAATTGTGAAAATTCCTTGCTTCGTCCTTATTGCAAACGTTCTTCCCGGTACTGATTTCACATCCCCTTGTGAACTCTCAAGTGATGCTGAGTCTACATCCACATCATTAAATAATGTCGAAGAAGTCTTTTGTGAATCACCTAGAAGGGATAAATGTGTTGGAATGTCTATAAACTTACTTTACAACGAAAACATAGACTCAGTGGAATTTAGCAACATGTATTCTCGCGCTTCATCATCACCTTGGGTGAGTTCCATAGGTAAAGGTAATGTAAATTCCCCCGTGTATATAGCACCGTGCCATGAAGTCACACGTAGTGGTGTGGTGGGCCCCAAAGATTCTTGATCTCGAACTATTTTGCAGGTGATGTGATCAGCACCATGCTCCGGCAGCCTTCATCCCCTAAGGTTGCTCTGAGATACCCATAGGCTGGGTGCGGAGACAAGGCTGGATAAATTCCAACCAATTCCGGGAATCGAACCCGGATATCCCACGAAGTTGTCAGACTAGACCAGCGCGGCTCCTTGAATGAGTTTCATATTTCGATTATTTCAATAAATTTAATATATTTGCTTGTTTTTATGGATTTTCTTCACACTTAAAATGTCTCACTTATCATATACAAATAACCGTTGACTAGACAATTATTTTGAAACAAAAGAATTGTAATTTTGTTCTATTTCTTTCATAAATAGCAGCTGCATTAGTAGTAATTAAACTAATTAATTAATTATAAGAATTATTAATTAATTAATTATTATTATTAATTAATTAAAGTATAATAAAACAATGGTAATGTGAATTTGTAGAAAGTTTTCGAGATAACACCCCCCTTGATGAAATCCTGCGTACGCTACTGTCTCTCTCTCTCTCTCTCTTTCTCTCTCATTCTCTCCCTTTTGTATCTTTCTCGCTCTATCTTACTCTTCTTGTCCCTTTCTCTCTCTCTCTCATTCTCTCCCTGTTTGTCTTTTCTGCTCTATCTTACTCTTCTTGTATCTTTCTCTCTTTCTTTCTCATTCGATCCCCTCTTGTCTCTTTCTTGCTGTATCTAACTCTTCCTGTCTGTTTGTCTTTCTCTCCTCCCTCTTGTTGTCTCTCTTCTCCTTTCTTTGTAGCTCTATCTTACTCATCCTGTCTCTGTTTCTCTCTCTCTCCCACTGTCTATCTAAATTTCTTCTCGTCCGTCTTTCTCTTCGTCTCTTGTGATTTTCCTTCGTTCCCCCTTGTGATTCAGTTTCTTTTACTCTCCAGCTGTCTTTCGTGTCTGTTTAACTGCCCATCCATCCCCTTCTCTTCTTCTCTCTATTATTAGAATTATTTCACCCTACTTTCCTTCTTTCTCAGTTTCGACTTCTCTGCCTTCATCTTCCTTCCTTCCATATGCTCAGCACGTAGTAAGGCGTGTGGGTATTTTCGGAAACACTGCTCAAATTCCTTGTGAATGACCGGGGGAAAAGAAACCCGCATCCGCCTGCGTGGGAGGAGCGTTCGTTCAATGTCTACGGCTGCAGCGCGTATGAAGGGGGCTCGGGTATTGATTGCTGCAGTAACCGACACACACACACGGACAGGGAAGTGGGCCACGAGAATCTGGCAGTGTTGCCAACTGACCGCTTGGAAAAATCACTGCTCAGTCGAGAATACTCATCTGTTTACTCTCCCTTCGCACGCATCGATTTGTATCCTCAAGGTTACTTAGGGTGGTCGCACACTGTCACGAAATCTTGATTCAGTGGCGTTTGTTGTCCTCTTTGCTACGTTTGGCATTCATGTTTCTTTGTCAATCTTGCTACTTTGAACTTCCCAATACCGCGCGAGCGTGTGTGTGTGTGTGCTACTTATAAGACATTTTGCAATCTACGGCTTATTAGTGAGGCACGCACAGTACTGACAAGTAAACAACGTTGACTACATTTTCATACATATCCACAACTTCAATATGGAATCTCATGCCACAAAGAGTGGTGCAAAATATATGCACGTATATATTCAAGTTTGCAGTATGTGATTCTTTCTTTAGAATTGTTTTTGATATTACAGTTATAACTTAACACTATTTGCAGTTGCATAGCTTTTAACGAAGTTGAAGGATATACTTCATTTATACTCTGAACAGCTCATAATGTTACCTCAATAGGGATTAAAAGTTGGACCCATTCACTACAAGATGATTACCAATTCGCATGCGTGGAGTAAGCTAATATGTATTAACGAGGAGTTAGAATGTTAGAAAGTGCAGAAAGAAACTAGTATGCAGAAAAAAATATAAGCCTGTAAGTAGAAATTCCAAGCTCTTTACCTCATACACAGAGTTATTCACAAGGTTGTGCCAAAATTGAAGGAACTGAGAGTTGTGTTATGAAAACACAGACAGACATAACCAAAATAAATTAAAACATAATTTGGTGCTATATACTCAGCATTGTTGTCCAATATGAAAATTAAGTGTTGGGCATCATTATTTTCCTAGAACATAGTGTAATACAAATGAAAATTCAGTAAGTTAATTTGTGCACAACTCTCCTCTCGGAATATAATTAAGCCACAATGGGGTTACCAATAGTTATTTTTTATAAATATTATATTCACTGAACATAAATACACTGAAAGTAATTCGATACCATAACTTTCCTTACAAACGTATATGCCAAAAGTGTGGGACCTCATTTAGACAGGCGAAGTGCAGTAACTCGACGTTGCATGATCTCCATCAGTCGGCGGAAGTCCCGTGAAGAGATGTTCAACCATGCAGTCTCGATAGCCACCCATATATGCTTGGTTGTTGCAGGGTAGGATCTTGTGCGCGAATGGATCTTTCGGTCATATCCCAAATGGAATGTCTGCCAATCTAGGTGGCTAAATCTTTCGTTGGAATTGTCCAGAATGCTCCTCAAACCAATCGCGAACAATTGTGGTCCGGTTGCATGGCGCATTTTCATCCTAGAAAACCCCATCGTTGTTAGGGTACTGGGCGTCCGAATGGGGGGGGGGGCAAGGGGGGCCACGGCCCCCCTGGAAAATGATAGTCAACCAAAAAAATGTATTTTACACATATAATTTCATTTTAGCCACAATAATATGTGTTAATTATTGCATGAGCACCATAAATTCAAATTTAAGCAACACTATTTTTGGTGAAAATTTGCCTTCGTTTACCCCCCTGGAAAAAAATATCTTGCATGCCCCTCCCTGAAAAAACTCCTGCGGACGTCCATGAGGGTACATGAAGTCCACGCAGGGCTGCAAGTGGAGACCATAGCTGAACATAGCGATTTCCAGTTAATTACTGGTTGAATTTCAAGAGCTCCCAAACCATACCATGTTAACATACATCTCCCTATTATGGAACCATCACCATCTTGCACAGTGCCTTGGTCTATGGCCTCGTAGGGTATGCTCCCCGAACCCTGCCTGCTCGTACCAACTGAAATCGTGACTCATCTGCCCAAGCTACGTTTTTCCAGTCATCTAAAGTGGTTCCGGCCAAAGAATGGACTCTGAAATTCTATTTTTGTCTTTTCTGTGAGAGGGTCACATGAACCGCTGAACCAATCGGTTTTGTCCAGTTGCCGTGGTGTGGGGAAATGCTCATGGTATTCTGCGTTGCCAAATTTTTCGTTTCGAATTGTTTTCGAAACAGGTGACACCCTCAACAAGGTCAAGCAAGCACAGCGGTGCCTAATGGTTGACGCAGCGCAGCAAACGAATGGGTCTCAGATTCCTTGCCTCTCCCTGAAATGCGAGCGAAGGGGCCAGGAAGAGGTGTCGTGTACCACTGCACAAAAAACAGGTGTGTAGCAACACCGCTTTCCCCACCTAGAACTGGAGACGGAAAGGCTGGGTCTCCTCAATTCCATTCTTTGGCCTGGCGGACTTTAGGGAAAAAGCAATGTGTGTAAGCGCCCAAGTGAGGCACTGCTTCCGATGGCGTGGTGTTATAGAACACTCACAAACAATAGAACATTCGGCTGAAATCCTATGCAATCTTCTTCATCTTTTCAACTCGAGCAATAAGGAAGCATACTGCACTCTGCCCCTCCTCTCCACTCCTCGCGGGAGTACGATGCACAGGAGTCTTTGGTCTCCTCAGGTTCTTTGCGTGTGGTTCCACTAAAGTGATGGAAGGCCCTCTGGTCGGTTTTCTGCTGCCATATTCCATCAACGCCAAATTTCGCTGAACTGACCTCACAGGCACTCACACTTTAATGAAGACGATTCTAACATTAAAGAATAAATAATTTATGAATACCGGTAAAAAGTGTTGATACTGCTGTTTATTAATATATTGGTAGAGACAATTTTTAATTTACAAAAAGGTAAGTGTACTCTTGTGCGTGTGGCCGCATGAAGGCATATGGGGTGATGTAGAGGTATGACCAAAACAACATAATGTATGTAATTCATCAAAACTTGGATACTGTAAGTCTTCAACTTTTGTATGCAGTATTTAATAATTACTTGCATGGAATTTTTATAAAGAATAGACCAACAATCACTGCCTCCATGGCAATATTAAGAATTATAGTACTTAGTGAAATCAACTTATTTCCACGTGGCTCAAACGTCCAAGCTGTTTATGTTAGGTAAGTTTGTCACATACTTTTCCTTACTTCTGTAGAATTTTGTCACATTTTTAAGACTTAAAACTCTGCTATTTGCCTTTCTTGGTATGCACACTCTGTAATGCAGGAGCCAAGCTAGATACGTTTTTCTAGCGTAAAGGCTCGTAGATTATACTGGTTCTTCGCGCTGTTCAGTCAACAAAGTTGATATTTTACAGTGGCGTGCCATAAGGTCCATGTACCAAATATGACCCACCCAACCGTTGGTAATTTTTTCAAATATTTCTGAGATGCAAGTTGTAAAAAGGTGTTAAATATTCCCAAGGTGTTGGCTATGAAGTACTGTAACATAATCGGCACAGCTGGAATAAATTATTTTGTTAGCACTTACAAACTGTCTTTTTAGGAACCTGTTCCAAATAAGGCCCACACTTGAAGCCCATTAAGTTCCACGCTTAGAATTTAATGAAGAACTGCAGTTTGCAAATAATACTATTATACCATAAATACTAAAATTTCAGTCCTTTACAACACGGAAATTGCCTGCCCCTTTACATGTATGAAACAAAAGTTACTGTTCACAGTCACGTGGTTGATATGAAGTTTATTTTTGGTTGTTATACCAAAACATTCTGCTTGAACTTATTTTCTGTAGCTATTACAAAGTCTCATATAAACAGCTGTATTCACATTCACGTTGTAAACACACAGTATTGCCAGGTCGAACTTTGGTTTTTAACGTGGATGTAGATGCTAATTTCCACTAGGATTCAACTTTCTTTATTTCGTGTTTTCATCCGTATTTATCGTTTTCATTTTATTTTTGGATATTGAAGTTTCTATTTTTTAATAGCTGTAAATTATTTTCGTTATTTTAAGATGTTTTCCTTCAATTTGTTTGGGAAATGTATGGTTCTTGGTAATTTTATTGTTCAAGGTTGTCTGATCGTTCTGCGATAAGGAAGACCCTGACTTCACTAGTTTTCCTTATCGCACAACGTGACGACAACCTTGCGTCGTGACGTTTCTCGAGGTTGTTAGGTTAGGTCCGTTAGATTTGGTTGTCTTAGCGTATTATTTATGCTAAGATAACTAAATCCAACAACCCTTATATAACAAATTTGGCATTTAACTTACATCTTCACGCAAATTAGGCTCATTATGTTTAAATTTTAATGGAGGTTCCTCAAACTAAAAACTATGTTTCTTTCCACTTCCAATTGTGTCCTCACCATAAATCCTACATTTCTGGAATCCTTGATTGATACCCTTTCCAACGATGTATCATACATATTTGTATTAGGAAAGGTCTATTCGACGTCCTTACCGCCAAATCGATGCTCGAATTAAATACTACGAGTGAACATATATTTTTTTAACGCCGAAATGGTAAAACACTTTTACCCCCAGCTGTCTGACATAGCATTCTTCAAACCTTCCTGCTGATGACTTTGTCTCAGAATGTTCGTTTCCCAGAACCAAAAAACATGTTAATTATATCACAGATACACGTATGTATCTATTATAGGCAGATGTTGAACTTGAGGAGGAATATCTCTGCGCTAACATCCTGCTGGGATTTACTCTCCGGAGGTAGTTCAAAATAATCCGCTATGAGGCGTCACCTGTCGTATTGCTATCACTTGTACTTATAATAATCGACAACAGGTGGCACTACTAAATTTAAAAAGTCTGCAGAGCATCGTTTCTAAACCTATGGATCGCAACCTAGGAGGCGTTTGGTGGGTGGCAAAGTCGGGTTCGAAAATTTAATTACTTTTCTTAGAAACTAAGAGCACAACTGTGTGATATCAGCTGTGATTCTGGCATTAAAACTAAATTAGATTCAGACAACAAATTTTTTGGATATCTTTAAGAGTTGATTATCCTAAACTTTCGGATGATGCATTAAAGTTCCTCATACCATTCTCCACCTCACATTTATGTGAAACGGGATTGATGATCCGTGTTGAAAAATTCAAAAAAGGAATTCCCTTCAAAATCCGGTCTCTAGTCACCGGAAACCGGAACATGGAACATCAAGCTCCTCTACACTTTGCGAAACTTCAAAGCAAGAGTCTAAAGAGTCCAATGGTCATTATCGTTTGCTTGTGTGCTTGAATTGGTTTATTTTACTTCATTTTTCTGCAGCTTTGGATAATCGCAAAGGTGAGGATGAGTGAATATATGATGAAATACATAAAATTACATTCACATAGAACATCCACACATAGATCGGGATTTGAAAAAGGACGCAAAGGCATTATTGATAATGAGGTTGGATAAATGTCTTCAACAAATATACAAGTACGGATTCTTAATAAGTAAAAAGATTGAATAATATTCAGTATTTGGAAAATAAAACAACAAAACTAGAACAGAGCATAACCAGCTCCATACCATACGTAACAAATAATCGCATGTGTATACAAATATCGAAAATATCATTTGGCCAATACTTTTCTTGAAGTTTTGCGAACAAAAAATAACTCAACAAAAAAATACGATAATTTCTAGCAAAAATTATAATAAAATATAATTTAACATGCGGTTCTTATCGTTAAAGCTCATAACAAGGTCAATACTGGTGAAGATGAAGGAGATGATTACCACTACGCCAGCCTGAAATATACAACAGGTCTTCTCGAGACGAAGATGAGGAATACGCCAAGCTACAATGTATAACTGGTCTTTTCATGGAGCAGGAGAGGAATAAGCGAGAACTCGAACCTGGGACCGTCGGTGGCGACTTCTTCAGTCCAGCATGTATCTGTAACCTTGAGCGTATCCAATGGGAGGAAAGAGGGACAGTTGGCCCTCCCCTGCAAAACGAGGAGAAAGTTTTCGTTCTGCTTTTTTAAATTTTTTTTTATTTTGAAAATTGAAATAAATGTTATTCCCTTTTCAAATTACTTAATAATAAAGCATTATGATCACTGGGAAAACATTGTTTCTTTTCCTGGAAAAATATGTTTGCCCCCCCCCCCCAATGGAAAAATCTGCTTACGTCCATGTCTGTAACTCGAGACTAGTACGAAACAAGTATCCTTAACCATTTCTTAAAGACTCACGGTTTCTAACTTTTTGCAGTAGTGCAGTTCACAAAACCATACAACACGCAAAGAAACAAACATCAACAAGTGTAGCGTGTATTGGAAAGTGGGTCATAGCGGCGCGAGACGCAAGCTTTGTGGTAAAACTGTTGCAAGATTTCCGTCTGCTTTCTTTTAAGTCTACTTTTAGGCACAAATAGGCTAATTGGGGACTGGACCATCAGTTTAAAGTGGGATCCGAACCACTATGTGCCTCCACCGGGTATCATGCCCGGGACTCCTTGATTACAAGGCAACGACGCTACCACTGCGCCATCGAACTTGAAACACCAACTCAATCAATCAATCAATTAACGTATAAAGTAAAGGAGAAAACCAGAAACATATTTACGAGTAAAAGTTTTGAGTCCGGGCATAGACTTTTAAAAAACAAGTTAATTAATATGCACTCTTTACATTTAATATTAATAAATTATGGCAGAATCATAGAGAATATTGGGTCCCGGGGTCGAATACCGGCCTGGACATGGATGTTTGTGAGTGCTCATTCATCAATTTCATCATATCATTACTCATACCCACCTTCGCAAATTAGCCAAAAGTGACACGAAAGCGATGTAAAATATAGCAAATCAATCAATCAATCATAGAGAGTACTAGCTCCATTGCGTTTAGGCTTGTTGACAAATATAAATAATAATAATATGTGGCTCTGCAGCCCTGGAAGGGCCTTGGCCTTTCTCCCGGCTGCCAGTCTCCCTCCCACAATCCTACCTAGAGGTGTGGAGTTCTTCAGCCGTTAATGGGGTGACGTGGGGTTAGCACGTCGAACCCCCAGCCGTTATAGGAGATTTCCGAGACCGGGTTACGCTACTCACACGTAGCTCCCCAATTTCCTCACGATGGTTTCCACCGGTCCTATACACAGGTCGAAAACCCAGAGACTGAACCCAGGCGGACTCGAACCCATGCCGTCGGAACCCAAAGCACAGCGCCTTAGACCGCACTGCCACGGACGAGGACGACAAATATGACAAGGACTGGATATAATGGAATATTTTAGTTGCTTTAGGCCAGTGTCATCAAATTAATTTGGGAAGTGTTGCATGGTTTTCATTAATATGTTCAATTTCGGCTACTGAAATATTCCAATTAATCGAATCAGAATATTACCACTTCAATATACAGGGTGTCTCAAAAGTAATGGCGCAAACTGACACAGGTGAAAGTACACGATAATAAAAGCAAAAAAATTCTCAGTGAACATGGGTCTGCAAACGAGCCGTTTTCGAGATAATCGCGAATGTGTGATTACAAGCCGCCACTGACTTCATTGTTTGTAAACGTCGTCCTAGTTGGTAAAATGCTAATAATGTGTGGGAATGTGTGATTACAAGCCGCCACTGACTTCATTGTTTGTAAACGTCGTCCTAGTTGGTAAAATGCTAATAATGTGTGCGAATGTGTGGTTAGAAGCCGTCACTGATTGCATTTTGTAAACACCGAGTGCTTTACTTCTTGCGCATTCCGAGGTTTGCTCTTTGTTTACAAAACAAAATATTTCCGATACAATCAGTACAAAGTCTGGCAATGAGATCTCCAATGAATTTTCTTACTGTATTATTAGCATTTTACCAACTAGAACGACGTTTACAAACAATGAAGTCAGTTTGCGGCTTGTAATCACACATTCGCGATTATCTCGAAAACGGCTCGTTTGCGAACCAATGTTTACTGAGACTTTTTTGCTTCTATTATCGTGTACTTTCACCTGTGTCAGTTTGCGCTATTACTTATGAGACACCCTGTATATGTTAATGAAACTTGCTTGGTCGCTAATCACTACTGTCGCGAAAACATTTCCTGTTATCGAAGTCGAACTCAAACTGGAACGAAAGGTCATCTTCCAGGTGGTTGCCAGCTCGGGCTGCAATTCGCTTCATCCTTCCGGTTCCAATTCAAGAAAGACCCAACGGTCAAAATTCAAATTTTGGGGCTGCACGCGTGACAGTCCCATCTCAGTGGCTGTGATTTCTCACCAGCCCTGGCGAGAATGAATTTCCTCTTATCGCTGGTGAACCTCGAACGAATGACGATCTTGCTATGTGGTTGCCAGCTGGGGCTGCAAGTGGCAAAACCACAGAAGAACGTCTCGCGGTACGGTATAATTCACGGGGCTGCGACCCAACGGATGAGAAACACTGTGTTCCTTACCTTGTACAGTTGGAGCCAAGATGGCCGCCAGAATACTCTCAGCACACTAGCGACTACTGTAAAAGGGAGTGAATAGTCTGTGAGCGCGTAGAAGCGACGCTATGGTAGATTTCTGCAACTAATGTAGTATTTTGCAACGAATACATCGTATATGTAAATTGGAGCCTTTTTATTATGTGTACTAGTCTGTCTCCAGGATCATAACTAGGACTCGAAAGTTGAAGACCTATAAAAAGACCTAAAAATATAAAAAGGACCTAAAAACGGAAAAAAGGACGTGTAAATGTGATCTAAATTAATTAATAACTTCAGTTTTAATTACATATTTAATGAATAAAAAAATAAAAGATTCTGGTGGTATGGAACACACAGTGCGATAAAACTGAAAGCTTTTAAACAAGAGAAAGTTGCCACTTACAGCGCGACCTTCCAGACAAGTTACGGTTAAAGGACCTTGTACCGTACCTGCTTCAGTCGTCCAAAAATATATTTATTTATTTCTTTTTTTATTTCTTTACTACAGAAAGGATGTTTAAGAGGTGATGAAGTAAAAATGTAGTCGAAAGAAGGTGAAGTTGCAAAAGAAGCCGTTAAGACGTAAACAAAGGCTAAAAATGGACCAATAAGCCAAAAAAAAACGCTGAAAATGGCAAAAAAGGACAAATAAGAAAACCTTTTTCTGGCCTACAATGACCCAAAATGAACATATATTATGTTGGGCCTCGTCTTCGGACACTAGGAAAAAATAGGATATTTCCTCAACTTTCGAGCCCTAGTTATAACCATTCCTGGAAACACTACAGACAGCATCCGTAATAAGAAGACTGCTTCCTGTTGGTCAGCGGGCGCGAACACACTGCCTTAGAGACATGCAGAAATTTACCATACTTTAACACAAGACTAAATTCACCAAAAATATGTACCTCATCTTTTGGGGAAAACAATCACTTTAGGACAATAAGGTACATGCTGCCTTGCACATCCGACCATGCTGCAAATTGTTTCAGTAGAACTTCCTTAAAAACTTGCTATAAAAAACAAATTTTCCGTTATCGGGTAGAAGAAGAAGATTGATTGATTAATTGATTTGGTGTTTTAAGTCCACTTTATGCACAGAAGGCTAATCGGGACTGGACCTACACTTTAAAGTGGGATCCGAACCAATATGTGCCTCCACCGGGAATCGAACCCGGTACCCCTTAATTACAAAGCGACGACGATACCACTACGCCATCGTGGAGGCCAGAAGAAGAAGAAAGAAGAAAAAACTTTTTTTTTTTTTTACGAAATTTTAAATTCGTCGGACCCCCACGCTAGCAACGCCAGGACAAAAAGATTCAAAACAGTACCTTCATTATCGTGGAAAAAATTGCGCACATATTGCAGATACTTTCCGGAAGAAAAAAAATTCAAATGTAGAGCAAGAAAAAATCGAACCTGATTTTCAGAGGGCTGCTGCACCCCCTCACTAATATAAAAAAATGAAATTAGTTAAACCTTACTAATTCCTAATTACATACCTCAAGACTCATGCAGAACTCAAAACATGTATAATCGAACATTATCCGAGACACAGTGTGTCTAAAAAGTCCTATAGTACGAGAAAAACCTCCTTGTGACAATATGTCACAACGCGGCATTTAAGGGTTCAAACGAGCTATTACTTTCGGAAACAGAAAATATCAGTAGCTACAAGGAAAAGAAGAAAAATAGGTTAAGAATAACAGCACAAATCTGTGATAATAGTAAAAATAGATAAGACTGTGTGAACCATGTTCTCAGTAGAAAGATTTGAAATTTAAATGCACCGAGTCGAATGGTGCCATCTATCTTCTTGTGGTGAAACTCCAAAGGAATTATCTAGGGATCACTTCATCACTTGAATATCTTAAATGGGAACAAGGGTCGGGTAACAAACACATTGTATGTTTTCCTTCTGCCCTTACTTCCGCCAAGTGTAAATTTCTCTGTTCCATATTTTAACCTCGTTGTCTTTACATGAAGCTTGAATGAGCCCCTCTGTGTTTGGCGCCCAAGGCGTCATCCCCCTCCACCCGCCTCTAGTCTACCCCTCGGTACAGGGCTGATTAGCTGCGCTTCATTCTAAAAGATTGTCGAGATAGTTTTTCGACAGTGCTTTCTCTTTACTTCAAGTTGTCTCTCAAATCTTAAACATGTTCCATGACTTCCACACCTGATGTTTCATCGCCTTTGATTAGTCTCACACAGTGGCGGCGGTTGGGTTCCAAAACCAGGTGGGCAAAGTGCTAAAACTGAGGGGTAAAGACAGTATATTTCCCTTTGTATAGAAGGTTTAGCATAGTGTGGGGTCAAAAGTGCAAACATTGGGGGGCAACTGCCCCCCACCAAATCGCCGCCATTGGCCTCATACCAATGTGAAATGTGGAAGCTTGAAAATGGACTTCTGAGGCAGGGTCAGCAAAAAAGGTTTTTCATTAGCTCAGACAGGGGTGTCCATCCCCCACCCCAAAGCCAATGGCGCACGAAATCATATCATTCGCGCCCTCAAACCATATCCTAATCCCCACAAAGTATTTAATTACGACAGCGTGTCTACCGAAAGTAACTTTCTTCTTAGCTTTACTGAACACTATACTTGATCTGCCCCTCCTCCCTAAAAAGGGGTGCCCATCACTCAAGACCGCCCCTAAAATCGTTCATCATAATCCCCCCAAAAGAGTTTGGATGAATACGTAACAATTTATGTCTATTTGAATGAAATAACATGTTAAACTGTCCATATTTTATAACTTAAATTTTCGAAAAATTTTAAAGCTAGCACATTGGTTGGTTAAATATAGTAAATTAAATTATGTAAATATGCATATAAATAGTGTTTGTGAGTGGGTTTATAAAACTCACAATTTGAGTATTTAACACAAATTGTTACACAAGTTAAGATAAAGATAGAAAATTCAAACTTGGCCAACCAAATACCATGCTTCAGCCGCATGACCGATTCAATTGTTTCACGAGACATTACAGAAGCAGATCCCTAGCAAGAAATTCTTAAGTTCAGGGCGATAATATAATACGGTTCCTCTTGCAAAGAACTTACTGTTGATATTGAAGAGTGGATATTGTCTCCTCCAAAAAAAAAAAAAATTCTCAGTCTCCACACCAGAATTTCCGCAACAGTCTAAGACAATAGTAATAAACAAGAATTGGATACCCTTAATGCTCAATCCCCCTCTAACTAAAATACCCGCCATAATCTAAGATCTAGAGCTGGATACTGTCCCATCCAACGTATAATTCAGAATCCTCCCCAGAACCTACGTGTCAATTAAGGCCTAATATGAAAGAGTTGGATATTTCTCCCCCCGCCCCCCTTCGATAATACCCTTAAACATTTTCTTTTCTTCATCTAATGGATTAAGTATGGTGCATTTAAGGTGTAAAATGTTTACATATGTTTTGGAAATATATATGAATGTTGAATTTTATATTATTTGAAGGGGGAAAATCCCCCCAAAAAAAGTATCGATGGCGCACCCCTGTTCTCAGAACACTCTGGACTCAAAAAATAAGTTTTCAAGCCCTGGTGTAAATCTAATATTCTCTTCACAGTTGACACTTCACATTTCTGTACAATGCTGTATTGTAGGATCAAGTCCTGTAATACGGCCAGTCTTGTAAAATGGCCAGAAATTATATTTCTTACTGCTGTGCCTCGACGACTGAGGAGAGATCTGTTCGGGTACTACCGTACTGTTAGTGAGAGTTATGGCGACCTTTCTGTGGCAGTGAATGTTGAGCTCCGTGCTTTGTTCAGCCGTACGCGTGTTTTAATTAAACAACTGTGTCTGAAGGTGCGTAAAGAATAGCCTTATTGTTTTTTTGGTGATTTATATTCTTACGAAGCAATAGTGTTAAATGTGTGTTGCAAACGGGAGCGACCTGTGTCGGTAACATGTGCTCATTGTAGTATACAAAGGCACTGTGTGAAAGCAACAGGTTCTGCCATCTATGACCCACAAACGGAACTGTGTATTTTTGCATAGTCTTGTATAATGGCCAGGCTTATGCAGCAGTTATGCCCTATTCCTTCAATACCCAGAAAGAGAGCTACAGCAAGATGCCAAAGAGCAGCAGTATTGACGTCATCAGACCACATAAGGAAGACGTCAGAGAAGAAAGTGGATAAATTAAAGAAAAAGAGTAACAGAAAGCAGAAAGGGATCGAAAAAGTTACCCAACAAAAATCAAAAGATGAAGATAACGATTCACAGTACACCTACTGTAACAGGTTTCACAGCGATGATCATGGAGGTGGAATATGGGTTTCTTGTACTCGTTGTGGGAACTGGTGTCATGAGGAATGTGCACATGCTGTAAATGTGGACATTTTCGTGTGTAAAGACTGTAGTACTCATTGAGAACATCACATGTAATACCTTGGCCATATTGAAGGACTGATTTGTAAAATGGCCAATTTACTGTTTTTGTGAAGATATTAATATTAGTGTGCGTAGAAAAAGTTCAACATAAATTATTTTTCCTGATTTATTACTTACTGTATAGTGTTTCATATTAAATCTACATTCAAGGTATTTCCGATTATAGTTTACCATGTATTGTGGAAAGATAATTTACATGGCCGTATTACAGGACTTGACCCTATATTTAGCCAATGATTATTCAGATTTAACAATAAATTAAAAATGCATTCCCCTCTTTCCATGGTAAAATATTGTGTATGACTCATCACACCAAACTGAAACACCTTTTTTGTCAAGCGCCATATTTTATCTTCTGACGTAAGCACGGAATGCTTTCGTAGTTAGGTTAGGCTTGTTACGTTTAAATATCTTAGTATGCATATACCTATACTACATTTAGCCTAACAACGAAGGCATTTAACCTGACGTCAGAAGATGAAATGCGGCGCTTGACCAAGAAGGTGTTTGAGTTCTGTTCAATAAGTGAGACTTTTCTTCTTGTTTATTTTGGCTCACACCGCGTTTGCGATTTCTAGCCAAAGTTGCTGAGTTCAGGTATTATTACTATTATATATGATCCAAACTGTTGTTGAATGTCGTTCACTTTCTTCGCATCACTAATGACTTATTGAAAGTTGCAGTCTATCTGTTGTTATGGTATAATGGTCTTTCGAGATCTTATTGATTTAAGTTGTCGTGCGGATCATCATGGTTGTTTAAATAGTAAGCCTATGTTTTCTAGCGAAACTATATAGAATCCAAATAACTGTAGTGCGAGGTTCAGATATAAGTGAGACACTTAGAATATGTGATAAGAAACAGGAAATGGCTGTGGGAAGAAACCGGAAGTAACAAGTTTCGATTATCAGCATCTAAATTCGATACTCATAATCGAAACTTGACATTTCTGTTCTTCATGACAACTACGACCGATCACGTACAACGACCACTGAACGCTTCTAAATAATATTCTTGGGAAGTGGGAATGTGAGGTAAATGTGAGGGGTAAATTCTGCGTCCCTTAGTAGTTTTGTACTAGAAACGATACGTCTTGTCACTTTAATAATTGTAAGATGGAAACATGAAACAATAACATTCACGGTCTCAATTTACAAGAATGTGAAATGACTGACTTATAATGACAGAATTATGACCTACATATTTCGACTTCTTTCTTCAGCTGATATAACTGTTAGAGAATCGTGTCAGCAAATTACACATGTTGTGATTGTTCTCCACCATTTTCTCCACAACAATTGTGCAAAAACTTAAAAATGAAAATAAGCAAGAACGCCATATTGATCATCTGGTTTAAACTTAGGGCATCTTCATGTTCAATTTTATTGCTTGTATCTGGCTACATTGTTTTCAGGTTAACTTAAAATATTGTAGGTACGCAGTCAACTTTGTACATCTTCGTGGTTGGTTTATTTATTTTATTTACTTATATTTGGGATTACCGTTAGGTTGGTATGTTTTGTTTCTACCTTTACAATCTTCTTCTTTCTTTTTGTTCATTATATGTACGTATATGTATTAATATTTATTCGTAATCGACTGCACAATTGTGCACAATTTACTGACCAGAACATGTAGTTTGAAAGATGATGGGTAGATGTCACAACAGCTTAAGTTTTAAAATATACTGGACAAACAGAGTACTAATAATTGTAATTTTTGAACTCTAAGTCCTATAATCTTCACGGAAATTCATTAATGCTCATGATTGTGCAAAAGTATGTACATTTACCAGTTTCTGTTCGTTTTGTGTGTTTCTTTCTTCTAGTGATCCCGAAGGGTTATAATGAAGTCAGAATATAGAGGAGTATCAGGCCTCTTACAATAGTCGACCATGTCTCCAAGGTCAATTACTTTTACAGAAAACTAATTGTCTTTGTTTTTGTTATACTGTACGATATCGAACTAGATATGTTCGTTTGAATAACCATCTTAACCCACTGCAATTGCGGAGCACGATTTCAAACAATATTGCACCTATTCTTAGAGCGATTTCAGTCCAAAGCGATATGCGACACGTGGGAATTGGAAATGAACCAATCAACAGCAACGTTTCACACCGTACCGGCATGGATGAATTAATTACAATGCGACAATGTTACCGCTACACCATACATATTTTTATATCTGTGAACAAGCCTAGGCGTAATCGAACTATTACTCTTTATGATTATGACTTAACTTATTTATCAATATTTAATTTCAAGGGTATGCGTTAATTCATTTCAAATTCTGGAAAGGTACTGGTGAGTAATAATCTGATTATCGGTATCATCCCCTGATCATGCGAATTCAGCAGAGAAACAAATGTCGCTTCGATGTGAAATTGGCGTGTCTCCTCTATTAGAATCAGCGACATATAATTTACCGCTGCTTGATAAGAAACAAACTCCATCCATGCCTTTTTTACGTTCCTATCCTTTATTTCAGCGAAAAATCACGTAATCCATGGATAATAATAATCCAGTAATAATTATTTATTAGGCTGTTGATATAATCGAATAGTGATTCAAACTAATTATGAACTAATTATCAACTTATTTAATTGCTAACTTATTATTATTGTTGTTGTATCCTTGGGGAGACTGTTGTACTCGATCCACCAAATAGGTGACGAGAGGAGCATATTCTATTTTGTCATTAACTTTTAAACACATCGCTCGAGAAAAATCTTTACAAGTTACAGGGAATTTGAATCATAAATTTTATAGGTTGTGCCATCTCTCACAACAAATGTCATTTGTAGAAATCTTGAAACTCACCAATAGAATAGGAAAACCTGAGGTTCTGTCCCGTCTCCGGCATTTTACACTCAATTTTTTGATAAAACGCGATTTTAATTTCGATTAATCTGCTTGAATACTAATTGACCTTTACTTCTGTTATCGCCTGTAAAGACAACATGATTCATTTTTTATATATTATATAAAAATTTATGTATGTATGTTTGTTCCGGCATAACTCTCGAACGCCTGGAGCGATTTCGACCAAACTTGGAACGCGTATCACTTGCAATCTGAAAAGAAATACTGTGGCGGTAAGACACCCCTGGCACCCCTAGGGGTGGGAAGGGGGTGACATATAAAAATAATCGAAAACAACCGATATTATTGTGGAATCCATAGTTTACGGGGTCGCTAAGATGAATAGTGAAACTTCCAATGCCGTTCAACCCCAAGTTCATTTTACACTATAGTTAAAATTCATTATTTTCCTGTCTAATAGAAGATTGGGCAATCAGATAGTTTGAAATAAAGTAGGCATAGACTGACCGGTTCCATCCCCCTTTTCTCGTGACACCTGTGACGTCATCCCTTCGCGATGGTGTTCGCAAATTATGCTTGTACTTGCTCTACCAGTGTATAAATTGAGTAATGCCTGAATCACACGAGGCTAGATTTCCTGCTGGACTTGGACTACTTGTTTGGTAGTAGCTCATCTGCTAGTTTTCGCCTCACACGACACTTGTTACGATACTTGTTGGTACACTTCTGTTCCCACAAGGCATTGCGCAGAGCAGACAAAGCTAAAAATGTGGACTGAACGAGCAATTTCAAGAACGTTGTAGGAGAATAGCTACTACTGTTATTAAAAAATAAATTTAAAAGAATAAAAAAATATATATGGGCTAAAAATTAGCTCGAAATAAAATATGGCAATCAAGATGAACTCAACAAACTTTTTAATAAACTCTGGTATGTATATTCAATTCATATATGAGATTCGCAGGATTCATATATAAAAACATATTCTGTCCAACTAAATTTTATGTCACAAGCATTCAATACACTGGTAAGGTACAAATCTTATCACTTTGGATAAATTCATGAATATTAATGAAAAAAATGCACCTCATCGCGGTTTTTCTTTGATCGAGCAGCGAACAAAAGCAACCAACACTCGGAAACAACAGACAAAACTTTCCATTGCGAGGCTCGCATATTACTCGTATCTTCACATATCAAACTTTCTCTCTGATTGGCTGTTCCACAGAATCTAGCAGAGATAACCATTTGCAATTAGAACACGGTATAGTCGTCAAAACCAGTCAAGCGGCCAGTCAGGCAGCCACCATTTCCAGCCATGTAGCCAGTCCAGTGCCATCTAGAGCATTCCTACTAGAAATTCAGTTCCGTGTGATTAAAAGTTCAGGAACCTATAAACTCTAATGGGTTCTATTTGGTTCCTCGACAGGACCGGAACCTTTTTTCTCGCACAATTTAAATTCGGTACAATTTGCGTTCTGTTTCATTGAAAAAAGGTTCCTGGACCGTATTTAAATACTTTACAGATAAAAAGGTTCCTTACGGTCCAGAACCCATTTACACTTTTTGATTTTGTCTCCTGGACCGGAATTGAATTCATTTAAAATTCCTGGACCTTTAACAACCCTGGCAACAACCAACATGCATGCCGTGGCGGAGTGGTTAGCACATCGCGCTACAGAGGTCCCGGGTTAGAATCTCGACCTGTGCATGGATGTTTGTGAGTGCTCATCCATCAATTTCATCATATCATCACTCATCCCCTCTTCGCAAATTAACCAAAAGTGGAACAAAAAGCAAAATCAATCAAACAAGCAACATGCAATACAATTGTCCCACAATGTGACTTGTAACACCATTAAGCCTTGTTTCCATGATTATGAAAAACTAAATATGCTGACCAAGGCAGTAATTTATTTTATTAAAAACATAAACTAAACGTAACGTTTCAACCTTCTAGCAAGGTCTTCTTCAGACTCTGTATCAAGTACAAAAGTAACAAGATACAAAAACAGGGCATTATATATACACAAACAAAGAGGAGAGGAGAAGGAAGAAAAATAAAGGGAAAAGAGCGTGAGATTAAAAGTCCAACCACATTCTATATGGAAGTAATTGTGTTTAGCCTTTTAGGTGAAAGTAAAGTTGGCAAGTGAAAGTCACCTGCTACAAAGTTCCAAACAACTTTCTAAATAGTCTGGAGGGAGTAATGTTTGTGTATATGTAATGCCCTGTTTTTGTATCTTGTTACTTTTGTACTTGATACAGAGTCTGAAGAAGACCTTGCTAGAAGGTTGAAACGTTACGTTTAGTTTATGTTTTTAATAAAATAAATTACTGCCTTGGTCAGCATATTTAGTTTTTCACAATGTGACTTTCTGCACTTGTGTTCTTGTTTAAAAGATGAAAGAGCGTAGTTTTGAGGCTGACTGCATGCTCAGTTCGACTGTACTTGTTTGTACAGGAGACAATGTTGTGTTCCGTTACATATGACCTTTTGCAAGCGCCTATGTTGGTCTCATCAGGCTGTACTCAGCTATGTGGGGAAAAAAAATCGACAGTGAATCGAAGCTTCTTCTGTCCACTTCAATAAAGATTGGAGTGTCTTCTTCCCGCGCACAAAAGATCAATTTCCAATTGGAGCCTCGCAGCGGATTGGAACTTGCTTCATCGAACGGAGAATGACTCTGTTCCCAGGGCCGGCCCTAGGAGCGTGCGGGGCCTATAACAAAATTTTTCAGAGGTCATGAGATTTTTGTTCCTCAATCTGATATATACAGGTTATCTACATAATCACTATATTAACATCAGTGGCGTATACTGATTCCAAGGTCTGGGCCATCTCACTATGTCACGTGGTCGTAGGCTATGAATAGAAATAAGTTTACCAACTCATAAGAAATCAGGTTGCCAACTCATAAGAAACCAGGTTGCCAACTCATAGGAAACCAGGTTGCCAACTCATAGGAAACCAGGTTGCCAACTCATAGGAAACCAGGTTGCCAACTCATAAGAAACCAGGTTGCCAACTCATAGGAAACCAGGTTGCCAACTCATAGGAAACCAGGTTGCCAACTCATAGGAAACCAGGTTGCCAACTCATAAGAAACCAGGTTGCCAACTCATAGGAAACCAGGTTGCCAACTCATAGGAAACCAGGTTGCCAACTCATAAGAAACCAGGTTGCCAACTCATAGGAAACCAGATTGCCAACTCATAGGAAACTGGTTGCCAACTCATAGGAAATCAGGTTGCCAACTCATAAGAAATCAGGTTGCCAACTCCAGAATCACCATCATCTCACTGATATGAATAATTTTATTTGCAATTTCAGATCGATTTTTCTCCTGTATTTTATTCTCTAGACTTCAGGCTTCGCAGATAGCCCAGAATATACGCTCCTGATTAACATCATTTCAATTAATAAACTATTAATTTTTATTATTTCGTATTCTTACCTAAGAGTATTAAGCAGAATATGTTGAAGGTTGAAACGTGGGAGGTTAATAAATGGTTCTAAATCATTGTTTCTTTTCATTTCCGATTTGCCACTGTTGTGACGCTATTATATTTAATTACAAAACTGCGTGTTAATAATTAACATTAAATTATTATTTACCTGTCAAAGTGATTTAAGAGCCATTATTTTGAAATTTGAACAACAAAATTACATTTGAATAGTTGTATTTTTTGTTGACCGTGATTTTTTTATATGCTGAAATGAGAAATTAATATTGTGCAATTTTGAGGCCCTGAAAAAATGTTCCCTCCTCTGTAGAAAATGTCAAATTTCAAAGTCATACCGTACATTTTTCATGAAAAGTGAAATATTAATAAGTTCGCAGTATCTTTAGAAAGCAACAACACCCCAGACTTATTTGGTGGGGCATTGTAGCTTTCCATTGCTATGCGCCAACAAAGAGTGTCCCAAATGTAGTTCTTGCCTTTTTTGGATCCTAAATATCTTGGTTAAGCAACGGTACCCCCAAAGTTTTGTATACTGGTCATTGAAGCTCATTATTAGGACAAGCTAACTGACAGCATTTTACTTGGATATTAATGCCGTCAGCAGACATAACCTTTTAAATACTAAAAAAGTACGAAATCCGCAACTTTAAAATTAGGCTTATCTCAAAACAGAAGCAGAGCAGAAAAAAACAAGTATGCCATCTTGTAGCTGAGTATATGTACTAACACAAGGAAATGAAATTGGGACCCATTTTCGAGAAAAAAAAATGTTAATAAATGTCAATGTAAATTATCACCCCCCCCCTTTCTTTGTTCCAAATGGAACAGTCCATGTCTTGATAAGTTGAGGGACAGTTTTCTTTTTCTTTCTTGGATGGATAGCGAAGTGGTAACGTGCTGTGCGTGAAGTGGGCTTAAAAACAAAACTCGACATTTCTCAATGCGTGCCTGGAACTAGTCCGAATTTCAGATACAAAAAAATTGCATTTGGCAACTCTGACATTTCACAAGTTAAACATTCGCGCAAGGGAGAGACGCTAACTTTATAACCTGCCAAGAAATTGTGGCTCGGAGCTTTGCGATTGGTAGGTGGCGCGCAGTAAGAACAACTTCTGTACAATGGGGGAGCATGCTCAGTGTTTCCAACCATTTTTCAGAAATTTCACAGACAATATTTTATATTGCTTGGAACCTTGCGAGAAAGTTTATTTCGCTCTCTTTCCAAGATTCAGTGGCGTGCGTAAGGTGTATTGGTGGGCGTCTTAACCCCCCTTTGGCCCAGTATTCCTAAAAATAGAATGTCAAAGGCAGAGAATGATGGAAATATGAGGGCTGATTACTAAAGCTCTTTTCCAGTCTTACGGCGTGCGCTCTACCTAGTCATATCATAAATACTGTCACAAGGTTTGCAGGAAATAGACACAAGATGGTTAGGGATAGTGTAATATCAATAGAATATGTGGTATACGAACATGTATAGAACACAGAACACCTATAGCTACTCAAAATGACCACCTTTAGCACGCACACAGTCCTTCAGTCTTTGTGGCCACGCATCAATTGCATTACGCACGATATCTACAGGGAAGTCCGCCACTGTCTTCACAAGAGAGCGCTTCAAACTGTCGATGTTGGGGCGTCTTTTCTTGCACGTCATTTTCTGAAGAACAGCGCAAAATTTATAGTCCAGAGAGTTAAGATCGGGGCTACCAGATGACCAATCAGAAGTGGAAATGAATTCCGGCACAGTCGTGTGGAGCCACTGCTGGGTTGTTTAACCTTATGGGCTGGTGCCGAATCCTGAATGAACCTCCAGGCCTGACTGCAAAAGAGGGTGTTCGTGACCACACCCTCAAGGACCATCTCTTGGTACACCTTGGCCGATGTTTTGATGCCTTGCTTACAGAAATGCAGCTCAGTGGTGTCCTCGTAGCTCACCCCCCACCACACCACAACTGACACTGGATGATGGCCCCTCTGGACCCTCTCACCTGCTTCTTCCCCACCTTATGTAATGCAATGACAGCCACTCGATTTTAATTCTCGCCCCATTCCATCCTGATCTGTACCACAATCACCTTCTCCCGTCTGCAGCTCCCCACACAATGACTCAGGTCTTACACCTCCCCATGGGCATGTGCTGCCCTTGCCCTGAACATGTCCAGCCAGCCTCCAAAGTTGTGACAGTATTTATGATATGACTAGGTATATGCAGGCAAGGGAAGTGGGGAGCGGACAAGCGACCGATCCTGCGCGATAAGAAACGAGATGCACGTAGCAGTTCCTCCCGTCGACGTCGTAACTCTCAGCGCTACCGCTGTTATCTGGTTGGTCTGCTGCGTATTCCTCGCTCCCCACGTCCCTTGCAAGCATATAGAGCGCCCGCCGTAAGAGTAGAAAACACCTATAAGTAAATCTTGGCACGCCACTGTCAAAATTCATTATGAAATGCATAATGTTATGTTAGCGAATGTTTTTGTACTGTTCTTTATGGTAAAATGTACAATTGCCTTCTGTAAGTGTGTAATGAAACACGTGAAGCACATAATGATAGGGATTTTATATTACGGTTTAATTTTCTTTATCGTGAGAATGTGTTATTCGAAATGATTGTAGAAAAAATGGTTTTTAAAGTAGAAAAGATCACGTAAACATGTAGCAACTAATACACTAAGATGGTAGAGAATATGTTTAGAATTAAAATTATGTTTTGTTATTGTGGATAATAGAGTGCATATATTGAACGAGCGGTAAAAGCAATAGGACATGTAATAGGGTACATGTATATAACTATGTGTACATTTAGAAGATGTTACTCGTGGACCAATATTTGCGCTGGCAATGCACTTCCTCCATAAATGTACACCATTTCAATTTTCTTTTGCACCGTTATCACCACTAATGGAGTCAAGGAAGAAAAACACTACTTCCGTTCTCTTCTTCAGGCTTCGTGGCAGATTATGCCTTGTCTGTTTGACTAGGAAACAAGGTCAAATGGTCTTTAGGAGAAAACATGCGGTCTTGAAACATGCTCGGAAATCTGTTCAAAACCTTGTTAACCACTTAGAAAACTATAAAACGTTGAAGATTTCAAAGCTCCGTAAAAACCTTTGACCATGTGAAAATAAACAATCTCACTTCCGCGGAATGGATCGTCGAGTTAGTTGTCTTCACAGCTAATGTTGTGCTGCTGATGCGCTGCTTATGTGCTGCCGATGGCTAGTACTGGCCCCGCCCACTTGCTTCCTCCCTACCCCTTTTCCCCCCGCTCCTCCTGCATTATTACGTCATCCCTCCGCCTTGGAACTCCTCTATCATCATGAACGCTCGTGTCATTTCTTTCGTTACATTAAAGCCTATTTGTTTTTATCTTCTTCCATTTTTTTTAACATCTTTACCCATCTGGCCAAACAGACACGGCAAAATCTGCCACGAAGCCTGACGAAGAGGACATTGTTCTCGAGAATTCCGCCAAATCTTACTTTTTGCGATTACAGCGCCAGCTACCACAAATCCAAAGAAACAGTTTCAGACAAAACCTACGTATTTTTGTCTGAAGAATCCGAATCTGCAATAAAAAAATGGGGGTTCCCATTTGAGATTTTACAGTTGCCCCTCGCATGCGTGATGCGTGGGCATAGGTGTTCTTTGTGAGTGCCCTTTTATCAATTTCATCATACCATCACTCATCCTTATCGTCGCGATTAACCGAAAGTTGAAGAAAAGCGACTCTAAGTAAAAATAAATTACAAAGAATATTAGACTGTGCATATTTAGGAGGCACGAATACACTTTACACTTTACTTCACATTGACACAGTTGAAGCTACACTGCAAAAGAGGTCATATGGAGAAATGCTTCCCTCGCGATTGTATAAATGATCAAACATTGGATGTCTGAAAGGTATGTGATAAGAACTTGTTTTAGTTTCCAATGATCATTGCCCTCAAGCTATTTGCGTTGGTGCTACAATTTTTGTGTTGATGAAATAACAAACATTTTACGTTATGATACTTCTCGGGAATTATTCTCTCTTGGATTCCTCTTATTACCAGTACACTTAAGTATGTTTCTTCTCCTCTTAATACTACTACAGTTAATTATTACAGAAAATTAAAAAAAACAATAAAGCTGGGAATTCTCAGCAATAAATTATCTTCTATGTGCTATGCCTGCCATCTATTGGCGCTTGTGCAAAATTACTTCCGTAAGTGAAATGTTCGCTTTCACGAGTTTGTCATGTCATACTAATTACGCCCTTGTCACACTTTGGATCGTGGACAACCAATTTGATAAGTTTTGTTTTAATGTCGAAAATGTGCATAGGTCAATCCATAGTTGAAAACTGATGACATTTTATTTGTATCACGTCTGCTTTAGAACTGACGTCCATGTTTCCATCATGGCAGGTTTGGCGAGTGGTGAATTTTACGTTCGCAGACATTTACGCGATCATATGTATCTCTGAAACGGTAAAGGTTAGAAAACTGAAACAAGTATAATTTTAATAAGCACATTTTTGGCTACAATTCGTGTTATTATAATCATTTCTGTACATGTCTTCCTTACCCGCAAAAAATTAGTTTAAAATGCATCGTATTTGTTAAATAAGTACTTTTCAGACATTATTTTTCAAGGGAGAGGTTAATTCTCAGGGCTCAAACATTTTTACTAGAGTCATTCCATGCGAAATCAACACAGCCTCCAACCTGACCATCTCCGATTTTCATGAAATTTGGGGAGTTGAAACTATGCATGGAACTTAGTAACTATGAAAATTTTTCGTCTCGTGCGTCTTGTAATTGTTAAATTATTCAAGATCAAAGTTAGCAGAAATTGCCCCTATTGAGCCCGCTTAGCTATACTAAATGTGCTGTAACTCCGCCACTATTTCGCCTAGAAAGCTCAAATAAAGCTTAAGCTTATTGGACAGGGAATTGAACAAGCTTTCCAGTGATATATAACAAGCCCACCTTTCGATAAAAATATAATTTTGTCACGTGACCTTGACTTTTGACTTTGAATATCTCAAAACATGTCATCACCAAAAATCGTGAAAAAAATATATTTGGTCCCTCATGCCATACTCTAAAACATATCAAAAAATCATTTTGGGACTGCCATGGGATCAGAAGATACAAAATAATATGTGTAACTATGTGACTGATAAAAGCCTCATTACATGAACTATGACGAGTGAAAAGTCCTTTAACACCCCCTACAAAATGTAAAGGAGTTATCCTGGTCATGAAAGAAATAGGTTAGGCACAGGAAGATCTCTAGCTTTGTGTGTCAAGCGCAGGTCCGGCATATTGTTGACCGCCATATTGAATTCAACGCAAACATTTCAAAGGAAAGTGGGTGATGTGAAATATCAAATCAGGCTAGAATTTCACGAGAAATGAAGCAGCGAAGGTTTTTCCAACTTATTTTTTGGCAGCAAAACGTTATACGCATATCTTTCACTTACGATATATGCACATTATAGTGTTGTCAATATTCCTGTGAGCACACTCGTTGACGTCTCTCACACTCACATAGAACATTGGGCAATGTAGCAGGTGCAACAACATCGCAAGCAGCAACTATGCATTCTCTCAGATGGTCAATATCAGGGACTTTTAGTGCATGCACCATTCTCTTCAAATGTTTTGAAGGTAAAAGTCCTCCTAAGATGTTAGATCTGGGGAATGTGCAGGCCTTTTAATAGATCCCCATCTGCCCATCAATCTACCTAGAAATTTACCATCAAGAATGTTTACATAGTGTGGTCACACACTGTCCTGTTTCAAAACTCTGGAAAAGTGCCATACCCCGTAAGCAAGGATGAAAAACCTGTTCACTTAACATAACACATCCAAGAAGCCCTCACCATTTAAGGTTCCGTTGTTGAATATGGACCAACCATTCCAGTTCTCCATACACTATACCACATCATTAGCTTACCAGCAATATCCATTCGGCTGGGATCTGTCTACTGTAGATTATCAAATCACAGGTATTGCGTATAATTTTTATTAACTTTACCAGGAACATAAAAATTATCATCGTCACTGAAGAATTTTTCATTCCAAAGGAAGTGTCACGTAATTGTTTGAGATACTTTTCCCAATATTCTCCACTATTCAAGTATTTGCTGAATGTTGCTGATTAAAATCATATGCAATGGTGCGTATACTTCTTTTTGTCCCAAGATGTCAGCGTGATCTCGCCGAGTTCCTGACACGTTAGGAGCATTCTTAATACTTTGTTTTTAACACCTCGAAAAGGAGAAAATGATTACAAACATGCAGTAATAACTTTTTGCTGGTTAAATACACTTTGGAAAAACCTTTGCTGCTTCATTTCTCTTGGAATTCTAGCCTGATTTGATATTTCACATCACCCACTTTCCTTTGAAATGTTTGCGTTGAATTCAATATGACGGTCAACAATATGCCGGACCTGCGCTTGACACACAAAGCTAGAGATCTTCCTGTGCCTAACCTATTTCTTTCATGACCAGGATAACTCCTTTATATTTTGTAGGGGGTGTTAAAGGACTTTTCACTCGTCATAGTTCATGTAATGAGGCTTTTATCAGTCACATAGTTAAACATATTATTTTGTATCTTCTGATCCCATGGCAGTCCCAGAATGATTTTTTGATATGTTTTAGAGTATGGCATGAGGGACCAAATATATTTTTTTTCACGATTTTTGGTGATGACATGTTTTGAGATATTCAAGGTTAAAAGTCAAGGTCCCGTGACAAAATTATATTTTTATCGAAAGGTGGGCTTGTTATATATAACTGGAAAGCTTGTTCAATTCCCTGTCCAATAAGCTTAAGCTTTATTTGAGCTTTCTAGGCGAAATAGTGGCGGAGTTACAGCACATTTAGTATACCTAAGCGGGCTCAAAAAGGGCAATTTCTGCTAACTTTGATCTTGAATAATTTAACAATTACAAGACGCACGAGACGAAAAATGTTCATAGTTACTAAGTTCCATGCATAGCTTCAACTCCCCAAATTTCATGAAAATCGGAGATGGTCAGGTTGGAAATTGCACATATCTGTGTTGATTTGGCATGGAATTACTCACAAGAAGCACACCTTCTAGTAGTATTACTACCGAACATAAAATTTAAGAAATGCACCTTCTTTTTCTTTAGAGATTCGTCAAAGTCCAGACTTTCTTTAAACCCAGTTTGGGTCCCAATATTTCTGATGTAAAACTACATCTTTCTTCCAGTGAAAGTCCCTAAATTAGCGAGTTCCAGTAAAAAAAATTAAATTTAGGCTTAACTACAACAGGGACAATACGATTATAAATATTAAGTTAATCCGATGACTTACACTAGACTTGATCAAAGCAGAGAATAGCACTACAACGACCCGGCACATATCTCGACAATTGTTGCCCAGTTTGTGGATAAATACCAGGTGACATCCACCTTACTCGCCAGATCTAGCATTATCCGTTCCGATTCCGAAACTAAAGGCTCCAGTGTGGATTTTACCACTCTTCACCTCCATCTAATCGCACATCGTCTCTAGAAACACAAGAGCTGGAAAAGCGACGTAAATTAAGCAAAATACAACCTGCTCGTAGTTCCCAGTCGGCCTCCCCGATAGCGTAGTGGTAACGTCGTCGCCTCGTAATCAAGGAATCCCGGATTCGATACCCGGTGGAGGCATATGGTACAGTGGTTTGGACCCCCACATTAAAAACTTTAGGTCCAGTCCCGATTAGCCTTTTTGTGCATAACTGGACTTAAAACAACAAATCAGTCAGTCAGTCAAATCAGTCAAATCAGTTGAAGTTCCCAGAGCCGCTACTGCAAATCTTCCTCAATTGCCTATCAGTGCACGAGTGAACTTAAATAAAATTTATCCAATAATTGTTACACTCTTTTGGCAAAATATGGTCATAATTACCTAAACCTATGGTTATGTCTCGACAGTTGTCAACACTGAACAGCTCAAGGCCAGGTCTCAATTATCCTATTTACACATAAAGAGGCCTTATATTAGTATTTCCCCAACATTTGCAACACTGGCAAATGACGGTGAAAAATCCTTGCATGTAGGGTGATATTTATATGGTTGGCAACACTGCGCAGCTCGCAGCGCCGTCCAGCTGAAAATCGGGCGGCGGATGGATCTCTTGTAAGTTCTAGCACGTGAGTGCAAGGTGACGTCAGTTCCGACTAGCAACTGGACGAAGTCGGGCCGGCGACGCAGACATCCCGGCGTCTGAGTGTGGGTGAGTGACTCATCTTTACTTTTTTCAACCTGTCTTGAATCATTGCATACCCAGTCTGGTTGTCTGGGGCAATAGTCTGTGGTTTACAACTTCATATTAAAATATCCACCGTGTTACTTTCGCTTTGTTTCGTGTAGGCGTTATTTCTCGAATACAATCTCTGGATGTATAAAATTACAGCAAATAGTTATCGTCTAACTGTATTCTATCAGAATTCCTGATAGCCTAGTGGTTTATATCTCCTGTTCTCGGTCTAGTCTCGATAATCACACTTCATTCTCCGTCTCGATTGATGGATTTGGTTTATTTTACTTCGCTTTTGTGCCACTTTTGACTAATCGCGAAGATGAGGATGAGTGATGCATTTCATCTCCACTCGACTCTCGAAATAATAGATACAAAACATGCAATGAATAAATTACTATTAAATTAACAACATATGTTTTTACACAATAGTCAACAAAGCTCATGAACAATGAGACACCTTTCATGTCTACCGGCCCCCGTGGCAGAGTGGTTAACGCAACCACATCGCGCTACGACGCCAAGGGTCCCGGGTTTGAATCCCGGCCTGGGCATGGATGTTTGTGAGTGTCCATTCATCAATTTCATCATGTCATAACTCATCCCCATCTTCGCAAATTTGCCAAAAGTGGCACAATAAAGCAAATCAATAAATTAAACCTTACATGCCTGAATAGTCACTTAGTGAATCAGATTTGATTTAGACGCAATTTTCATTGAGCACACATATATTCCAATTTGCCATCTCGGTGGCCGAATTATTTCACAAACGTGGGTTCCAGGTTCGAGTCTCTGCCTTAGAACGCGTGTTTCTTTTCGAGTATCTTTGCAACAATGCATTGTTATCACCATTTTATCCTCAGCGTTAGATTAGTCAAGACCGTCGTAAAATATAGATGCAAAAATCAGGGTTGTTAAAGATCTAAGAACCGACAAATTCCAAGGCGTTCTATTAGGTTCCGCTGCAGGACTGGAACCATTTCTCTCGTACAATTTAATTTCGGTTGAAGTTGCGTAATGTTTCATTGAAAAAAATGTTCCTGCACCGTATTTAGATTCATCCTGAAAAAAGATTCCTGGACCGTATTTAAATTCATCCGGGGAAAAAGGTTCCTGGACCGTATTTAAATTCATCCGGGAAAAAATGTTCCTGCACCGTATTTAAATTCATCCGGGGAAAAAGGTTCCTAGACCGTATTTAAATTCATCCGGGGAAAAAGGTTCCTGGACCGTATTTAAATTCATCCGGGAAAAAAGGTTCCTGGATCGAATTTAAATTCATCCGAGGAAAAAGGTTCCTGGACCGTATTTAAATTCATCCGGGGAAAAGGTTCCTGGACCGTATTTAAATTCATCCGGGAAAAAAGGTTCCTGGACCGTATTTAAATTCATCCGGGAAAAAAGGTTCCTGGATCGAATTTAAATTCATCCGGGGAAAAAGGTTCCTGGACCGTATTTAAATTCATCCGGGGAAAAAGGTTCCTGGACCGTATTTAAATTCATCCGGGGAAAAAGGTTCCTGGATCGAATTTAAATTCATCCGGGGAAAAGGTTCCTGGACCGTATTTAAATTCATCCGGGGAAAATGGTTCCTGGACCGTATTTAAATTCATCCGGGAAAAAAGGTTCCTGGACCGTATTTAAATTCATCCGGGAAAAAGGTTCCTGGACCGTATTTAAATCCATCCGGGAAAAAAGTTCCTGGACCGTATTTAAATTCATTCGGGAAAAAAGGTTCCTGGATCGAATTTAAATTCATCCGGGGAAAATGGTTCCTGGACCGTATTTAAATTCATCCGGGGAAAATGGTTCCTGGACCGTATTTAAATTCATCCGGGAAAAAAGGTTCCTGGACCGTATTTAAATTCATCCGGGAAAAAGGTTCCTGGACCGTATTTAAATCCATCCGGGAAAAAAGTTCCTGGACCGTATTTAAATTCATCCGGGAAAAAAGGTTCCTGGATCGAATTTAAATTCATCCGGGGAAAAAGGTTCCTGGACCGTATTTAAATTCATCCGGGGAAAAAGGTTCCTGGATCGAATTTAAATTCATCCGGGGAAAAAGGTTCCTGGACCGTATTTAAATTCATCCGGGGAAAAAGGTTCCTGGGCCGTATTTAAATTCATCCGGGAAAAAGGTTCCTGGACCGTATTTAAATCCATCCGGGAAAAAAGTTCCTGGACCGTATTTAAATTCATCCGGGAAAAAAGGTTCCTGGATCGAATTTAAATTCATCCGGGGAAAAAGGTTCCTGGACCGTATTTAAATTCATCCGGGGAAAATGGTTCCTGGACCGTATTTAAATTCATCCGGGAAAAAAGGTTCCTGGACCGTATTTAAATTCATCCGGGGAAAAGGTTCCTGGACCGTATTTAAATCCATCCGGGAAAAAAGTTCCTGGACCGTATTTAAATCCATCCGGGAAAAAAGGTTCCTGGATCGAATTTAAATTCATCCGGGGAAAAAGGTTCCTGGACCGTATTTAAATTCATCCGGGAAAAAGGTTCCTGGATCGAATTTAAATTCATCCGGGGAAAAAGGTTCCTGGACCGTATTTAAATTCATCCGGGGAAAAAGGTTCCTGGATCGAATTTAAATTCATCCGGGGAAAAAGGTTCCTGGACCGTATTTAAATCCATCCGGGAAAAAAGTTCCTGGACCGTATTTAAATTCATCCGGGAAAAAAGGTTCCTGGATCGAATTTAAATTCATCCGGGGAAAAAGGTTCCTGGACCGTATTTAAATTCATCCGGGGAAAAAGGTTCCTGGATCGAATTTAAATTCATCCGGGGAAAAAGGTTCCTGGACCGTATTTAAATTCATCCGGGGAAAAAGGTTCCTGGACCGTATTTAAATTCATCCGGGAAAAAGGTTCCTGGATCGAATTTAAATTCATCCGGGGAAAAAGGTTCCTGGACCGTATTTAAATTCATCCGGGGAAAATGGTTCCTGGACCGTATTTAAATTCATCCGGGAAAAAAGGTTCCTGGACCGTATTTAAATTCATCCGGGAAAAAGGTTCCTGGCCGTATTTAAATCCATCCGGGAAAAAAGTTCCTGGACCGTATTTAAATTCATCCGGGAAAAAAGGTTCCTGGATCGAATTTAAATTCATCCGGGGAAAAAGGTTCCTGGACCGTATTTAAATTCATCCGGGGAAAAAGGTTCCTGGATCGAATTTAAATTCATCCGGGGAAAAAGGTTCCTGGACCGTATTTAAATTCATCCGGGGAAAAAGGTTCCTGGATCGAATTTAAATTCATCCGGGGAAAAAGGTTCCTGGACCGTATTTAAATTCATCCGGGGAGAAAGGTTCCTGGATCGAATTGAAATATTTTATACATAAAAAGGTCCTTTATGGTCCAGAACCCATTTACGCTTACTGATTTTCTCTCCTGGACCGGAATTTCATTTACTTTAAATTCCTGGACCTTTAACAACCCTGGCAAAAAAAACAACTTTCAAATTGACTACAGTTTAGAAGGGGTTGGTCCTGTTCTTGTCTCGATTTAATCACGGTGACCCCGTTTTCGGTACTGTCCTTATTCGGAACCGATTCCCTGTGTGTTCACATTTCATTAGTTCCTTCCCGACCAGTCTATATGCACATAAATTGAACAATTTTGCTCTGTTCTGTGATTACTATAATAGCCCCACAGCCAGTAGTTTCATAGACCATTAGGTTTCCTAGTAGTTACTTCGGACAATTGCTGGGGTTGTACAGTGTCTCTCAAAAGTTTTAGGACAACGACATTTTAAACTAGGCAACCCAATTTACACAAGCCGTTGGTGGGTTGCGTGCAGAGTTAGGCTCAATTTCAGGGTTGCCACATGCACAATAGATATTTATAAAATACGCGAAAGAAATATAAACAAGTATTATTGTATAAAATTATTAAAAATATCACTATTATATCGCAAATGACAAAATTCTTTCTGAAAGAAAAAAAAATAGGTTTTCTAGTATTTCATCGCTGATGAGTCTACAGTAAGGAAAGGAGGTGAGAGGAAACGAAAGGTTACAAAGGAGAGGAGAAAGAGAAAGCGAAAGGAGAAGAGGAAACTAGAGGAGAGAAGAAAGAGAGGATAGACGAGGAGAAGAGATGTAGTGAGGAGAATGGAAAAAGATTCGAGGAGAGATGAGGAAAAAAGAACAAAGAAGAGAAAAGAGGAGGAAAACGAGACGAGAGGAGAGGAGGAGACGAGAAGAGGGAAGTGGAGAATAGGGTAAAGGAGAGACAAGGAGAAGAACGAAAAAAGATAGAATAGTGCAGTGGAGTCGGAAATCTAAGACGGGAAAGTAGATAAGAGGAGTGGAGAAGAGTGGGATGGAGATAAGATGCGAGAAAAGTAGGGAAGGCGATATGAGATAAAAGCATAACAGAAAGAGGGGAGAGAAGAAGGCGAAGGAACTGGAGAGAAGAGGTAGTTGCAGAATATATCCTCTGAGCGTCAAGAATGGATGCATTGGTCAAATTATCGACATGAAACATTCAATAACATTTTGAAATGTATTGGAGAATATATTAGATCGGTGCGAAATGCCTTTTGGCTGAGTTCAGAGCAAGTTAAAATTTTCCATGTAAGATCTTTGATTTTACCTGCGATTACACCACTAAAAAAATGAACGTAATTTTTAATAATTATTCAATTTTTCTCCACTTCTCGGTTCGTTGAAATGGAGATTTTGTAATTCAATATTTCCCCTCCCCCAATCGTTAATTCCAAACGGAATCATTCCGTTTCACACGGCGTGGACAATGAACACAATGGGATATGTCTAAAACTTACGAAAATTTTCTGCCACCGGAAGGGTTTGAACCTACGACCGTCAGATTGACAATCCTGAACGGTAGCCACTACCCTACAAGCTTTCGCTCCTTAAGCCAAGTAGAAGGAGTTGACCAATGAGAAATGTAGATGTAACTCTTATGCATGTAACGTGCAAACAAGTATTGTTTGTAACAAAGAAAACGAAGGTAGTACGACTCGGCGAAAACATTTAATGGAGGATTGCACATGGTGAGAACTTTTCATGCGATATTTGCGGAGGTATCCTTGCATTGAACCCGAGTGGGAAAAGGGGTAAAATTAGCATGTCCTGAATTGCCACACATATAAATAGTTATTTCATTAATATTTGTCAATGTCTTGGAAGCAGTACACAATTATCGTTAGAGTATCATAATTCACGATCTTATATATAAAAATATCCCGTTGAACGTGTGTCAATTCATTTATTTGTTTATTTTTTTTATAAATTCCATATGCAGAACAATGTAGCCACTATATACTGCTATTATAAATAATGTTACCATGCTCATGTTTAATGGAATGGATATTTTTTAAGGAACATCTAGTATGGAGGATCGAACGTGGGACCACAATGTAATTTTATAACGGTTTCATGAAAATCTACGAAATAGTTTCTTATAACTTGGAATATGGTGAATAGATATGAAATGTCTTGAAATTAATTTTCGACCACTAGATTTTGGCAAGGGAATTATGTGTGATCCGTTTCCAGTCATTCATTGCTTAAAGAAACGTTTTAAAACTATGTGGAATTTTCATTCTGGGATAAGTGTCTTTACTTGCTACATGTATTCGAACTACACTCTGTCCCACTTATCTCTGGAGCAGGTGAACGAAGACAAGTATCTGAGCAGCGATGAACACGTGAGAGGAACGGGATTGCGTGGAGGGAGGAAACCCACTTCAGTTACCAGCCTTCCCAGCAGCGTGCACTGTTTCGCTCTGTCCACTCGATCCCCTCTCTCCTCTCTCCACTTTTCTTCCGTTATGGGCGGCTTTGCTCCAGAGATGCTGGGACAGAATACAGTTAATTGTTTCTCAAAAGGTATCATCTATCTCTGTATGCCACACATTTAATTCTTACTCATATGGAAAATAATGTCAATTTGTATTCAGGGGTAGTTTCACAGTTACAAACTATTTTGGCCTTGATGAGAAGTTTAGTGTAAGTAGGCATTTTGTTTATAATTTTGAAATTTAAATCCTCATATTTAGGGCTTGAACTCGTCACCTAAGAGGTTGAAGATCGTCCTCTACTTTGTGCGTGACCTTCTTTATTTTTCTATTCATTGTTCATCCTCATCGTCGCGATTAGCCAAAGGTAAAATAAGAAAAGTCCTCCTCCGTGACCGTGCGGTCTAAGGAGCTGTGCTTTGGACTCCGACTGCAGGACGGCATGGATTCGAGTCCGCCTTTGCTCACTCTCTAGGTTCTCGGCCTGTGTATGGGACCGGTAGCAACCCACCATCGTGAAGAAATTGGGGAGCTACGAGTGTGTAGCGTAACCCGGTCTCGGAAATCTCCTATGGAGCATGTTCCTGGGTAAACAAAAAATAATCGATCAGACAATTCGATTATCGAAGGCGATAAAATAACCTCCGGTTGACCAAGTTGCCAATATAAATAAATGGAATACAGATTGTCTTCGAGCTTACATTGTTAAAAAGAAGCGGATACACGTATTACTATCCCAATAATTACACAGGGCCGCATGGGTTCTGTTGTTTTTATAATTTTAGGTGTTTTACATGTATTTGAACTTGCTGATGCTGAAACTGGCATTAGTTTTCTCACATCACGCAAGAATTTTTTACAATTCACGATTTATATATGTGGGTTGTGGTATGCACGTTTCAGTGCAATTGAAGTGATTGTCGCTAGATGTCACTGGTACGTTTCAAAATTATTCAACAAGTAATAAAGACGAATAAGCTTTAAATACAGAGAAGTTTTGTTATATTTAAATTAATTAATATGTTTCTTGCCTAAATGCTAAAAATAATACTATGTAAACATTGATATATCATTTGAAATTAATTTTATATGTAACTGTCAAAAGTCCTAATTTGCTTCCATGATACGTTGATCTCCTACATTAACATTTGGTTGTTCAGTGTGGTACATTACTGTGGTGTGGCCATGGCATCTCGTGGTTGTCTGGATAGCCCAGATGTGTTTTGCTACATCTGCAGTGAATTTGTTCCCCGGGTACAGACAGGAATTTACATATTTTGTAAGAAGAGCATATTACGCATACTTTAAAATGAAACTAGGAGATCAAGATAAATCGTGGCCCCACACAAGGTATGTAGATCATGTGTGGAATCTTTACAAAACTGGAGCACGGGAAAGCGGCCATCTATGCCATTTGCAATACCCATGGTGTGGAGGGAGCCTCAGGATCACAGCAATGATTGTTACTTCTGTTCCTGTGAAATTGTAGGTTGAAATATTAGAAACAAGAAGAGGATAGTGTATCCCAATATTCCCTCTGCAAAGAGACCTGTGTTGCACGGACCAGACTTGCCTGTACCGACACCTCCATCAAGTCTTGAGTGTGTAAGTGATCCTGGTTCACTAAGTGATTCAGTGGAAGGTAGTGAAATGGAAGATGACATTTATGACCCCCCTCACGGATCTCGTGACCCTATGCCGTTCACTCAAAGCGAACTCAATTATTTAGTTAGAGACCTAAATTTATCTAAAGAATCAGCTGAGCTTCTTGGTTCCAGACTTAACGAAACGAACTTGCTGGCTTGTGGAACAACATTTTCCTGGTACAGACACCGAGAAAAAGAGTCTGTGCCTTATTTCTCGAAAAAAGATTCTCTCGTGTTTTGTTGTGATGTGTCCGGTTTGCTGACTAAGTTAAATTTTCCTTGTCTTTCAACTGATTGGAGGCTATTCATTGACTCGAATGAAACAAGTTTAAAATTTGTTCTGTTACATAATGGAAATAAGTTCCCCTCAGTTCCTATTGCTCATTCTGTGTCACTAAAAGAAACCTACAGCAATATGCAACTTGTTCTTAATAAAATTAAATATGAGGACCATGGTTGGTTGGTGTGTGGTGATCTTAAATTTTTGAGCATTTTACTTGGACTACAATGTGGTCCATGTTACATCTGTGAGTGGGATAGTAAGGCACGAAATTACCACTGGGAAAGAAAAGAATGGCCAATACGGAAAACGTTGAACCCGGGTTCAAAGAACATAGTACAACATTTAGTCAGTCCTGAGAAAGTTGTACTTCCCCCTCTTCATATCAAATTAGGGCTGATTAAACAATTTGTGAAAGCACTTAACAAGGAAGGACAATGTTTCCAGTTCATATGCAACAAATTTCCATCCCTGTCGTACGGCAAAGTGAAAGAAGGTGTTTTCTTTGGATCAGACATTAGGAAATTAATGAATGATAAAGACTTCGAGGAAACAATGACTGTAGCCGAAAGAGATGCTTGGATAGTATTTAAAAGTGTAGTGCTGAACTTCTTGGGGAACCACAAAAGTCCTGATTACAGAGAAGTTGTTGAGAATATATTACTTAAATTTCAGGAGCTGGGTTGTAACATGAATCTCAAATTACATTTTTTGCATTCACACCTTGATAACTTTCCACAAAATCTCGGTGAATTAAATGAGGAACAAGGCGAACGGCGAACAAGAAAGTTAGGAAAGCTTACAGAAGAAAGCGTACTAAACAGAACTGAAAAATATGTATTGTGCAATAATTTTCTTGTGTGTATATTATATACTGCTATATGTCATTTTCTATATTATATGGGTCCTTTGTGTCTGTCTATATTAATTTTAAAATAAACATGTTGATGCGTTTAGTGTGATAAGCTACTTATTCTGATTGAAGAAAAGAAAAATTATAATAAAACAGTATGCATTGGACAAAGCCCAAATTTTGAAATTAGATTTGTAAGAAAACCTTGCGTGATAGAGAAAAACTAATTTCATATTCGTGATCAGCATGACACAAATAATAAAGTTCACCTATTAAACAAATAACAACATTAAATTGAATTTAATTTGCGGCCCTGTGTTATTCAATACGGTTTTTTGTTTGTCAGGAATTATCACTTAAACTATTGCATGTTGAGCTGATGCCTACCTAGCCGCTTCTGATGAAATCTACCATTCTTCAGATTCTCTTTAAAATTCGACTCTGGTCACTTGTAACGTGCTGGGTGCAGACACTGTGCATCGAAGCACAGTGTTGCGATAAGAAGCGGCCTTGAATAGCGTAAGTGAGTCACTTTGATCGCGAGCAAGCTAGACTACCAAGCTTGTCTGCCTTTGAAAACCAAGTCATTTGTTTTACGGTTTCCGAACGCGATTGCTATTGTAGAAGTATATATTCTCTCAAAAGAGCAAGAAAGGAAATTCGACCAATGTTCTCCCATCGTTTAAAACCAAATATTATCTATTAAACGAAAAGTTCACGATTGTTGGCCTCCCCGATGGCGCAGTGGTAGCGTCGTCGCCTTGTAATCTAGGGGTCCCGGGTTCGATACCCGGTGGAGGCACAAGTGGTTCGGATCCCACTTTAAACTGTAGGTCCAGTCCCAATTAGCCTTACTGTGCATAAAGTGGACTTAAAACAACAAACCAATCAATCAAGTTCACGATTGTCAATAAACGGTTTAACCTATCTGAGCATAAGGTGAATGTAAATACTAAATTTAATAGAAAGGTTCTCAAAAATTTCTCTTCCACTGTCTACGTAAGGTCAGTACCCAGGGGAGGGGCCATGTGGGCCATCCTCCCCCCTCGAACTCTGAAATATTTAAATGTGAACCTAATAATAAATAAATACGAAAATAAGATCGTCGATTTTTGAAATGTGTAAAAATTTCAATTTTGCTCTTGCATAAAAGAATCTGTTTCTTGTGCAAAAGTCTTCAAGCTGCAATATCGGGTCTTTTTAGTTTTATAATCATTGATGCAAGGCTCCCAGACGTCCGATTCACCGATTTAGTCAGGACAGTGCGTTACTTTCAATCCCTGTCCCGACATTTTCGAACTGCAATCGTGATGCGAAAATGTCTCTTTATTATTGTTTTTTTGTTAACTTACAATTAGACATGATCTTTATTTTATGAATAATTCTAAGTACGCAACATTTAATTTATAAATATATTATTTTCTAAACATAGAATTATCATGACTTTTTAATGGCGCTTGCACTATTTGAACTATTTTGTAATATATGTCTGTCTCTGTCTCTCTCTCTCTCTGTATATATATATATATATATATATATATATATATATATATATATATATAATTGGGTCTGGCCCCTCCCTCAAATAAATCCTGCGTAAGGACCTGGTCTACGTCAATGACAGAAATGCAAGCAATAATCTTATTTATTTTTAACTAAATGAATGAAAGGAAAGTGTAAGCATTTAAAAGAAATAAGAAAGAGCATAACTGTTGCTTTTCCTTAGAAATTGTTGTTCTTCGAGGAAGAAAAATTAGAAGGATTTAGTCCAGCACCTTAACACAGTGTCCCACGAGTTCTCTTAACACATACTGTCAAATGTGAGATGATTTTATGAATAAAATTTTCCGCCTGTTTACGTATAACGTTGCGCAGATTTGGTAGTTCGCACACGGTGTAATTATTTCGTGTTACCTTACGCAACAGCAAATACATTTCATAAGACTGTTCTGGACACAAGATTTGCATCAGTAAACAAGCATTTCGTCTGTTACAGTATCACAGGAAAAGAACATCGTCCTGTAATGTTCAAGCCTCTAGATATTTTCCATTAGTAATGTCTAATCACAATAATAAGTTAGAAGAAATATCTCGCATTGTCACAACTACCAATATTCTCGTTTTTAATCACTTCGAAAATTATTTCTCGAAGATATCGGTTATACTACAAGAAAGCAAATCAAAATTAAAGTAAAAGTTCAACTACACGTATACCAAACGACATTTACAATATTGGAGGGACAGAATACTTAAAAACAATTGTTGTTTCATTCGAAGGTAAAGGCGTGGTGTAGTGGTTCTTCTACCTGGTTTAAGGAGCGAAAGCTTGTAGGGTAGTGGCTACCGTTCAGGATTGTCAATCTGACGGTCGTAGGTTCAAACCCTTCCGGTGGCAGAAAATTTTCGTAAGTTTTAGACATATCCCATTGTGTTCATTGTCCACGCCGTGTGAAACGGAATGATTCCGTTTGGAATTAACGATTGGGGGAGGGGAAATATTGAATTACAAAATCTCCATTTCAACGAACCGAGAAGTGGAGAAAAATTGAATAATTATTAAAAATTACGTTCATTTTTTTAGTGGTGTAATCGCAGGTAAAATCAAAGATCTTACATGGAAAATTTTAACTTGCTCTGAACTCAGCCAAAAGGCATTTCGCACCGATCTAATATATTCTCCAATACATTTCAAAATGTTATTGAATGTTTCATGTCGATAATTTGACCAATGCATCCATTCTTGACGCTCAGAGGATATATTCTGCAACTACCTCTTCTCTCCAGTTCCTTCGCCTTCTTCTCTCCCCTCTTTCTGTTATGCTTTTATCTCATATCGCCTTCCCTACTTTTCTCGCATCTTATCTCCATCCCACTCTTCTCCACTCCTCTTATCTACTTTCCCGTCTTAGATTTCCGACTCCACTGCACTATTCTATCTTTTTTCGTTCTTCTCCTTGTCTCTCCTTTACCCTATTCTCCACTTCCCTCTTCTCGTCTCCTCCTCTCCTCTCGTCTCGTTTTCCTCCTCTTTTCTCTTCTTTGTTCTTTTTTCCTCATCTCTCCTCGAATCTTTTTCCATTCTCCTCACTACATCTCTTCTCCTCGTCTATCCTCTCTTTCTTCTCTCCTCTAGTTTCCTCTTCTCCTTTCGCTTTCTCTTTCTCCTCTCCTTTGTAACCTTTCGTTTCCTCTCACCTCCTTTCCTTACTGTAGACTCATCAGCGATGAAATACTAGAAAACCTATTTTTTTTTCTTTCAGAAAGAATTTTGTCATTTGCGATATAATAGTGATATTTTTAATAATTTTATACAATAATACTTGTTTATATTTCTTTCGCGTATTTTATAAATATCTATTGTGCATGTGGCAACCCTGAAATTGAGCCTAACTCTGCACGCAACCCACCAACGGCTTGTGTAAATTGGGTTGCCTAGTTTAAAATGTCGTTGTCCTAAAACTTTTGAGAGACACTGTACATTTAACGAAGGTTTTTCATACTCTCGAACGAGCAAGCCACCCGATGATATAGTTGAAGCTGCCACCTTGTAATCAAGGGGTTCCAGGTTCAATCCTCGGCGGAGTATGTGCAGTCTCAATTAGATTGTATGGAATGGTTCTTCCACCCGGAGTGTGTAAAGACATATTTATGGACCTCCCTGATGGCGTACTGGTAACGTCTTCGCCTTGTAATGAAGGGGTTCCGGGTTCGATGCCAGGTGGAGGAACATTGAACGGTGGTTCGGATCGCACCTTAAACTGTAGGTCCAGTCCCGATTAGCATATCTGTGCATAAAGTGGACGTAAATCCACAACTGAAACAAACAAAGACATATTTAATGCCAAAATGATCATAAATTGAACTTTTGTCAAACATATAAGGGGATTATTGAGAAAATTTAGAGGATGGTTAAGTATGCCTTGAAAGATCACTATCTATCTAAGCGTAAAGTGGACTTAAAATTGGAAAGAAGCTACCCTCTAACTAATAGCGCGCTTTTCTTCTTTCTTATTTTTTCTTAGACCACGCATGGTGAACCAACCTTATACACAGGGTGGTCCCCAAAAAGGTAACCGAAACATAAAATAACGATAATTATTTGGTTACCTTTTTGGGCCACCCTGTATGTGTAAATGCATCTCGTATGCACATGTGGACCACAATGAGAGCAGCGATGCTTTAGAGTTGTAAGAGAGGAGGAAAGGAGGCTTTGGCGGTTGCGTGTCTGTGTTTAATATTCCAAGTACTATCGGTGTTTTGTTTAGTTATGCTGGCCACAACACAGAGAAGTGACGTCATGAATGAGCTTTGCTCAGGGGAAAAGACCTTACGTCCCGTTTTCGAAAAGAACGGGCAGACTGTTAAATTTTAACGACAGATTAGTGTAAATTTTACGATAACTTTGAACAGTGTACTTTAATTGTTTTCTTCCGTATAGTCACTGCAAAATGATCGATTCCCATTGCATTTTTAAAATTTAATCTTCAAAGAAGCCTTGACGTGTTACGTAACGATCTGATTGTCTATGAAACTAGATTTGCATTTCCTGTCACGCACGTCGATTTATCTTCGTTGATTTTCTCAATTTGACTTTAACCCCCCCTCCAGTGCTTATTTTTTTATACCGGCAAGACTAAATAAAACTGGCGAACAATCAAATCTGATTTTTTGTAGAGATGTTTAAAATGTTACTCACTTCAACACATTGTGCGAATCAAGTTTCTTGCTTTGAGAAGAATGCCCACTCTTTGGGGTATTGTGATTTCATTTTGAGAGGTAGTTTTTTTTGAGGGGGTATGCAAATTTGTGTTACCAGTCAGTAGAGTAAACTATTGCCTTGCGCTTCGAAGTACCTTAGAACAGTGTTTCTAACTTAGGTCATTAAATCTAATGACAATTACACCTAATTTGGAAACACTAAGTGTATGTACATTCTAAGAAAACCGAAACTAATACAAAAAAAAGAACTATAGAACACCAAAAATTTGACCAAATTTCTCTTTAAAGTTTAAATTTAATGTTCATCTAACTAACCAACAAGTTTCTTGTGAACTCTAAGGCCTGCTTTAGCATTTTTCTTAAGATTTGTGCCATGACCAAAATGCTACCGTGTAAAGTGAGAAATCTTATAGCATTTCAGATGCCTTCATGGCATTTCTCAAGGATAGGCTCGATCCGAATCATTTTTCGTAGCGTAACCAATCAGAAGCGACCTCTAGGTCACGAGTGCAGTTGTAATGGCGGCCGCGTGAGATGTAAGCAATGTATCACTTCACATTTTTAAAAGCCGATAACTATTCAACCGAGAGGAATAACGTTTCGTATAAAACGTTATTAGGTATAAAACAGTGGCGCTGCTTAAATACATACTTTACAACGTCTACTGTACACGTATGGAGGAATATTTCAGTTGTTTCAAATGTAAACACAGTGCACTGAGCATAGATGATGTAACGAGACGAGCCTTTCATGCTGTGTATGTTATACATTGTAATCGGTCAGCTGGGGTTTGAAGGCCCCCAAGTTAGGGTAACGTAGCTCAGACGTAGGGGGTTTTGCTGTAAGAGAACATATTAGGTACTAAGATAAAGCCTTAATTCTAAAGTGGTGATACCTGTAAGGCGTAGACACAATGAAACACCTTATAAATAATTACAATGGTTTATAAATATAAAAAGCGCGTAGTTGATTTGATGGAGGAAATCTCATCCTAAGAGTCAGAGGCAAGGAATCACTTGGAAGAAAAGGATAGGAGATTAGAGATACTCTGTATAAGTTGTAGAGCAGTTCCATCTTCCATCAGCGTGTAGACAGACTGGACACGGCTGAATGGTTAGCCGTCTAGGTGTGGAGAACGGACTGGCAGCGCCTCCGGCTACACCTCAGATCTATCACTCGACTACCACACACCTAGTCTTGCGACTAGGGTATTTATAAGTCGGGCGTGGTCTTGGTAACCTTGTTCAGGGCTACTGTCCTCATCTTGCATCAGCCTGGGTATTTTTACTAGTCGAGGCTAAGGTCAGCCTCTGGAAGTCTGGAAAGCCAAGGTTGAGCGATCGTATCAGGTGACCTTGGCATTGAGTGATCAAGGCTGTAGGGAGTGACATCACTCATAGTAACAGCTGAACTCACGGCCACAGGGAGTCGCATTGCTCATGATAACAGCTGCAAGAACCTTCGGTAGAAACCACAGCTTCCTGTGGTTACTGACCTTACTTCTGGCAAGGCTATAGAAAGCACGTGGACAGTGAGGGAACGGAACTTTATGTGCTAAAAATCTCAGAAATATTAATTTTTTTATGTGTCATAAATCTTGAAAATATGTGATATAAACAGGAAAATATGTGACAAAAATAAAAAAATTTGGTAAGAAAAACAAAATATGACATGAATTTTAAACACCTGAAATCAGTTTCTAAATGCTTACCTCTTAGGGAGCTATTTTTTGGAAGAGTTGCAGTGGATCACCATAATTTTTCCAAATTCTCCATTGTAACTCTGTGACTATTATCTCTAGAGAGCATCTTATATTGTGAGAAGATTGCTGCACGTCACAAGAAACAATTCTTGCATATTTAAAGCACGAAATGCCACTAACGCTGAAGTTTCCCAAAGCTTCCTCTTCCTCTAATTCACCTTCCAAAAAACGTGCAATTTGGCACAATTTTTGAAAACCTTGTTTTTTTTTTCAAAAATTTCTGTACATTTAGACATTAGCACTTGTGCGTTAGATCCAGTGGGGGTAATATTTTCCCTCAATAGGATCGTAGGCGAGGCGCCAGAAGTCTGCCAGCGAGCGTGTTCAAAGACAAAATAAACCTAGCACTCTCGATATGAAAGAGGTGCGGGGAATAAACATTTTTCCTTTGAGAATTTCGAGGTAGCTGAAGTCAATGAGCGATTTTATGTATTTAAAATGAAAATTTGCAAAATATATATTTACATACGGAAAACTGGAGAATATGTGTTTTTTTGTAAAATAAAATTTGCTGTGTTGACATATAAGGCTATGATCAGAATTTTGGCAAAAAAGAGGGTCTCTATGCTTATCCCAGAAAAGAAAAACATTTATTTGCCTAAAGTTCCGTTCCCTAGTGATGACTCTCGATGATGTAATCCACAATGCTTCCTGTTATGAACCGCACCCATCTAAAGTGACTAAGTTCACTGGATCTATGTACATGGAAAATGTGCATGTTACAAGTTACATGAATTGCTTCCGTGTAAAGTACTACCTGCTATAAGATTTTTGGAAGCATTTAGAAAAGGAAATACTTTCGTCTAAGCCGGCTTTATACACGTAAAATATCAGCACTATGCCATGAAAACTTAAGTGCAAAACAGCCTGCAGTTGTCTCGGCTCGGTGAGTTTGATCAGTTGCAGAATGTCTCCTCCTTCAAAGATTGATTGATTGATTTGTTTTATTTTACTTCGCGTTTTGTGCCTCTTGGCCAGTGATGTGCCGTAGACTATAAGTTTACGTCTACATGCGTTGTCTACACGTAATCTACGCGTAGATTACATTGGGTTGTAGTTTACATAGACTACGTAGACAATCTAAAGTGCATTAAAATTAATTTTCAAGGCTTTCATGATAGGAAAGTGACATTTGCAACTATATTGGTCCCTAACGAAATGAAAAGAATCCTATTAACAACAAAATTTCTCTTCTCTTCTATTATCAACCATGGAAGAAGATAAATAGTATGCAAAAAACAACAACAGATGGCAGTCGTGAGGCAAGAGTGGTCTTTTTCCCATAAAACACTAGAATATTTCTTATATTAGGTTTCTTTTTAGGTGAGAAACTGTTCGAATTTGGAAGAAAGGGTATGAAAAGTTCTCATCACACATCAGCAACTGATACGCAATATAATTTTATTTTAATTCCACGGCGCCCTTTGTTAAGTTATCACCTCTCGCCATGTTGTTTACATAGATTACCTAATCTGCGTGTATAAAATAGTCTACGTGTAGAATGTAGACTATCGTTGTTTACGCGTAGACGCACATCACTGCTCTTGGCTAATTTGCGAAGATGGGGATGAGGGATGAAATGATTAAATTGATGAATAGACATTTACAAACAACCATGCCTGAGCGGGATTCGAACCCGGGACCCCTAGCCTCGCAGCGCGATGTGCTAACCACTTTTTTTATTTATTAAATCAATACCCCTATTCGGTGGTATCCGTCGTCATTCACACACATTTTCTCAACATTCGTACATATCAGTTTTTCTCTATATTCTCGGTTTTCTAAATTTACGGACAACACAAACATCCAAGTCCTAGCCGGGATTCGAACCCGGGACCCCTGACTTCGTAGCTCGCTATGCTAACCACTCCACCACGGAGGCCGACCGCCACTCGGCCACGGGGTCCGGCCCCTCCTTCAAAGAAAAAGGCTGCGTACTTTTCGAAAGGGAAATCTTTGATAACTCATTAATGGACGCGAGTAATTTATTGTTTTTGTTACAAGTTAAGAAATGGTATGCTATATGCTTTCAATTAAATTTTCTTTGAGGGTGATAAAAAATTCCTGGCAGGGATTAAATAATATTCTTTTGGTGAGGATATTTTTTTTTGTGGGGGGAATCCCTGGCACCCCCTCCCCCCGATAATTCGCACCCTGCTATAACATACTAAAAATTCACCATAAATCCGTGTTGAGATTTCGCCGCCATTTTGAAAAATGACCAATTTTTTGTTTTTCTTATAATATTTCATTAACCAATAGAGATACGGGGAGAAATTCCAAACAAAAAATATTACACTCAATGAAATGAAAGTTTTTGGTTCCTATAATTTTTTCCATAATTCCAACCGTTTTCACGTTAAGAGTAATTTTACGTTACCGTTTTTGCGAAAAATCAACCAGTTACCTAGTATACCGTAAATTATTTTTAATATGCTATTGCAGCACATATTTAAACAACTTAGGAAGAATTTTAATGTTGAAGTAGGGAGGACACGTAAACAGTATTGGCGTTTTTGGATGCAAGATGGCACTCAATACTTGACTCCCAATTTCGTCACTAATGATTCTGACTTTGAGTTCCAACTTGGGCAAAATTGCTTATTATTTCATCTACCTCTGCTAGAGCATAGTTTCTAAACTTTTCTAACGGTGAAAGCGGCCCCGGCGCCCACCCAGCGTCGAATAACATGGGTACCTGGGGGAAACCCTGGGGGGTAAAGGCGGTCAGGGGCGTGATGCTGATCACATCACCCCCACTCACGACCGGATCAAGAAAGTGTGGGGCGTTACCCCCACACCCCCTATACGCCTTCATGGCGTGGTGCTATGCACAGGGGAACACTTTACTTTTTTTTTTTTTTGTCGCACCAGTTGACAAGAAAGAAATTTTAAAATCTACCGTCCTGTCAGTTAAAATGCAAATAGTTGAAAACAGCTCTATTCGCGTGAGTTAAAATGTGAAAACCCAACTGCTGGGTATAATGAGACAAGTAGTATACATTAAAGGGAGAAAAACTAATTTCCTAAACTTTCTTTAATGATTTGACGGTTTGAAAACCCTCTTTACCACCTCTCCGTAATCCCTTACATTATTTTCATTGTGATTCCTCGATCATTTAAGCATTACTGAATTAGCACCTTTAATCACATCATATTTTAGTGCGAAATTCAACCTTAAGATGTCTCTGACGTCAAAAGACCCAGCTTAAATTCAACAGCACCCAGAAGCAGATTAAACTTGGGTAAAATTATTCGACGTTTGGTGTTGAAAAACAATTTCCTCTCGAGAAAAGCAGCTCGTGAATTCTTGAAAGAAAGCAATTTCGGATTGTTTGACGTGATGAATGGAGTAACCGTCTCCCTCCCTCCCTCACCTCTTTGGAGTCTCTTCATCTTAACAGAGAATGACATCTCTTTGCTTTCTCGTCTCATCTTTATCTCTGACGTGGAAGGTGATTTATAATGCCGAAGAAAACTAAACCAATTTTACATTAAGAATTAAGCCTTGAGTACCAGTGGGTCGTCGGGAATGAGATCAAGGCTGGACCAATTATTTTCAGCTGAGTTCTTCTGTGGCCGTGGATGCTGGATCTCCTATCATCTCTTTCCACTTTCATCTTTGTTTCCACGTTTCTGTCTCTAATTGTCTTTTTGTTATTTTACGTCGTTTTTCTGCCATTTTCAGACAATCGCGAGAATGATGAGTGGATGTAATTGATGAAGGGAGATTCACAAATATCACGCATCTCTGGCCCGGACTTGATTCCGATAACTTTAGTGGAGAGATCGATGCTCGACCAGTTAACGTGATGAACCACTGAGCCGGCATGTTTCTAATTTTTAAACTGTTGCCTTTCTTTCCACGTTCCTACCTCTCTTTTTTATAATTATGTACTCTCTCTTTCCGTGTTATCTTTCGTTCATCTTTTTCCCACGTTTCTGCCTTTCTTACTCTCTCATTCTTTCTTTCTTCTTATCTTTTCAAGTTTCTTATTCTCTTTCCACGTTTTTATCTTTCTTTCGTTCTCCCTTTCTTTCCACGTTGCTTTCTTTTCCTCTTTCATTTCACGTTTATATCTTTTTTACTATCTCCTTTCCACCTTACTTTGCACGTTTCTATTTTTCATTCTTTCTCTTTCTTTCCACGTTTGTACGTTTCTTTCTCCTTTTCTTTTCAAATTTATTTCTTATTCTCTTTCCACGTTTTTATCTTTTGTTCTCCCTTTCTTTCTTTCTCTTTCTTTTCACGTCCTTTTCATCTTACTCTTTCCTTCCACATTTCTATCTCTACATCTCTATTTCTTTACACGTTTATGTCCTTCTCTCTTTTTCATTCCGCGTTTCTTTCTTGTTCTTTCTCCTTTCCACGTTTCTGCCGTTCTACTATCTCTTTCTATACACGTCTATATTTATCTGTATCTTGCTTCTTTCTCTTATTGTTTCTCTTTCTCTCTCTTCTTCGTTTCTCTGTACCAGTCTCTGTTTCTTTTCTGTTCCTCTATCTTTTTCTATCTTTCCGTACTACTGTCCTTTTTTCATTCTCCGTTTTCTATAAATCTTTCTCCCTCTTTCCCTTTGTTATTTTCCTCCTCTAGTTTCTATCAATTTTCCCTTTTATTTCTTCCTATGGTTCCTTCTCTCTTTTTTTAATCTCTTTATCCCTCTGACTGAAATTCTTGCTCCATTATAAATAATTCAAAAGATCTCACACGTAGTCGACTTGAATCGGCTAAGGTAATTTTACGGTGGGCATGAGCCCCCTTCCCCCGCAGGTGGCGACACTCCTCATGAAATTTAGGGACACAAGTAACTTTCGAAAATTATATGCACTGTAAAAATTGACTGTAAATATACACTGCAAATATCTCAGAGTGTGCGACAGAAATAACGCCCTTTTATAGTTGCTTGTAATTTTTGAAGATTTTTTTGGGTGATTACTGCAGTTAAAAAAATTACAGCTCGACCATGCAACATGAACATAATTATGTAATATTTACATCGTTTACATGTTAATAAGAATACTAATTGCTTTAGAATAAATGCTCAGAAAATGCTGTTCTCTTCCGAGACAGTCATGTACCATACCAAGCACACTCAAGCAACCGTTGCAACATAATTCTTGGTTAATGTCAGGCATGTCGCCCAGAATTGTGTCTGCAAATCAATAGTTCGGGGTCCGGTCTGATACTTAAATTTAAAGACACCCCAGGAAAAGAAATAGGCGGCTTTAGGTCAGTCGATCAAGGTGGCCACTCAACTATATGGCCATTTTACCTTGTGGAAAACAAACATTACTAACTCAACGCGCCAGTTAACGATTAACATCTCAATACTCACTTTAGAATTCATTGGTAAGAAATTGGCTATACTTCTGCTGCACCAAGTATAACATTATGTTGACGGTCGCTTTTGTTTTTAAATTTTGTTGTACTAATCTGCAAAACTGAAAAAGGTACCACCATTTGGGAGTCGTCTCAGTAGTTACCAGCTCTACTCAACACAACAGTGATCTGGAGCTCTTATCTATGCACACGTCTCTCAAGTATCGTCATCTCAGATATTATTAAGTATGAGAATATTATATTTTCTGAAGTTGACGACCCCAAAAATACTAGTATAATGCGGCATAAGTTATTTCGGTACTAGTTTACTATGGGGGTGACACCCCAATCATTATTTCGCACTTTTTTACATTGCTAACGTACTATTTTGGAATGCGGAACATTTCCTAAGGTGAAATAATGCATTTCTAACTAAGATAATGTCCATTTCTTACATTTACGAGTACTTACTGTTACTTGTTATTTCGATTCTGTAACACATTATGGCGGGCGATAGCATACTGGTTCAGGGCGCGTTGTGCGAGTGTTTTGTCGATTTATGCAGTGTTGCAACCTTGTTCACCGGAAAATACCTACTTTCGTGCCCGGATTTGAAATTATGCTAATACCTCGCAAACCATTGACGTTAGCCTCACAAACCATTCACGTTAGCCCCCAAAACCATTTTCCGTAAGGTTAGGTTAGGCAAGCATACTTAAAAAAAAGGATACTCGACACGTCATGTTCTAGTGAAAACACGGCGAGTTTGAAACACTGACTACGGGGTTTACGTCATCTAACACACGGAACATTGTGCTCTCGTGCAGAAAGCAAATGGCGGCAGCAGAAACAGCGTGTCGGACAGAGATTTTCGCAGAAAACAATATTTATTCGCATTAAAATAGATCAAAACTACATTCACGAACTTCAACAACGCTACAGAAAATGATTTCCGTAAGTACTTTCTCCTGTAAATTTTAAGAAATCCGTCACCCCCATAGTAAACTGTTACCGTTCAACTGCCCCATCCCTCTACCATCTTAAAATGAATAATTTTATTGCTTCAGAAAACCTCATGAATCAGGAAATTATCAATCTTCCCTTGGTAGTTATTCGTGTATTTGAAAATGTGTGAGTAGCGACATCTAGCGGCAACTTTAGCGATCTCTGCCAGAATCACCATAAGGGCCAGTCTTCCACGTTGGCACAAATAATGTCAGTCGGCCCTCACCTTATGGGTTAGTCGAGCTCTGGAACTTGGCATCGTTCAAGTTCGAAAAACCAAAAAGTTTGTTATTTTTATTATTAACAACAATAGCGATTAGGTAGGTAGTATTCGAACAGAGTAACCAAACCAGACTGAATTAGATCGAAACGAATTAGTGTAAAATACAGGGAACAGGTTACGTTTTTCATATTCTATCACTTAATCCAAAGTCTGAAAAATTCCCGAAATTATAGTTTTATGCGAGAGATTGATTGATTGATTTGCGATATTTTACTTCGCTTTTCTGCCACTTTCGGCTAATCGCGAAGATGAGGGATGATAAGGTGAAATTGATGAGGGGAGACTCACAAGGAACACCCAATGCCCAGGCCGGAATTCGAACCCCTGGCGCCGTAGCGAACTGTGATAACCACTCCGCCACAGCACATGTATTAATAATAATAATAATAGTAATAAAGTTTATAAATAATACGCTAATGAGATTAACATTTCACTTAGTAATAATAACAAAAATATTAATATAGGCCAATTATTTATAATAATTATTGTAATTATTACATAAACAGATAAAAAAAGATGATATAAGACTAGAGATATAACAGCATATGGCTGTTTATTATGTAGCTTATGTCTAGTTATGATCATAGCCGGCCTTCGTGGCGGAGTGGTTAGCATACGGATCCCACTTTCGAATCACGGCCTGAGCATTGATAGATATTCTTTGTGAGTATCACTTCATTAGTTTCACCCTATTCACACTCATTCTCATCGTTGCGACTAACCAAAAGTGGCAGAAAAGCAAGGATAAATAACAAAAAATCAATAAATGAATGTAGTTAATATCACCAACATTTGTAGAAACACAGCTATTCCGCCAAATAACTTAATGTATTTCTTTAATAATTTGAGTATTTATTGAATACCAAAAAGGTTGTTAGGTCCAGCTGATGAGAAGGAAAGTCCCTGATCATTTTTTAATGCATACGTATGAATTTTTGAAGGCACTGTCAACGCAAGTTCTGGAGAAATAAACCAACTTCGTTTTTCAACAGAAAACACAAGTATTTTGCTTATTTAATATTGTACTTGAACCTTTCGGGAGGTTCGGGACCTTGAAGCCTTCTCTAAATACGCCCTTGCAGAATTGGGTTCCAAGGTGCCAAAACTTGTGGCGGGGACAAAGACAGTATATTTCAGTTTGTAGATAATGTTTAGCATAGTGCGGGAGCAAAAGTTGCAAAAAGTGGGGGGCAACTGCCCTCTCTCGCCCCCCGTAATCGCCGCCACTGCGCTCGTGTATGTTACTAACAAAATAAAAATATATCTATTGTTTAACACTATCCAAGCATCCTCCACTTTGAGAGTATCGTATCAGTGTTGAAAGGCTTATAGAAGCTCGTGATGCAATATATTGTCAATTTGTGCCTTACTCGATCTCACCCTAGGTGCAAAAACGTCAGTGAGGTGGAAAATTGATAGTCCATCGGGCCATATAATGGCGTATTTGTGCGAGCAACAAGTTCTGCTGTGTGGTCTATTGAGCGCGCTTGATTTGTCGGTTCGGTTCACCAAACAGCTGATAGTGGGGGCTTGTTGAGGAGTACTTTGTGTCCCCTGAAAGAGCCTCTACATCACTAAGATGTATTTGCAGTTCGCATCTCTGGCAGTGCATCGGTTTCTCCTAGTTGGAAGACAATTCTTTCTAAGATGGATAAAAAATATGAAATAGATAGACTTCCATATAGATATTGACAATATATACAGGATGGTTATAAATTATTGAGCGCATTTGATATATGGATTATTCAACAACACACTATTGAAGCAACCTTTCTTTTGTTGCAAATGATAGAGCAGCAGTAAGAGTTTGTATCGACTTACGTGGCGCCGCGGTGGCAAGGTCGCGAACTTCAGTACCAATATGGCTACCGTACAAGAGAAAGCTATATGTGTTCTTTTGTTTCATGAAACCACATCTGAAATAACTGTCTGAAATTCGAGTCCCTTCGAAACCGTGAATCCTGGCGTCGGAGAACGCTGTGCTAACCACTCCGCCACGGAAGGCGGCTATCCTATCTGTGTGTGTTTGCGATATCTCGTTCATCAATTTAATCTAATTATCATCCATTCTCATCATCACTGTTAGCAAAAAATGGCGCAAGAGCAATGTACAATAAGTCAATCATAATTAAATGAATATCGAGATGTTATCTTTAACAAAGACACTGCAAGTTTCGGTCTTTCCTTTGCCGTCTCAACTTTCTTATGATTTAACTAACCAGGGCCATGCGTAAATGGGAAAAGAGGTATGGGGGGACAGAACCCTCCTTTCGATTTAATTTTCTTCTTAGATACAGGACAATTTAGTTAATTTGCTCCATATCCATGTTTTTCAGCAATTTCACCTCCTCTCTTTCATTTTCTCCCCTTCTATTTCATTCATTCTTTCTATCTCTGTCTTTTCCTCTGTCCCTATTTCTCCTCCTCTCTTTCTATTTCATTCTTTCTCTCTTTCTCTTTCTCTCTCTTTCCTCTTTCACTTTCTCATTCTCTTTCTCTCTATTTCATGCTTTCTCTTTCCCTCTCTCATTCTCTTTCAATTTGTCCTCTTTCCCTCTTTCACTGTCCCATTAATTTTTTCCTCCTTCTCTCTCTCATTCTCTCTCAATTTTTCCTCTTTCCCTCTCTAATTCTCTTCCAATTTTTCCTCTTTCCCTCTCTCATTCTTTTTCAATTTTTCCTCTTTCCCTCTCTCATTCTCTTTCAATTTTTCCTCTTTCCCTCTTTCACTCTCTCATTAATTTTTCCTCTTTCCCTCTTTCACTCTCTCATTCTCTTTCTCTTTATACATTTTTCTCTTTCCCTCTCTGATTCTCTCTGTCTATTTCATGATTTCACTTTCTCTCTCTCTCTTTTCCCTCTTGCACTTTCTCATTCTCTCTGTTTTTCTCTCTCCATTCCTCTTTCTGTCCCTTTCTATCCTTTTCTCTCCACACATAACAGATACAAAAGTAACACTTGGGCTTCCTTCATTTTGTATATTTTACGTGGATTTTCTGTCACTATTGGCCAACCGAAACAATGGGGGATGAATTGTGATAAAGTGGCTGAAGGGACAATCAGAAACACATATGTACAGAAGACAAACACACTCCAACAGAGGATTATCCTGGTTGTTGGACCAGGCGCCAAAGCTTCGTTATCCCACGCTTAGAGGCATGCAAATTTAGTTTTTGACGAAAACACGAAATATGAAATAACATGCTGTAATGTTCATTTTTCATGTTTCTGAAAGGTGTAAGGTGCATTTTCCTACCCTGTTTTGTGACGAAAAATTCGAAATGAACTGCAAAATATACTCTTAAACACGAAATTTATCGTTTATATACAGACGTGACACTTTCTTAAGTGTGAAGTATCCTGTGAGTTATGCAATTCACGGAAAATTTATTAATTCTACTGTAAATATTCGAGAAGCAAAAATGGACCCCTTTACACAGGAATAGACTTAATACTCTGGTAACTACATAAATGTGCTATTAAAAGGGATAAGTTTATTTTGTGTAATAAGTGCAGTTTTTAAATCAAATTTAGGATTATATTCACAATTTTAACAACAAAATGCCATCTTATATAGCACTTTTGATGTGATCATTCACCGCTATAACACCGAAATTTTATTTTATTTACAGCTTTTGAACCCGAAATCGACTCTGTTTTTGTATCAAAAGTTTGCTTTTTTATTTACCAAAAATATGTGCCTCTATCCATGTGGCCGCGGTGGCTCAGTCGGTAACGCGTCTGACTACCATGCTCAAGGTCCCGGGTTCGATCCCCGGCCGGTTCAAATCCGGGAACTTTTCTAACGGTGAAAGCGGCCCCGGCGCCCACCCAGCGTCGAATAACATGGGTACCTGGGGGAAACCCTGGGGGGTAAAGGCGGTCAGGGGCGTGATGCTGATCACATCACCCCCACTCACGACCGGATCAAGAAAGTGTGGGGCGTTACCCCCACACCCCCTATACGCCTTCATGGCGTGGTGCTATGCACAGGGGAACACTTTACCTTTTTTTATCCATGCTGTACTACGTGGAAGACAGGTTGAGATTTCAGCGAAAGTACGACTGTTCCTGAACCGTTTAGCAAACTCCATAATAAATTGAAAATGAAGTAGAGATATGACTGGAATGCAGGATGAAATGCTAAGGGTTCCCTGGGTAAAAAGTAGATTAAGAAGACAATTTCATCTCCATTCTAGAACCTTTGATTGCCCCATCTGAAAGAATTTCCCCTGCATGACCTCCCTCACGTGAGCTTTTTATTCTGTTCTATTTATCACGTCATCTCCGAACAGGCAAGAGCAGAGGGGAAAATTGAGAGGACGTGATGGAAGGCATCGATCAATTTTTCTGACGTTCGCTGTTCTTGCCTTTCTTATACCTCCCCTTCGAGAAAAGGGAATGGGAAATCTCCCCTCCGCTACGCGATCTAAGACCGACATAGCCTTGCGTGATACAAGATCTGTACTCCATATCGTTTCAGCGTAGGTTTATAACAATGCATGCCTTTGTGAGTAAGATGGATGGAGATTATGAATGAGTGAATGCAGTGGCGTGTCTAGGAATTTCGTAGGAGAGGGGATATGCATGCGTTATTTCTATTTAGCAGTCCTATACAGTGTGTGTGCATAAAGGCCGGTAAAATTTCCTTAAGTTATTGCAAAAAGTTTACAAATTTTATACGGAGGCGTTGTGGTCCAGTCGGATGACCTCCGTGGCGAAGTGTTTAGCACAGCGCGCTACGACGCCAGATGTCCTGGGTTCGAATCCTAGGTAAGACATGGGCGTTTGTCTGTCGTGAAGCCCTCAATGAAAAAGTTGAGTTAAATTGAATTGATGTTGGAGTTTCCCTTACACCAAATGAGGTAGGATGTCTAACCGGCAAGTGGGAAGCCCGGGTTCGATGCCCGAGTTCTCTAAGGTAGGAACTTTTCTGGCCTTATCCCTACATAAAGTGTCTCTGTGGTTCACCCAGCCTCTAATACAGTAAATGGATACCTGGAGGGAGCGTGGTGTTGATCACATCGCCTCTGCAAATGGTGCGCGTCCCTACGTCACATAATGCAACTTGTAGCATATCTTTTAAGAAATTGAAAATGACATTAAAAAATCTGGTGTATTTGTTACGGAAAATATAAAATTAACGCTTTAACTTAATGCTTTTACTAATCGTAACATTATTTTGGTATTTCTCCCCTCCGACATACTGTAGCTGAACTTTTCTTTCCTTTCTTCCTATCCTTAAAGTACTTAAAAAACAATACTTCCGTAAGTGCTCATGCAAAATCTAGCTTCCGTACACAGCAACCTTAAAGCACCGGATAAGTCCCACTTAGCGCGCTTGAATAATATAGACTTTGATAAAGCGTTTGTGTATGTGACACTCTTTTGTAGGTGGATGAAGAAACTAATCAACACGGAAACTGATTTGCTGATTTGAAAAAATGACCGAAATTAACAGACGGGTAAAGAAGGACCCGTTGAGAGAGAAATATGGCTTTCTCCTAGAGGAGAGGATACAGCCGCTTCCGTTCATTAAGATTAATAGAACACGCCATCTCAATTTTCCCTCGAGCTGTAGAAATCCGCTGGCAATATGTCTTTAGGGAGAGTCTTGTCATGGTCGCTTGTAGCACGTACGCTCTGCCCTATTACTGAAACCTCAACCATTTTATCAAAGCTGTATTAATAGCACGTCGAGCAAATCTTCAACCTAGGAAAAGAATGAATCCAACTCAGATTTTTTGCACAAGTGGCTGATTTTAGGGGTCTCTGTTTAAGGCTCGGTTGGACGTTTGGCTGAAATACCAAAATCTGAAAAAAATTGCATGTGCTTTCTTCTAGATGTAACGACCCCAGATCGTCAGAAGTAAAGTCGGATCCACCTCTAAGTGTGTTAGCTTCTATGATCAACTTTTGTAACAGTTTATTGTAAATATTGTTAGTCCAAGATTGTAACGAACTCGGGTCGTCACAAGTAAAGACGGATCCACCTCTATGTATAATCAACTGTTGTAACTATTTAATGTTAATATATGTAGTTGAATAATTTTCCGCTCGCTTACGCTAGCATCGCCAACCTTATATAAAGGCGTAGGCCTGGCTGGCAAGTTAGTTAGACTCCGCCTGCGGGCGAGAGAAGGTGTGCTCCGCTACGGCGAGAGACCAAACACCAAGAAGGAAGTTCGGCTCCCTCTTCGGATGAGAGAAGGTGCCCTCCGCTTATGCGAGAGTCCAAGCACCATAGAGAAAACCCCACTCCGCTTTCGGGCGAGAGAAGGTGCTCTCCGCTAAAGCGAGAGTCCAAGCACCATAGAGAAGTTAAACTCCACCTTCTGGTGAAGAGATGAAAGGCCGTTTTAATATTTAGTTTCGGCTTACTCCCTCCCAATAGTAAGAAACCGCCTTGAAGTAAGAAATCTGTTTTTTTTTTTTCGTTTTCCCTACTTGTGTATATGTATAATTTTAGTAAGCTTCACAAGGTACTTATTATTATTGTTAACCCTGGGAAGTTTGTTTTTAAACGTGTGTATATATATTTTATTTTGTTAAGAAAATAAACTGGCATATAAACTTTCATCACCTGTTGTTCTGTTGAGGTAAAGGTTATTGGTCCCATTTCATCTGAAATCTGTGGAGAAGCTCTTTAACACCCGATCCCTGTGAACTAAGCAGTCTCATCTCTCCGCTGAAGAGACAGTTAGCATTATGGGTAGATTTATGCACATTACGAAATGTTGTCGTCCTCCGCAACGTGCTCGCCGAGCTAAGGTGCGTGTCTACGTTGCCTACGGTTTCAGCCGGAGGACGTTGCATAGAACATTCGTGTAAATCTTCGAGCTGTTTCCTTTCGATGTTGTCTAGGCATTATTAATAGTTTACGTAGCCACAAGACTATTGAGAATATCTAGGCAGCAGTGAATGCAAACTAGATGTAGAATCACGTGAATCCTCTAGAAGGAATTCTAAGGATATCGTAACGTAGTGTTAATACTACGTCGGCTCGAAACAGAGACCCCGAATTGTCTCCTGGGTGGCATCATTCATCTTCCAGAAGTCATTACTCGCCAGGCCTAAATGTGGGATGTGCGAGAGGTCACACTCGAGAAGAATGGCAAGAATTGACAAGTACAATAAATGGGGTTTGTACTCTCCACGACTGAATCGATATATACATTATAAGGAAAAGGATCATACTTGTCTCACGTTTGGATGAAGGTTATTTCCACAGATTTTTCCTCTCAATAATCTCAATTCCCTACCCCTTATGAGCATGGATATAACCTTTTCGGAAGGCAATCAAATCTAAACTTTTTCAAAACGGCGCTCTTGCCGACTAATGACGCTCTACGCCTTGACACACAGCTAGTGCAACTCTCCGTGTCGTTTGTCTTCTGTGACCTGTCCATGTGTGTTTATCCCTTCATAAAATGTCATCAAAACACCATTTATCCTCATCGTCGCGATTGAACTCATCTATTATATTATCCATAGTGAAAGCCATGCTAGTGTCTTCTTTGACAAATATAATGTTAGGGGTCTAAAGTTGATGACGTGTATATACCATACTATTAAAACTAATTCTCACTGTCGCGTGGCAAACACGGAGTTCAAAATGAGCACCACAACACACCCACACTTGTGAATAAAGTAAGGTTTTTTATGTTAGCAACGATATACATGAATTCTATGTTCATATTTTTGCATATTTTGAGGTATATTTCATACTTTTGCATATTTTGAGGTATATTTCATAGTTGTATATTTCATATTTTTTTCAATTGGTGTACATTTCTTTTTGCAATAGCGCCTTTTTCTGTATTGAGTGAGGGGAAAATTCAAAATATAATCTGGCTTTAAGCCATAATAATATCGCCGTAGTAATCAAGGTTCTGTACTTACTTTCTTCATCACTACTGACAAGTTTTGCAAATAATTTTGTCTGCAATTCAGTTAGTGGACCTACGGCCTCCCCGATGGCGCAGTGGAAGCGTCGTCGCCTTGTAATGAAGGGGCCCCGGGTTCGATACCCGGTGGAGGCACATAGCGGTTCGTATCCACTTTAAACTGTAGGTCCAGTCCCAATTAACCTTACTGTGCATAAAGTGGACTTAAAAACACCAACTTAATCAATCAAGTTAGTGGACTTGAAGGAATTTCTCAGAAATCGATTCGATCCTAAAGAAAAATAAGACAGGAATGAAGAAAACTAAGAAAAAAAATATCATATGTACATATTTTTGCATTTTTTTTTAATATTTTCTACATATTTATGTTCATGTTTCGCCTGCATAAATATTTCGACGACGAAACTCTGGGGTTTCTTTTTCAAGTTGGACTTATTTATCCTTTCGGTTCGACTACCCTGCTAAAATGTAGTGTTATGTTGGTTGCAGGACTGACAGGCGCCTGGACCAACTTTAGGAGTTGGCTATTTTCACAAGGAAATGTGAAGCTTGAGAAATGCATCATTCTAAGGCAATACTTCGCTAGCTCTTTTCCCTTCCTTCGCTTCAAATTCTGACAAAATGCCAAGCGCCAGAAGCATAGAGACGCCGCCTGACTGACACTCCCTAAAGTTATCCATCACGATTGTAGCGACATCTTTTCTGTGTCCACGACAGTCGCCTTGAGCTGAAAAACATCACTCAAGACTACCCTTTTGCAAGGTTGCCAGGTGCTGTTATATTTTCTGCCTTGAAGCTATCTTTTTCTTAGGTCTGTTCTTTCGAGATTATAGCACATGAATATAACGTCAATGAAGGCATATTTTGCAGCGTTGCCAGGCACTTACATACTTTCTTACCTGAGGATACTCTTCTCTTCTCGAAACTCAATATGTAGCCCAGAGTTGAGAATAAGTGTATGTCAAGAAATAAATCTTGGGAAGGTTTCTGACAGGATGACACGTGCTATGCACCACGCCATGAAGGCGTATAGGGGTATGGGGTTAGGGCCCCACACTTTCTTAATCACGGTCAAAGGTGGGAGTGATGTGATCAGCACCACGCCCCTGGCCGCCTTTACCCCCTAAACGGGTGGAAACAATCCCGGTTCTCCCCGGCATCGAACCCGGGTCTCTCGCATGGTAATCAGACGCCCTAACGACTGAGCTACCGCGGCTTTTTTAATACTGCACTCTTACCAAATCTATTGCTATTATTAGAACATGACCCATATTGTCATATGCAAAGGAATTTTATATTATTTTAAACAATTAGAACATACATTAAATTATGTACAGGTCGGCCCCTGTGGCGAAGTGTTTAGCACTTCGATGCCAGGGGTTACGGGTTCGAATCCCGACTTGGTCATAGATGGTTGTGAGTGTCCATTCATCAATTTCATCATATCGTCACTCATCCCCATCTTTGCAATTTAGCCACAAAATGGCACAAAAGCGAAGTAAAATAAAGCAAAGAAATCAACCAACCAATAAAATTATGTACTATTTGTTATTATTTTTTAAGCTTTTGGTACATTTAGTAACTGGTTTACAGCGACCTTCGTCGCGATAGGACGCCAAGCGTCCCGAGTTCGAATATCGGCCTGGGCATGGATGTTCTTCGTGAGTGTCCCTTCATCAGGTTCATCATATCATCACTCATCTTCATCTTTGCGATTAGAAAAAAAGTGGCAGAAAAGCGAAATAAAATAACACACACACACACACATACAGGGTGTATCATAAGTAATAGCGCAAACTGACACAGGTGAAAGTACACGATAATAGAAGCAAAAAAGTCTCAGTAGACATGGGTCTGCAAACGAGCCGTTTTCGAGAAAATCGCGAATGTGTGGTTTCAAGCCGCCACTGACTTCATTGTTTGTAAACGTCATCCTAGTTGGTATAATGCTAATAATGTGTGCGAATGTGTGGTTCCAAGCCGTCACTGATTGAATTTTGTAAACACCGAGTGCTTTACTCCTTGCACGTTCCGAGGTTTGCTCTTTGTTTACAAAACAGAACCTTTCCGAGAGATGGCGTTGTAATCAAACAGGATGGATACAATCAGTACAGAGAATTGTACATGCTTGTGACAAATTCCGAAATGAGCCGGGGGTGTTCGAAAGAATTCGAAACTTAATGCGGAATCGCGTACAGTATTGCATCCAGATGAAAGGACTACACTTTGAACACCTCCTTTAACACGATCGAGTGTACAGTAATTGTAACATGTAACATTCTAACGTTTGGTAAAGTAAGTAGAAAGTTCAATAAAAGGAATGAGATATCCAATGACTTTTCTTACTGTATTATTAGCATTTTACCAACTAGGATGGCGTTTACAAACAATGAAGTCAGTGGCGGCTTGTAACCACACATTTGCAATTATCTCGAAAACGGCTCGTTTGCGGACATTTTTGGCTTCTATTATCGTGTACTTTCAACTGTGTCAGTTTGCGCTATTACTTATGATACACCCTGTATATACACGTATATACCAGGGTGAGTCAAAATTTCGTTCGTTTTTGCACATGATGATTGAGACTGGAGACACAAGGTGTAACATCAGACTTATTCGGCAAAGTCTAGGCCATTCTGTTGTACGGTCTTCTGCCAACATTCCATGAGAGCGACGATCCCAAAACGATACCATTCGGCTGGTTTCGAGGCCAAATACTCACGCACCCATGTTTTCACAGCATCCGTTGTGTCGAAGTGTCGTCCTTGCAGGAAATGCGTAAGAGTGTGAAACAAATGACCATCTGATGGCACGAGATCAGGGCTGTATGGCGGATGAGCGAACACTTCAATTCCCTCCAAGTCCTGCAGGTCAAAATTTGTGACCGGTGGCATGGGGCGTTATCGACCTGCAACAATGCTCTCTTCCGAAGCATCAATGTTGGGTACTTCTGGAGCATAGCATCATGGACCCGCTGCAGTTGTACAGAGTAAAGGTTCCCATCGACAGCACGACCATCTGGAACGAGTTCCAGAACACTGGACCAACGATATTCCACCGTATGTACAACATGGCAAACCGTCCTCTTTGAACAAGTGGCATTGCTTCTTGCCGTGGCCGCAACCACTGGCAAAATATCGTAGAAAGGTCTAATTTCGTCACCTCTGACAATTCTATGCCAAAACCTGTTCGTCCCGTGGATTTTGAAGCAATTGTTCACAGATGGAGACTTGTCGTTCAGCCTGTTCTGCTGTCAACTCGTGGGGATCAAGTCGAAGGCATCGAGAGACAAAACCCATTTGGTGAAGAGAGCGAACCATGGTGCTTTGGGACGATCCAACCTCTCGTGCCAGTTGCGTGTACTGACGCTTGCATTGGCTGTCACTTGCTGTAAGAGGGCCTCTGCATCCATGGCACCCAGTCTCACACATCGGAGCTTGTCTTCCACACTCATGTCCCAAACGAGAACCACTTGAACTGTGCTGTCCTAATGTTCACTGTGCCCTCACCTTCCACCACACAAATTTCCCTCGCAGCACTCGCCTCTTTCTTCCAATAATGTCGTAACAAGATACGGAAGGCCAATTTGTCGACCTCCATGACGGACCACCGTAATTGCTGCCTTGTCGAAGTGCCTTGTATCTGTGTGAGTGTCCGTATCAGATGGCGTGCACGTCATGGGCCCACCGCGAGGTGTTTGCTTGGCTCTTCAGGCATTTTCTCCAGCACCACTGTTTCCGATGTGAAAAACTTTTAACAACCTGGTATACAGGGTGTCATTTGAATGGCGCCCACGGACCACAGAAACATACAGAGGGCATCAAAACAAACAACTTTTCTCGGTAATGTTCTTCCTGTTGGTGCGTCGTCTCGGTGCTACAGTCGTTCCAAAAAGCCCGTTTTGGCGCCTGAATGATGGCAACCCAACACATTTGTTCGGATTTGTGACGTCATATCCTGCGGTGAAACATCGCACGGCAGTGTTGCAAGCTAAACACAAATTTTGTGAAAAATTACAGACTACCAACCACATTATGAGCTGTAAAACGAAACGAGGAAATCGTCCAGTAGACCGAAGATCCAGGGTATTACGACGCACCAGCGGCAGAAGCTCAGCAGTCATCCCAGAGGAAGGAAGAAGTTAGCCAACTTCACGAAAAATGGTAGAAAAACAACGTATTCCAAATGAAGTGTTAATATCGACCATTTTCAACCATTTTTGTCCCTTGCCTCATAATGCCATGAATATGAATATGTAATATTGTGTGTTACTTACCTTTGGAATTTTGAGTTCTTCCATTTTTATCTTGTCAACTGTTCAGTGTGTCATTGGTAACCATATCAGAAGGACGAAGTGGATAGACTAAACTGTAGATGTCAACTTGGCAACGAGAGTTGCAAATATTTGACATGCAGGCTAAGAGACAAAATCCGATATTGCCACTTCCTTTTGAATACGTTGTTCTTCTACAATTTTTTGTATCTTTGATTCACTTCCCATTGGGTTACTGAACGTGTTGTCTCGCTTTGGTTTGCGGTACATAGTGTGGCTGCTTGTAGTATTGTCATTTCTCAAAGAATATGTGTGTTCCTGGCAACCCTGGCACGCATCGCTTCAGGAAATGACGACTCAAATGCAATCAAATGTTGGGTTGGGTTGTCTGTATTCAGGCGGCTAAACGGGCTTTTTGAACGACTATAGTGCCGAAACGACACACCAACTAGAAAAATGTTACTGAGAAAAGTTGCTTGTTTTGGTGTCCTCTATACCTTTCTGTGGTCCGTGGGCGCCATTACAATGACACCCTGTGTGTGTGTGTGTGTGTGTGTCATTCTACGCTGTAAAAAGTTGACTGGAGAAAATTACGGTATAAAACCGTCAATTTTGGCTGTATTCCAAATACTGTAAACAAAATTACCACGACTGTTTTAAAGGATAATCGTTACTACATAGTTAATCTAATTAATGTAAGTCTCATTATTCTTTTCCAAATTATATTCTTGGTGTACACAACTACAATTTATAATTATTATCTATCTGTATGCAATGTAAAGTATTCACATTTACATTTCAACATCTTTTTCCTTATATGTTATTAACCATACGCTGCTAAGTAGGAGAGTTTAGAAGTTCATCCAACAGGTGGCAGTCTTGCAGCTTACAGTAAGTCATGTGACTTACGTCAGAACGGGGAGAGAATTGCTGCTTGACTACACAGGAACTAAGAAAGTAGAATGGGTGGCTTTAGTTGTTAGGGGACAAAAGTTTTGTTTTAGAAAGTTTGATAAAATTTATCTGTTGGTCCTTGGTGTTCTGGACACGAACGTGAAAATTGTTTTAAATTTATTGCTAAACCATTGTTATAACGTCAATGTAGAAGAAATTATTGTGTTTAAAGATCCTGTGGGTTATGCATTGTTATCGTTGTCAACTGTACGGATGTTTATTACTGTTCACGATATCCATATCCTGTCCATAATGTCTCGATATAACATGTATGAGCACGTGTGTGTGTTTAATATTCCAAGCGATTGACGCCATGTTTTTTTCATTCTAGCCACAGCACAGAGAAGTGACGTCATGAGTGCGCATGCGCTCTCGAGATAACCTGGTCGCGTCAATTAAGTCGGACCGTTGAATTCTAACTACAATATTGTACATATTACGGTGACTTCCAACAGTGTAACAAATGTTATTTTACATAAATTTGATGCTGTTCGTGTTTAAAATTCATATTGCCTGTCAATACATTAAAGATCCAGGAATTTTAAATAAATTCAATTCCGGTCCAGGAGAGAAAATCAGCAAGCGTAAATGGGTTCAAAGAACCTTTTTAATTGTAGAGTATTTTAATTCGGTCCAGGAACCTTTATCCGGATCAATTTAAATACATTCCAGGAATCTTTATTCCGGATCAATTTAAATCCGATCCAAGTACCGTATTGAAATGATACAATACGCAACATGGACCGAATTTAAATTGAGAAAAAAGGTTCCGGTGCTGTTGCAGAACCCAATAGAACCCATTAGAATTTATAGATTCCTGAATCTTTAACAATCCTCAAGTTTTGTGTTGTTATAAAATTTATTGCGAAATAATTTTTGAGTGCATAGTGTATAAATGCCACGTGATTTTCGAGGCTTGAGATGGTTTCTTATTTTACTTCGGGGCTCCATGTGTTAATCTATCAGCGTCCGTTAGCCGTACCTTGTTTTCTCCTCTAGTGTCACCACTAATATTTTCATGGGTTCCACCACACAAATCTACAGTAAACCCTCGTTAACACGAATCTCAAGGGACTGAAAATTCAAGAGTTCGTGTCAAAAAAATTCGTGCTATCCGGGGACTCAAATTTTATTGTTGCAATACAGTTCTTTCTACACATTAACCATTTACAATACGTATTATGTATGTCATCATAGAAAACACTACTACAGTACTACAGTACTTTTAAAAAAGTACTCACAGATCATTTTCTGGTGAAAAACAGTTCAGTATGTGTTGTGATGACACAGATTCCCAGGATGCGGTGATAGCTTTTATTGTATCAAGCACACTCCTACTTGGGGTTTCAGTCTTCTACGTTTTAAAGAATAGAGAAACATATCTGAACACACAACTGAATTTGTTGGTTAAATACGTTTAAGCTCATTGTTGACGCGGTGATGGCGATTGTCGAGCAATTGCACCCAAGTTTTAATCTTTATGTTACTCGTACTGACTATGTTTTAAAGAATAGAAAAACACCTTTGAACACATTGTGATCTGAATCTGTTGGTTACAATACTGTAAACGTTGATTGTTGACAAGATGATAGAGATTGTTGAGCGATTTATTACATACCTAGCAGAGGAATGACAGGAACAACAGAAAAACTTTGAAAGTTCGTGTTAAATGAGATCTAATGACGCAACGGACTAAAAAACAGTTCGTAATTCGTGGTAACCGAAATTGCGTTAAACGGTAAAACTTTCTATAAAATATAATACATCCCTGCCGGGACCAACATTTTGTTCATGTTAACCGAGTGTTCGTCTTAAGCGAGTTTCGGCTTCGTTCTTCTTATGGATACACTGTGTCACTGCCGTATCCCCTTTGCAACGTCACGGGACATTTTCTTCCATCACGAGGGAAACACCATAATCCCGGGGTCCCCTAGGGGTGTTACATCTCATGTCCCACCCCTCCCCCTTCCCTCTCCCCCGGTAGGATTAATCTCATCTCCGCAGTCCTCCCAGCGCTACAAGAGGAAAGGGGCGGGGGAGGGACTTTTGCTAAGAGATAAAAGGAAAAGACGCCGAAACAAAAGAAGGCAGTGTTGCCAGATAACAAATAACGCGATGGCCTAGAGAGATGTGTAGCCACTTCTTGTGAATTTTTTAAAATTCTTGCTCTGTAGCGTGTTTGTGAGTCCTTTCATGTTGCAGGCATGTGGGATTTTAATATGTCAAGCTCAGTGGCAGAAATCGCTCGGAAATTCCGGGATTTGATTCCCGCCGGGAGCAGAATTGAATCACATTTTAAGGCTCGGTTGGACCTGACGATGTTTTCGAATGATCCTCTTATTTCGAAAAACATCTTTGATGTTTAAAAATTAAAGTAATTACTTATGTTTAGAATTCTTTCTACAACGTGAATCTTCATGCAGTTTGCTTTCGCTCTTGCCTATAGGCACGGCCATGAAATTAGGAGTGTGGCAGAAGTTCGCGCTGTTGCCACGTCGGAGCACAATCCCGTGTGTTCGGAGGTTTAAGAGAATGAAATCCATGCGATACAAACGCACATTATTTGCTCAAAAGGTCAGGGATAACACAAAAGTTCCCCGGAGAGAGGTTGGTGTGACGCTCAAACTAGGCAACGCAGCCCGGATGACGTTGCCACACAGTGCGCGGGAACCAGCAACTTTTGTCCCGCTCTCGCTTTGCTTCTCCCATACGTGGCACCAGCGCAATGGATGATATTCAATGTGACGTCAGCGGCGCAGAGCATGATGGGAAATCTGGCCAAATCCGCACGTGGTCCGGCATCAGTCCGGCAAACTGAAGCGAAGCATGTATGCTGCGTGCATGAAAATGACACGATGTTTAACATCTTTAATTCTATCATTGTAGATTTTCAAATGAAGTTTCCTTTTGGTGAATTTGTACGTTGTGTGTACGCGTGTGTGTGTTGTGTGTATGCCATTGTTTATGTATTAATTGTGAGATAACATCATACATTCATACAGTTTCGTCGGCGGTTAAGATGGCGTGATTTTTCCAATCCGGGTGAAATATGAATCGTATTTTAAAGGCAAGTACTGTGTTTCTGGCTGGCGTAATATGAATTTTATGTTACTCTTCACATCCGCATGCTTTGCAGCTCGTGGTTTGCTGTACGATCTCTGATGAGTTAAAAAAGATAATAAAAAAATTGCTGCTTATCAGTCAGCGGATGCGTTCGCAGTATGCGTATATTTGTATATACTCGTACTTTTCAGCATATCTTCTATGGCTGTCTCAATATACGAAAAGTGACAATGATACGTTACGGCCTTAAAAATATAGTACACTATTTTATACTTCGGAACATTTCTATAAATTATCATTTTCACGAGACAAAGTTTGTTTTTAATTAACTTTTTAAAAACATATATATATATGTTTTAATTCCACTCCACCGGGAATCGAATTGTGGATTCTGCGATTACAAGGGAATAGCATTAGCCAATGCACTATCGGATAGGCCCGATTGATTCCATGAGAAACATGATCCACAGTCCTGTACTTTTCTTGTATGTTACATATCTTTATATAACGTTGTTTTGTGACAAATATAATCTTTTTAGATACTCTGGTCATTTTTACGAGTCAGCAAAATGTGAAAGACTACAATGGCATATAATCGTTATATTTGTACCTTGAATCACTGGCACAAAAGCTGTGAGCGCAATGCTTATCAAATGGGTTTCCGACACGCTCCGAATCATTTGCCGGAATCACGGCAGAGGGCGCGCTTTCGCGCAATGAATCGTGGGGGAAATTGTTCGATGAATATCATCCATTCTGCCCAGCCGACTATTTTAGTAACCGTGCGTTTATATATTCTCAATAGTTTAATGGACTTACGCGGCCACAAAACTATTGAGACAACAGCGGACTCAAACCACATTAAGATTCACATGAATGTTCTAGAAGAAATTCTAAGCATATATAATTTTTCAGATTTTGGAATATCATAGCGGTTTTTACAAAGTAGGGAATATTCGAAAAGAGCTGCCCTGGCGTCGGCTAAAGGGACATCAACTTCGTCCAGCCAACCTTCGTGGCGGAGTGGTTAGCACAGTGCGCTACGACGCCAGGGGTCCCGGGTTCGAATCCTGGCCTTGGGCATGGATGTTTGTGAGTGTCCATTCATCAATTTCATCATATCATCACTCATCCCGATCTTCGCAAATTAGCCAAAAGTGGCACAAAAAGCGAGGTAAAATAAAAGAAATCAATCAACTATATGAATCACCGGTCGCTTTGTTCTTTAAATCCTGATTTAAACATGCCATTGCACGTGAATATACCTACTATACAATTCCGTGATAGTGAACTTTTCTATATTCACGAACGTGACTAACTGAGTCCGTTTCATTTGTAACTAAATTCAAACATTTTGAGAGTTTCACAAACAAGCTACTGTCTTAAAGTCACTCAATACTCTTTCGATACTCGTCTTGAACCGTAACTGCTTTATTTAAAATAATAATAATAATTATAAGTTATTTGCATGTGTGTGCATTTGTTATCATTCTCGTCTAAGAGATGGCACTCCCTTTCACAAACTCCAGAAGATAATGCAGTTTGGGAATCAATAATCGAATAGAAACCAATAATAAATATTTTGCATCACTCTTAAGATATGAATAAATTAATCGATTTGTGGTTCTGAAGTTAATGTATAAAATGTTCTTAAAGATTAGTTCGTAGATGATCTATCATACTAAAATTTGTACGTTTAGTACTAATTCATGGCCAAAGGTAAACTTTGTGGATTTGTTAAACCGAGTTCAGTTTCCAGTCTGTTAACCGGATTCCACTGGTTGGAGCCAGTTCGATCTAAAGCATTGTGGCTTGTACTTGAATAGGCAATGAAACGTTGCTATGAATGTGGCTCTGGAATTTTCTCTCATCAGTTCCAGAGAATTTTAAAAGTATGGATTTTCGCTCAACGCTCTGCTCACTGTTTTATCGAAACATTATGGAGGGAGGATGATTCTTTTGCTGTTCTGCGTAAATGAATAATAACCTTGCACCACATAACAAACCCTTCTTGGATGTTTCGCAGTGAAATATGTGCAGCAAATTTGCACCTATAAGGTACCTGATCCCAATATGGCCTAGTACCCAATATGGCCTACTTGCTGTTTCCAAGTAGTTACAAGGTTAATTCAGCAGATGACGTTAGTATCTTCATTTAGGCTGTCCGAATGACGTGATTGAACCTATTGGCTGTACCTATAGTACAGTAACTTGAGGACAAGAAAGATAAATAGCTGGACTTTATGATTGTATTCTATGTGATCTAATATTGCATATGGAAGTTATTACTTACTACATCTTCAAAGTGATAGCTATTTATATCTCTAGTGCATATCATGATAGCTCATAATTTGTACTTTTTAGCAATGTACTTAGTTTAGACTTTAATGAAAATTACTGTTTATAACGAAGGGGAAAAACCACTATGTAATGTAGACTCAATATGGCCTACATGGGAATATATAGTGAGGAACATGCCCAAATGTGACATTTGTTAGTCTTATGGTCACGTAGAGTATGTGGAACACACTTAGGATGATAATAAACCTCTTATTTGCCAAGACTAATATATGTAATACATATTCTTTTGGTAACAAATTGTGACATGTCACTCCCTTGTTTATTGGTATGTAGCCTAAATAATGTTATTTCTTTGTGCATATCTCATGTCATTGTGCAAATAAAATTTAAGTGCATCAATTATCTACTTATAAAAACAACATTCTGGCACTTTGTTTACAATTTATGTTGCTTTTTTATGTAAAAAATAAAATATATGACTAGGCCATATTGGGTACATACGTACCCAATATGTCCTAAACGTAACTTTTTAATAATATCTTCTCTGCACCTATGGCATTATTTGGAATTGGCTTCAATTTTCAGTAAACGTTTAGAAATGTTCTCTCTTTTGAATCTTGCGATTAGTTTTATCTTTCAGGCTTTGTATACCATTAGAAACAATCGCAAACCTTAGGTAGGCCATATTGGGTTCAGTTCAGGTACCTTTAGTGATTTGAATAGGTTAACTTTCGTTCGCATTTTGAACACACGCAGTGGTGTGTCAAGGCATTTGTCCGAATGGGATATGGACCGTAAAGGGAAGATTATTTTCGTGGATCTGACAATATTTTCTGTGAAAATTACCATTGATTCCTACTAATCAATCTGCAAAACACTTGATTGCATTTTTCCCGCGTTGGAAACTCAACCTCATTATATGTGTGTTTATATACCCCTTCCCTGCCAGTGCTGCCACCTAGCGACGAGGTCTGGAACTAGTCTCGAAGACATGTGGCGTACCCCAGCCTGTTTCATCGCTCGAGCGTTTCCAATGGAATATCATTTTTATGTGCCAATAACCGTAGACGTGAAATATCAGTCCTGGCAGTTTCAGCCCACAATCATGTTCCATTTTCATATATCACCGAATTGATAAGATAGACAAAACTATATTTTAACATGGAGATGATAATGACTATGTTCACTTAAGTTTCAATTTCACTGCGTCTTTTATCTCTCGATCTATACCACGGACAAATTACGGTTATACGTGTACTACTGGGCTTCGAGTGCACACCGCTCGTTTTATCTATTCGAGCGTTATTCGCTCGAGCGAAGAAGATTTCGATTCCGTACGCTATCTAGCGTCCACCCGGGGTTGTGATAACAATTGCACAGTGTTATGTAACGGGTGACCCTTTTCTTGAGACACCCAAATGTCAACCTCCCTTGCACGTAGTACACCTTGGACGGCATTTTGCAGACTAGCGAGGCTCTGGCGTCTCGACTCACAGCCAGTATAATACTATGTGAGTCTCGGGTTGTATCGTCCCTATATGTTTGTCCCTTCATCCATTTCATCATATCATCTTTCATCCTCATCTTCGCGATTAGCCAAAAGTGAAAAAAGCAAAGTATAATAAAGCAAATCAATCAATCAATCAACCTTGGTAGTGAGTGCGTCTTTCTGATTATAGAAAACCAGGTAACAATGGTGTGAAGGGTCTCAACGCAATAGTTTGATAACATTTTAAAAATCACGTATTTCAAGTGCAATAGAGCTTTCGATACGAATAAGATTTACGGTATGATTTATAACGCTTCTTATTACGTTCGTCCATACTTACACTTTGATTGATTGATTTCCTTTATTTTCCTTCGCTCTTTCTGCCAATTTTGGCTAATTTGCGAAGATGGGGATGAATGATGACATGATGAAATTGATGAACGGACACTCACAAACATCTATGTCCAGGTCAGGTTTCGAACCCATGATCCCTGGCGTCATAACCATAATTACACTTTGAACATACGTATTATCTTTAAAGCAGCTTCCAGAAAAAGTTAATAATGCGTATCCAAAAATTTCCAGCTTGTTTATTCTTACATTAGGGCGTGTCATTTAAGGACGGAAAATTTTCTTTTGCGAATTTGCTCAATGAGGGGTTCTGAAAATATGTTATTGGACATGAGGAATCCAAATCAGCAATTATTTTTATGATTGGTTGATGAATAGCTTGGTAAATTGAGGTTTGTTTGAAATGCACCAAAAAAAAAGCCCAAGACTCGCATTTTAAAGCGAAGTTTTTAATCATTTTATATAAGCGAAAATATAAATAAATTTTGTTTCCAGCTGTAACAACATATCATTACTTTATCTTATAACGTCCAATTATAGTAAAAAAAGAATAATATTCATTAGAAGTAATAACAAGTTTCATCAAGTCACGTTTTGATTCATTTCTTGACAAAAGCCGATAACCTGCTTCTTGGCCTCTGATGTAGCCCTCACTTTTTTCCTGTGAATACACTTTTCCTGCAGTCTCCGTGACTTGTTTCACACATCTTTCAATCCCTTGAGCATGACAAGGCCACTGAGGAACTTGCATTGGCTTGTCAATAAATTCCTTTATTTCTGTCATTTTGCATGTTAATGGAGGTTTATAAACTCCATCAAACCAGTCTATCAACTCCAATAAGTTTGAAGCAGAGGTGTTATAGAAGGTGTCTTCCTTGGACGTACTGAAAGATCTCCAAATGTATCATCATTGCCACCTCTCAAATCAATGATCTTTTGAATTCCAGCCCTCCTTTCTTCCCTATTATTTGAGCACAGCAGTGTCTGAATTAACGTTTCACTAAATGCATACCACGCTGAACGCTTAACAGTCGGCAAAACAGCATTTACTGCAGCCTTGTTTTGCAGTCTAAGCTGTTGCAATTGAAAAAACAAATGACGTGGGCCTTCTATCCACAAATGCTTTACTTTGATATTGAACCAACACGGATAGTACACACCAACGATGTATTCCACAATCAGTCTTAAATTCTCGAGGCTTTTGCCTTTTAGGCCATGTTTGGAAACCCACAAGCGACAAAGTCTGTTTGCTGTTGTAAGCCACCTTGAATGGCTCACTGGTCCAATTTCAAGAAGTGCCAGATTATTGGGAAGTTTACCTGCTCTTATGTCCTGTGTAATTCTATATCCATACGCTTGATCGGTTGACAGATCCTTCACAATACAGTCACTGAGTTCAATAACAGATACTCCAATTGAAATGTTTGGAAATTTAGGATTAATATCAAGCTCTGTAGCTGCATCTAACATTTTACCAATGTCACCTGTCCACTTGTTGTTTGACAAAGTCTTCCCATCAAGGGCTGTGATTAAATAGCGAGGAGGTAACTCGTTGGTGTGAAGAGCACAAACTAGCCAGTTAAGTTTGCGGCCTAGTTTGACTTCTACCCAATGCATGGTTCCACCTTCCCAGCCGGTATTAATATTTGTTGAATCACCTCCAATTGATTGTATTGTTTTATCAATACCTTTCTCTTTCATGAAATTAAGTAAATTGTCAGCAATTATTTCAGCTGGTTTTTCATTCTTCGAGCTTTTCTCTGGTGTAAAGTGATAAAGATATCTCCCACCTGGCTCACTACAAACTGAATAATGTTGTTCCTTCATAGTACTGGGAAACTGCTCCTCTGAATTTTCAGCCTTCAGCATAACTTTAGTTGAATCTTAACGACCATCGAAAAATATGCAATCAATTTGACCTTCTTACAAATTTCTTCAAATTCAATGTCTAATGATGACATCAATTTCTCCTGCGCTCTCCTTACTTTATTGTGGTCAACAACAAGTTTCGTGTTTTCTTTAGTGATAAAGCTGATATCAATAAATGCAGCGGTGGTAATTGCAGCTGTGGCTCGAAGACCAACACCGTATCTGATGCTCTGCATAGCAACATTAGGTATATCTAATGTATTGTACTGTTTCTCTCCATTAGAAGTTGAAGGAGCTGCTAAATCATAATTGATTCACTTCCATCTTCTGTAACAGATTCTTCTTCCTCATTTCCAACCACAGAGGAACATTCTTCATGTGATGGAAGTGAAGAAGTGTGCAAGCATTCCTGTTTATATTCAGCAAGTCTTGTTCTCTCAACTTCTCCTCGCTTTTGCTTCTTTATCAGTCTGTTATGTTCTGGAAAATCTGGAAAACCAATTTGGTGTGGTCCAATAGAACCAATCTTGTTTCTCTGGCCTTTAATGAAAGCAAGTTCTTTCACTGGGATCTTCTTGTCAATTAATGTGAGCTTCTTTTGTGCAATCTGTAGCACAGACAAATTCAGAGCACATAATGATTTCACATTTGCAATTGAGAATGTCAAAGAGCTTGTCAAGTTTTGAAGCAAAGGCTTCTTTAATATCTAACTTGCCCCTTCAAAGAGATATGTTTTTTGCTTGCTCCCAAATTTCCTGAATCTTTGCTAATACTGTAACTCTTGAATTCACAAAAGGGAAAACAAAAGAACAGTTTGCTCGTTCCCATTTTTCAAGTACTTTAGGATATAGGCAATGTCTTTTGCAACACTGGCAGCTGCATAGTTTCTCATATCCTCACTACTTTGTTCTCTCAGCAACAGTCCATATCTTAGTACGTCTCGCAAAGTTGGTAATTCAGAAGGCAACATGTATCTTCCACTTCCAATAAGGTGGCTCATATGTTTTAATGTTCCCTGTCTTGTTCTCTTCTTTGTAGTCATAGTGAAGCAGTTATCACTGGTTGTAGAAAGCAAAAAAAGATATCACATATCTGCCACGCCACAGCCACAATGTCATTGACACAATTGACACCGATTGCAACTCTCAAAATGGAAATTCTTCATTCTCTCTTGGAAAAAAGAAAGGAGTATAATATTAACATTAATAGTACAAAATATAACATAATTATAGCAAAATATTAATAGTACAGATAACTACAATACATATATAAGAGAACTACAATAACTTGTAATCAATTTTAGGCACTTATCAACATCTGTTTTCATGAAAATTTTGGAATAACCCATACGTTTAAATGACAGAAAAAATTAAAAAATGTTAAAAAGTAGGAACTTTTAACATAGATATTTACCAAGCAAGACCTAAATATTTACAAGTAACCAAAATATATTTCAAATTACCTAATCATACCACAACTTTTTAACACCCCTCAAATCAGGATTTTTAAAGATGAAAAATTCAACACGCCCTATTCTTACATGTTTACCTGCAAATTTGTTTTCCATGACCCAGACGATCAAATTTATACCTTTATCAATATGTTCATGTTACTGGCTTGATTCCCCGATGGCGTAGTGGTAACGTCGTCGGCTTGAAATCCCGAGTTCGATACCAGGTGGAATTGCAAGTGGTCCGAATCCCACTTTAAATTATAAGATCAGTCTGCCTAGCCATACTGTCCATAAAGTGGACTTAAAACACAAACTCAGTCAATCAATTAGTGGATTTATGTCCTGAATAGATTAATTCGTAAAGATTCTCTCTGGTAGCAATGTGTAAATGAATATTTGAGCAAAAAATTGTATTATTGAAATATTTAATAATTTCTTGGTTTTCAAGACAAACCTACTACTGTATATGACACGTTTTGAGTGACATATTTCCCCAATATTTCTTCACAAACGTTTATTTTTGGGTTCATGCTATATCCCAATCAGTGGTTTACTTCGGTATACCCTTGGTGATACATAATAGAATCAAAATTTAAAGCACTATACAGGTTGTGTAATATTCTTCAACAAGTGTTGTGATAGGGTTTTCTTGATGACCTTGTGACATAAACAACATATCGATATTATCAGTTTTCCTCTTTTCAATTGCGTTATAGAAATCACTCTATTCTCTCTATTTTCCGAGTAGGGAACTTCATAATATTTCTCGTGCTTTAAGTATGTTTAGATGTCTAGGTATTGGTAAAACGTATTATGAATTGCGCGATGCGTAAGGATTAATAATGTACATATTTTGCTTCTAAGCATCTTTTATGATCAAGTCTGTGCATAGAGGGCTGCATAGTCTGCCTTTTACCTACCCACTGCCCGCTTGCACGTGAGGACAGGTATACCTGCTCGCCTGCCCACGGCAACGAGTCGACTTGCGTCTTGGTCTTCAAGGCGCTCTGCGCTTACAAGGTAACTGGGCATTCAACAAGACCCGGGCGCCTGCAAAACCTGCTGGAAGGAAACAGCCCTCCGGCAGCGTGTCGCTCCAGGTGTTTCATCACCACGTGGACAGCTACAGCCAGTGTTGCCTACTTACGTAGCTCCTAAATCCTACGAAGTCCTAGGAGGAGCTCTCTCCTCCAAGGAGAATTTATATACTTAGCAATTTCAGTTCAGCGTAAGCAGTTTTTATCTTATTGCCAGGAAATGCACGCAGTATTACAGCTTCATTTATCTAAATGAATGATCGAGCAAACAAAAATCTCCTCACTGAAAACTAATTGTTTTTCATTGCATGGTGCCTTAACCAGGCACGCAGTGGCGCAACCAAAGGGGGCAGGGTGCATTGCTCACAACCTTGGACGGAAATTAAGTCTAGCGGAGGGGTCAGGGTGGAGGTCAAACATTAAAGTACAAGAAAAAACAGGCTAGCAGAATTTAAGAGTAGCAGGGCTAAAGGGTACTCAAGATGGAATTAATTTTCATATTTTTCTTGCATTTTCATTCCAGACGGCCAACGGCACCTGCAAAAGGGGGGGGGGGGAATGGAGGGGTAATTGCAACCCCTTGATTTCAAATTTTACGAAAGTAGAAATATGTTATAAAATATTATACAGTCTCATCAAGTTCAATGCCGTAGCAAAGTGGTAGCGGGAGACGGTCCTGGGCGCCGAACGATCTAAGTGAGAAAAGTTTTAAAACAGAGAATGCTATAGCGGGCCGTGATATTATTTGCTATCAATGTTGGTTTGTTACGAGTTGGAAGAATTGATTATGCAATACGTCGCTCCATGTGATAAGAAAATATTGTAGATGGAAATTTTACATGCCATATGTATGTACTGTACATTCGGAATGCATTTATCATGCACTTTCTTTCTTTCAAAAACAGTTTGTGTGCTTGTTTTCCATTATTAACTAATGTGAAATTGACGTGTTGAAAAAAATTATTTCTAATCCTCTGTTTCAACACAAATACTTGAGAACGGACTGCTACCCCCCTCTTTGCGTGCCCTTTTTGCGTGATTTATGAGGATAATAATGCCTTTCATGCTACTTTATTACTATTATTGTGATTGTTGTTGTTGGCACGTTTATCCAAGTACTTGAAACCCCCCTCCCCAAACGAGGGTAACGGCAATGCCCCTGGCTGGCTACGGCCCTGGTGTTCGCAGTAGAACAGTGTGTTGTTCGACTCGCGACCTCAGCGTCGAACGTGACATGTTTCAGTCCTGCCCTATATCACTATATATACGTATATTGGTTGTTTACGACATATACTTATGGATCCTGTGCCACGGAAAACCTATTTCAATGTGTGTGTCGGGGGGGGGGGGGTAGCAACATTCGTAAATCTCATTTCATTGGTGATGTGGATTACGAAGCTTTGAGTTCCCTTTTTTAAGTAGTGAAAATCTATTGCAGTTGGCAACACCGCAGAACGGTGTGGGCGCGGTACAGTTTCTACTCGAAGCAACTACGTCATGCAGAGGGAGGGGCCTGCAGTTGATGGAAAGAACGAACTGAGACCTACTAGGTATCGTAAGACTGCGGGTACCCGGCGGGTCTACAATGCCTGCCAGGAACGATCTGGGCAGGTGGTCAGAGAAGCTTCTCAAGCGAGGGTGTTGCGCAGGTTGCATGGCATTTCAGGAGCGATGTCTCGCGAACGGGTCTGCTCCAGGTCTTGTGCAGGCCTCTGTCTGTGCATACGGAACTCATGACTCAATTTAATCAGCAGCCGTTTCTCATTATGAATGCGGTAGTAGAGTCCGTCTGCCTTAGTCGCGATCATCGACTCAAGTGCGCATGCGCCAAATGGACGAGTCCAGTGGAAATTTAGGGGCGACGGCTTGTAAGTGAAACGCAGATGGGGAAGCAGATTTCGCGAAATGCGTATGCGTTCCAGTTGGAAAGGGTTGCTACGAGTTGTAAAAGTCATCACAAGCATAAAAGAAGCGAGCAATAATCAACAGTCGAAAGCATACAACCGAAATAATGTTCAGAAAGCAAACGCAGTTTCTCACGTTCTTCTACCTACGTCGTCGGCTTAAAATCCCGAGTTCGATACCAGGTGGAATTGCAAGTGGTCCGAATCCCACTTTAAATTATAAATTCATCTGCCTAGCCTTACTGTCCATAAAGTGGACTTAAAACACAAACTCAGTCAATCAATTAGTGGATTTATGTACTGAATAGATTATTCGTAAAGATTCTCTCTGGTAGCAATGTGTAAATGCACAAAATTGTATTATTGAAATATTTAATAATTTCATAGTTTTCAAGACAAACCTACTACTGTATATGACATGTTTTAGCGTTTGGATGAGTTCACTCAAACTAAACATCTGAAAATGATTCAAGCATCTAGTACTGAACACAATTATTTAAAAAATACCCAACTATGTATGTACATCATGTATTTAACAGAACATCCTTGAGCGATTTTATATTCAGATACATTGGTAAAACACTTGATATTTGCCTAATTTCTCCTAATTATAGTTGATACCATTGTAATGAATATCACGAGGCAGGAAGACAGATAGCAGAAGCATGGTAGTAGGCACACTACTGCCATCTATTACGCCTATCCGCATTACCATCCAATATAAATTAATTTTTAGAAATTAAGGATCGGGATTTGAATCCTTGGATGGACACGCATTGTAGTTCGGATCAAATATAACTGCAGGACTAGTTGAAGTTCATTTCAATTAAAAGGTGTAAATCAAATTATGTGAATAATGCGTGGAGACTTATTGTGCAATTGCTATGAGCCTAAAACATATTAGTAAAAACAATTGAACCTTATTTATTTACTATTTTTAGCTGAGAACATATTTCATGTAATATACAGAACTATACACTGTCTCTGGAGGAAGACAGCGCATAGCGGCAGAGAAGAGGGGGAAATCGAGTGGACAAAGCGAAGCAGTTCACGCTGCTGCGAAGGCTGGTAACTGCATCGCTTTCCTCCCTCCACGCAATCCCATTCCCTCTCACGTGTTCATTGGTGGAGCCGTCTCGAGTCACAACTTGCGCAGAGACTTGTTTTCCTTCGCTTGGAACAGGGTGTAGATTGACTATACAGTAAAACCTCGTTAATTCGGATCCCGATAAGCCGGACTTCGCTTAACCCGGACAGGCAAAAGGCAAAAAGAGAAAAACAAGCAGAATGCAAGGTTTTGAATGTGGCTAGAAATCAACAATCGCATTCGTCGTACTACTGCATTGTATGTACAATATTGATTTACATTTTACTGTACTGTATAGTGTATTTAGGCATATGCCCTTTAAATATACCATAATAAACGTGTTTTGTTGCTGTAAACGGAGTTTTTATGCACTTTCTACTGTTCTTTCAGGTTATTTCAGTTAATCCGGACTTTCGTTAAACCGGTCAACTTATCTCCCCATTAGTCCGAATTAGCGAGGTTTCACTGTATTTTTTTATTGTGATAAAACAAATCAAATACATGGTATATAGATCAATAATTTTGAAAATACATTAACATCAGATGGAAGTAAGATATCCCCATTTGGAACTCAACTAAAATGTCTTACTTGTATATACACATGAATTAAAAATGAAATATTCTGTATTGTCAGTTTTATTGAGTCTATAATAGATACAGAGATGGCACTATGCACATAAGTATCTGTATTTATAAAGTAAGTTAAATATATAGTTATCTTTTTGAAGCGAAAATTTTGCATGAAGTGTAGCATATTATAAAATATAAAAGTGCGTTAGCAGCGTTTATATCTGGTGTAAAATTTACAAAATGTTTCATTTTGATATGACAGTATTTGGTAATATTTCGTTGAGAGTAGGGTTTAACAATAAGCAAACCCGCTACTAACTGGAGAATTTCCAACTCGAAATGTCTGAATGCGTCACATGGCCTGCCCACCTAAGTTTTCTTGATTTAATTATTCCAATAATATCTGGACATGGATACAAATTATGGAGTTCTAAATTATGTAACCTTCTCCACTCACCTGTCTCCTCATCCCTTTTAAGCCCAAATATATTTCTAAGGATTTTATTTTCAAATCTTTGTAATTTATATTCCTAATTTAATGTAAGGGCCCAAGTTTTACATCCATATATTACTACAGGCAAAATTACCTTTTTGTATATTTTAACTTTTTGTTTCTTGGACCTTACGCAAGAACATAAACGTTTATGAAGAGAAAAGTAACATGTATTTCCTGAATTAAGCCTGCTTTTTATTTCCTCTTTAATATAATTATCATTTGTTAGTATTACACCTAAAGTACTTGGATTTGGAAACTGATTCAAACGAGTTGTTATCAATAATTAAATATTGATTATTCTTACCTAACACTTGGTTACGTGTGAGTAATAAATAGCAAAACTAGTTCACGTCTCGCCTGCGCTTTTAAAGTGCTGTGTAGCGGAAGTATCTGTAAGTGAAAGATCTATACCGAATGTCCCTCTGTAAAATTAAATTGAAAATATGTTTTATAGTGTCGGGTGTGTAGACCAAGTCTCTGTAAATAGAGAGTTCATGTATGTAACTGTTAGTGTAGTGATAATGCAAATACACTATGCGATTTCTGTATATAAGTTCAGAAGAAGGTAGCCGACTGAAGAGAGAAAAGGAGATGCCGCCTCTACAGTTTAAAGTGGAATCCGAACCAGTATGTGCCTCCACCGGGTATCGAACCCGGGACCCCTTGATTACGAGGACGCTACCACTGCACCATCGGGGAGGCCCGGATATACTAGAGGGAAGGGAGGTACTAGGGAGAAGGTATATAAAGAAGACTTTCCTACAGACCTATAGGGAACGCAACAATTCTGCAGGAAAGAATAGATACTATGTGATCACATCCATGCACTGGAAGAAACAGATACTGCAGTTGAGAAAATTACCCAAAGTTTATGTATACTCTGTCTCAGCTAACTGTGGAGCAGGCAAACGAAAACAAGTCTCTGCGCAAGTAGTGACGCGAGACGGCTCCACCAATGAACACGTGAGAGGAACGGAATTGCGTGGAGAGGGGGAAAGCGACAGCAGTTACCAGCCTTCCCTCGCTTCTATGACGGCGGCCTTGCTCCAAAGTTAGCTGAGACAGGGTATAGAAGCAATACCTTCTGGACAGTACAACCGGCCGCCAGACTGAGTCTATTGAAGAGAGAGGCTCGAATTCAATGTCAAAGAACCCAATCAAATTTGCTACATGCGTGGGACACAGTTCGCATAAGTATTCGAGACTACATCTCAAAGATTCCAGCCCACAAGTTGGATGCAAAATGAAAGAATGCATGGCACCAAACAAATAATTTCGGCAGACTGTTAAGAGTACCAGCGACAGAACACAGAAATACACCACTCCAGTAGCCCTTGGACCACACGGATAACTACGTCATCCTCAACAGCAAACAAATACCGTAACAGACAAATTAGAACAGCGGTTTAGCCCAAACAACACGAGACGTTACGATGGTCATGTGGAAATGGGAGGAAAACGTTTAAGAATACACAGTCTGCATGGGATAGCAACCTACAGCGTATAGTAGCAACAGCCATCCGGTTCTTAACAAAGTACCAGGGCTGGACAAGATCTCCACGAAGGGCCAAGAGAACTACAAGTATATGTGAAATATATTCAACGAATATGTTACTGAAGGTTTACCATCCGGAGTACTAGAAAACGGAGATCAAACCCTTGTACGAGTAGATGCACCGAAATGTGCGCTCTGCGTTAGCACTTGAACGATTTACACCTGTCACTTTATGCAGAACAAAGCCCCTGACCAGAACTGATCTCTGAACGTGTTAAAATCTCTTTACTTTTACTCTATCCCGGCAAATCTCCAGTGCAAGGTCATAATAATCATAATCTTTATTTAATCTTTAATCTTTGACCCATTTTTTCATGGGAATGGATGTCGTCCAGATATATGTAAAATACAAGCAATTACAGTACAGCGTGTCCACAATGAGACTCCAACATTTTGAAAGTCTATAACTTTTTCATTTTGAATTGTACAGCTGTGATTCCGGAAGAAGCAGAAACTCAAAAAGTTTATGTGGTAACGTTTTAGTGCAATAGCCGTAGTGGCGCTGCAGCACTCGATTGTTTGAAAATGGAGATTCCAAACGAGCGTGCACAGGTTGTGTGGTGGTGTGCAGAAACGAAATCACTTATTCAAGTGCAACGATACTTTCGTCGTGTGTACAATAAGGATCCTTCGACATTCACGACTATAAAGAAGTGGTGTGATCAGTTTTTGGCGACCGGCAATGTTTTGAAAGGACACTGTGGTGGTAAACCCAGAATCCAGGAACAGGTTGTAGAAAATGTGCGGAGGTCATTCGAAAGGAGTCCACAGACGTCAATAAGACGAGCAGCGAGAGAACTTGGTATGAAACGGTCGACAGTTCACACAGTTCTTCACTGCTTGTCTTACTGACATCTGTGGACTCCTTTCGAATGAACCTGTGCACGCTCGTTTGGAATCTCCATTTTTAAACAATCGAGTGCAGCAGCGCCACTGCGGCTATTGCGCGCACTAAAACGTTACCACATAAACTTTTTGAGTTTCTGCTTCTGCTGCTTCATACAGGGCCCTGTCTGTGAAGAATTTTTTGATTAGCTGCAATTTTTTCTTTAAGGGAGTGATATTTTTTAGCCAAAGGGGAAGGTTGTGGAATTTTATACCTGTAGAGTGTGGTGATCTGTCTGTCAGAGTTAATCTGTTGGTCTGCATATGGAAGTTTTGTCTTTGTCTTGTATTATGTCCATGAATTTCTCCATTTCTTAATTGTGTTTTGTCATTAAGTACATAGATAATAGATTTATAAACATACAGCGAGTACAAAGTCATAATTTTGTTTTCGCGAAAGGCAATTCTGCATCTTGATCTGGATGGTATTTTGCATATAAGTCTAACAACCCTTTTCTGTAGTGTGAACACGCTTTTTGTATGTCCGTGAGCTGCCCCTCCCCAAGCTGTAATACAGTATTCTAAGTGAGGATAAATAAGACCATAATATAGGTTCATACTGATTTCGATAATATTATATTGTGAAAGGATTTTCAATAGATAAAGATATTTTGTGAGTTTTTCACAGATATAGTCAATATGACATGCCCAATTTAATTTATCATCGATGATCAATCCTAGTAATTTTACATGGTTAGCAAACTGTATTTCATTTTCATCTAAGTAAACCGTCAAGTTATCAAAGGTCGCGCATAACGGTACGGAATGGGGGAAAACGAATGGGCGGAGCGAAGCAGTACAGCCGATGTAAACGGCTGGTAGCTTCAGTCGATATCCCCTCTACGCAATCCGTTTCTGCGCACGCATTCATTGGTCGAGCCTAATCGAGTCACTTGTTAAGAGACTTGCTTTCGTTCGGTAGCTCCAGAGATTCAGGGGATAGAGTATAGGTTTAGAGTTGAGGCTCTAAAAGGGTAATTCAGCAGATATAAGAACGGAACACAGGACAACCCACAGTCCTACAGAGGATTATTCCGGCTGTAGGTTCAGACGCCAGAGCCTCGTTGCCAGGCAACATTGCAGTTCCCGGGATGTACTAAGTGGAAGTGAGGGCCTCCCCGATGACGCAGTGGTAGCGTCGTCGCCTTGTAATCAAGGAGTCCCGGGTTCGATACCCGGTGGAGGCACATAGTGGTTTGGATCCCACTTGAAACTGTAGTCCAATCTCATAAAATGGACTTATAACACCAAATCAATCAATCAATCAATAAGTAGAAGTGAGGTTGACTTTTAGGGAACTTCTTACACCTAGTTTACTCATTGTAAATCGAATCGGAACTCCTTTTTGATCTAACAAGGCTATAGAAGAAATCAAGCCAAACTTGGAATCGATTATATCAGTACAAAAACTCAGTTTATCCGGCGAAGTTTCTTGAAGAAGAAAAAAATGACTCGTGATTCACAAGTTGGCCACGAAAGTCATATTTTTTTATTGTCAGTTCTCAAAACTAGTTTAACTTTGATTGAAATGGTCCTGGACATTCTATTTGGGCTGCAGCGTTCTGGAAATGGAGGAGGGACGGAGGAAAGAATTCTGATTGAAATTAGCTGCAGGAGGAAATCCTGCATGAAGGAAGGGGTTTTGACATGCAACGATATCAGTTAAGCAGGACTCGTCCGTGGCTTGCACAGGTTTAAGCATGTTGGAGTCTTGTATGCAGAAGTACACAGCTAAATGAATGAAGCATTTCTGAAACTACTTCGCCAGGAAATTGATTTTCCAAAGGAGTTTTACTGGGATAATGAATGGAACTAACGCGTGACACTTGAGAAGATATATCAACTTTGAAGCCAGTGAATCTATGCGTGTTTTTATTATCATTTATTCTATAAGTTCATCATTTGTATACATAGTCGCTGTTATCATGACGTTTAGAAAAGGAGCATAAAATAACAGTAAAAATATCTGTTACTATATCCTGTCCCAGCTAACTGTAGAGCATGGCCGCGCATATCGGCAGAGGAGGAGGAGGAGGAGGGAATTCGAGTGGTGAAAGCGCAGCGTTGCCAATCGTACGGAAATGTCATGGCATGTACGAACATACGGTCCAGGCCTTAGTCCGTACGCTAAACGCACGGCTTGTCAAACTTCGCTCTTGCAGTTTTATCCCTAATATTTCCCTAAGAAGTTCTTAAACCAATCGTACGAACCTGGAGACAAAAATACGGTCCGTTTGCAATGTGCGTTCGGTATTATCGTTTTCAAAAGTTTGCAACGCTTACAGGGAAATCGGGTAACTCCCGTCGCCCATTACGCAATCCCGTTTCTCTCACTGTTCATTGGTGGAGCCATCTCGCGTCACTACTTGCGCAGAGACTTGTTCTCGTTCGCCTGGTCTACAGTTAGCTGGTACGGAGTTTACACGTAACAAAGAAAAAACAATACATTATCACGTCTAGGATATATTGCTTCAACGAGCCGAAATTCCTATTATTTTAAAGACATACGTTGTGTTACATTTCGATAACAGAATTATTAATACATTTAACTCTGATATATACAATCATAACACATTATGCACAGGTCAATCGGAAGTGGACCTTCAGTTTAAAGTGAAATCCGAAATACTGGGCAATGTATCTCCACCTGTGGTTCGAATCCGGCAATCCTTGACTACAAGGCTACACGTTACCACCACGCCATCGGGGAGAGCCGACAGAAGAGCCAAGAGCCTTGTAAAATATACGAACACTAGCAAGCCCACCACTACTAGCAACACCTCCACTACTGTTATTACTACCACCGCCAATACTACATCTACTACCACTCTTACAACTACTATTATTATTATTATTATTGGTGGTGGTGGTAATTTTGTATCTCCTATTTTGACATTCGTATCTGGTTGTCAAATCGTGCTCATCACTTATAATAATTATTAATATTATTATTACTAACGCCGCCACAACCACTACTATTACTACCATCTACTATACTATCACCACCATTACTACAACACTCACACTACTATTACAACGACCACTACTAACACAACTATTACCACCGACACTACTACTAATTTTACTTCTCCCACTACTACAACCACTACTTCTGTTATTATTATTTCTTCCACACCATCACTACCACTGCTAGAGGAAATGTACCAACCGCTGGCCCCGTCCTTAAAGCGGGCACCCTGCATTTCTGCTTTGATGATGCCGTAGCATGGCGGAAATACATGGAGTTGGTAGTTCACGTTATTTCCACATGCAGTGCTTGCGCCCATGTTGATTGCTGCATGTGTTGGTCTCCAATCAGCTCGTGAGTGATTTTGTGCCACGTTCAATTGCTGTACTTCGGTCATCTGAGAGGCAAATGCGTCAACTCTTCTATATATTTTATCCTAAGAATAGTAGCTACCTTTGTATGCAATTTTAAGTAATGGATGGGAATACATGATAACTATTTGTCATGAAGAAATAACCCCTAGTTGTCCTAAAGTGGGCCCCTTGTGTTGTTGTGCAACAAGCACAGAATGCGTTTTCGCCCACATTCTAATCATGGAATTCTGGAACAGGTTCCAAGAGAATAGGGTAGGTTCCCATAAGAGTACGCACTTAGTGTTTAAAGTCATATTACGGGAACGTAAACAAACAGAAACACAAAACAGCTGCTCCTACATCATAAGTAGTATCTTTACTTTCGTATGGAACTAAAAATAAAATGAATGGAAACAAAATATACGATATACAATTATCTTTTTAAATTGATGCAAAATAGTACTCTTAGGGGACTAGAAATTCAAGAGTACGCAACACGTTCTCTAAAAGTACGCACTTGAAAGTGTCGTGGAGATGAAGGAAATAAAACCTCTAACTACATGCCACACTGAAAGGCACCCTATCCTTCATATGAAGAGCAAGCTTCATGCCACCATTGCTCGCAACCTCCACATTGAATCCAGTCTTCTGTAATTGCTTCCTCGTAGATTTCGTGGCACTCTGGGCAGTTGACAACTTCTTGAAAGTCTGTAGATGTGGAAGGTACAGCAGCATCAAATTTCAAGCGCTCTACTTGCCTCATTTACTTGGCTCCGTACTTTGGGATGATGCACACACTCCAATGTTGTTCGATACGTTGATGATGTCATTATTTCTGATTTCTTTCCGCATCTACTGCGCTTCAACTCATGCTTGGTTTTGGGCAGGGGGAACAATTCAGAAGGAGATAGTCGTAGGTCAACTTCTGACTGTCTGTTGCTGCCATTGTCAGTTCGACAGTCTGTACTTTCAGACACTGCACTAGCATTGGAATTCCTCGGATGCTGAACATCATCCTCATGAGGCTGAATTGGAATATCTGAGCACTGACAGGTTTCCTCCTGGTGCACTGTCACAGCTGGTCGGTTTGTTCCTGCTGCAGGTAGAAAATCTTCGTCTGTGAAAATGTCAGGGTTGTATGGGTGTATTCCTGTACACTGAAATGCTACTTTCGCCTTTCCAATTGTTGCAATTCGTTCATATGAACAACAAAAGAGGTACGACATTTCACAGTAATACAGCGTCCAGGATTGTTTGCAATCCACTTGTCACATTCAATAGCAAATGCTTTTTTAAGGTGTTCAAAGAAATCTCTATCAACAGGTTGCAGCATGTGACTGGCGTGCGGTGGAAGTGATAGGAAAGTGACGAAATTTTCTCTGCACAATAATATAGCACCTATGCTACAATGCGAAACGTGGTTGTCAACAATCAGCAAAACTTTATTTGTTCGCTTGGCTTCACGAACTTTATAAAGTGTTGCAGCCATTGTATGAAAGGGTCAGTTGTCATGTATCCTGAGTCTGAAATGAGAGGTAGAGTTCCTTCGGGTGCTTCTTTGTACATTTCCATCCTAAGTCTCTTCCCAGGAAAGATCATGGCAGGGGGAACGTAGATGACATGCAACATGCAATTGTAATGTTTTGTCCCCTTTCACCAGATACCACTTTGCTCACTGATACCACTTTAGGAATTTGATTAGGAACTGTTGACAGTCCACTTTCATCCATATTGAATTTACGACGAGACGCAAATTTCTTATCTTCCATCGCGGCCTTCAAATTGTCAAAAGATCTTTTACACTGCACTCTGTTAAACCCAGCAGCTCTTCCCATGCTATACATTCTGGTCTCCGTAGACAGAAGTTGTTTCTCTTACAAAACCCATATACCCAATTCTCGTTCTGTTCAAATTATGAGTAATCTGGTTACTTTCAGCGAATTCATAGGCCAGTTTCATCAGCTGCTTTCTAGTGAGACCGTAAAATCTTGCATCCAAATCTCTCACATGTTGTGCTAACAGCTTTTCCTCGTCTCCTCTTAAGATAGGTTTCAGTCTGCCAAGGGAAACTGAAACAGTCCCCTGTAATAATGCAAAGAAGATAATAAATTTTGAGTTACAATAGAAATGTCCTGTGAATAGCTACATTTGTGAGCGTATCTAATGAGGAGAGTAGCTAGTGCCAGTTAGCCTGCGTGATTGATAGCAGACCTAGAAGCTCCATTCATCAAATTCGAAGTTTAAATCTTATTTCGGATGAGAGACTATTATATTCCCATAAACTAATCAAGACATATGGCCTAGGCCTACAAGGAAAGACGAAATAGGCCTCCATGATTGGAAAGGAATAGGATAGTTAATTTTTTTGTAATATGCCAAAGATTTTTTATGAAAATGAAATTTTTGTAGGAAAACGGACTTACAGCCTTCATGTGCACTCATTTACTCTCAGCGATGCGGCAATATTCCTTTTGCTTTCTCCCAGTTGTAATCGCCTGTACCACTCATTCAATACTTTTTTCGTGAACACCAATTTACAGTTTGTTTTCCTTTTGTAGCCTGACATCTTTCCTGTAGATGAAATAATGACTAGTGTCACAAAGTTGGTCTTTTATGTATGAATTTATGCACATAGGATACTGTACTTCAATTTAATTGTGATTCAATCTATGTAAATTCCTCTAATTTAACAGTAAATTATTGAGAAATTGTGACCTCAGACATCTTTTAAAAAATATCACAGATTCAAGGAAACTGCCCTGTCCCTCAAGAGTACACTTCTCAACATCTTATTTGACCGCCCTGAAAAATTTCAAAGTCCGGAATTCGTAAATTTGGCAGCATAGCGCTTCAGAGCCAACTAAGAGTAGCCAACTTTGCAACATTTCTTCTTCCTGAATGAAAACGCTCGTGATTTTTTTTTCATTCTTTCACACTCCATAAAGTAAAGATACCCTAAAGCAGTAATAAAATATATGAGTAGACAAGAGAAATGTTAAGTAGAAATACGAATGTTGAAAATATTTCAAGATTCTTCGTTCTGAATTTGAAAATAGGAAAATGTATGTGCATTGTGAAACACTGAACAGGTTCTCATCCACCTGGAAAGAATTGCGGTCACATTTGAATGCAAGAAGGCAAATTTATGATGATTTTATTCGAAATGTTTAGTAAAGATACCTTGCACAACACCAAACGATTCTGCAAAGTGTGTCTTTTCCTAGGTTCTTGGCGAAAAATGGTTCGAAACTCCGGCACAATGTTGCTTCAACTGAGATTAACGTGTTTTACTAATCTTTCTGTTACCAATCTCCTGGAGTAGTTGGTTAGATAATAGCACTTTCTTTTCTTTCTGTTTTCGTCAAGATCGAAACATCGTAGGTTCAAATCCCACCCTTTCCTTATTATTTTTTCCATTCTATTTACCGAGTACGAAGTGTTCTAATAACGTAATGTAATATTATATGATATTACTGTAAATATTTATGCAATGCATGCTCAGTGGCGGCGATTGGGTTACAAAACTGATGGGGCAAGGTGGGGGAGGGGGAGGGCAAGGACAGTTTCTTTCCCTTGGTAGATAATGTTTAGCATAGTGCTGGGTCATCTGCCCCTCCACACTCCATAATCGTCGCCACTGTGCATGCCTCAAGTAATGCTTCTACTAATGTTTTTAATCTTTCAGTGATTGGCAGGATTTTAGGAAATACTTTTAGTTTCATTCAGCTGTTATAAGTTAACACATATTAAGAAGTTACATGTTAACTTTCTGCATCCGGAAATGCAGGACATAAATCGCATAAATATCAACGGAAATATCCAGGAAACGTAGATAAGCATTCTCGTCCAAAGCCGTTTACTTCCCGAAAAAGATTTCGCAAAGAAGTAGGTTTGAACCCATGACCTTCCATTCCATAAGCAAACGATCTCCCTACACCACATGGTTCACGTTATTTTATCCACTCGGTTCGGATTCCACTTTAAACTGTAGGTCCAGTCCCGATTAGCCTTACTATGCATAAAGTTGACTTAAAACACCAAATCAACCAATTCATCTCCTTTCAGAGTGGGCCTTCTATGATACTGTAGTCGGCCAGCATCCGAAAATATAGTTCTGCTTCGCGTATACCAGAGTGTAATTGCATTCAATATTGAGACTAGTTTTACTTTAAAACTACAGATTAAAGCGATAATAGGGTCCAGAAAAAGAACCTCAAAGTAGATCTTCACACAAAGTATTTTAATCCATTGCCAAACATTTCAGTTAAGAATAATACATCTTATTATGATTTTCCATTGACCGTATTTTCGATTCATGGTGAATTTGCTAAAAGGACCATGTCAAGAAATCTAAATATGTAAGTTTTATTAGTAAATGAATTTAAAATGCACGAAACAACAGGGGAGGAGAAAAATAAACCTCAAGAATAAGTAAAAATGCAACAAAAACTGTTAAAATACTGACAAATAAACTAAAAGCCAAAAAAGGCCGAAAATGCAAAAAAAAATGTAAAATAGAAAGTGTTTTCCGGCTCTAACTGAAGGGAAACGGACATGATATCAGGTTTAGCATTGTTTTTAAGGGTCAGAAAAAAAGTTGATTTTTCATCAACTTCCGAACCCTAATTAGCAATTATGACCATTGAAAAAGTTGGAGGTAGCTTACTTAAAATTCTCTTGCTGAGGGATCGTATCGTCCCATATCTCCACTTCATAATACATAAAAACATCAAGTTCATATTTCGAAAATGACTTGGAGTTTTCTACCACGAAAATATGTTTTTCATAGTTTGAAGTTCGTTAGTATTATCTTTCAAAATTTCCATTGTTTTAATTTCACACATATTTTATATTTCATACGTTCCTCTCTCTTTTCATACAGTCTTTGGAAAAAAGCTGAAGTTTCTTGTCAAACGGAGTCTGGTTTAAATGACTCCTTTTCGCTCTCCTGTTCCGACTTTAAACAAACAACAAAATACTTCGTAACTAAACGTTTGGTTGTTCAAAACACGGAATTTTTACACAATTTACAAAATATGACAAAACATCAATAGACATGTTCATCATTTTTCCCTTTCAGCGTTTCTCGATTTTATCTGAATTCGTTTCCTCATGAAAATTGCCACGAGGAAATTATAGATATGACATTATATGTGCATTGGTTTCTTCAAACTGGTAGCAAATTTTAACATGAGCTACCTGGAGAAGAGGTAGCGGGCTTGATTCTTACGAGGGAGGTCGTAGGATCGATTCTCCATCTAGGCAGGATTTTTTCAGGATTATATCGTTGGGTGTAAAGTTTATCCACCGTGTTAAGAAGTTGACATTGGTCTCTGTATTTCAGGAGAGGAAAGGAAATAGTAAGAGAAAGTTATTTCGATGATAGGAGGAAGTCACGTGGAATGCGCAGAATCAAGTTACATAGAGCTAAGTCTGTGATGGTGGTATCGAATATTGCAAAGTTAGTGGGAAAGTTTGTTATATCTGACACTCGTACTTTCTGTTCAAAGAGGACAAACATTTTAGATACAAAGCAGTGAGGTATTAACGATCATTGTGAGGTTTTGAATTTTTTGTTTGTCACTCACTATATAAATACTTATTAGTAGTTTCTTATCGAATCGGCCTTCGTCGCAATATCAATTTATTTATGTTAATAAGCGATTTACTATTAGTTTTAGACGCATGGTAAGATGGTGGTCAGAGGATTGACAACAGTCATTACGAAGGAACAGATATAAAATTACCAATCTTAGCAATTTGAACTCATTAAACGCTCTCCTTCGTTACAGTACTGCACTACATCACAGCTCAACATAACTGTATATCTTTTTTTAATATATCGAAATCAAATAATCAATATTTTAGGTGTCAGTGAAGAACAAAAATACATAACTTAAATAACATTACATTTTGCATCCTGAATACATATATGTGATTTGTGAATTAATCATGATGTGTGTGTTAACACAGCATATGAAAAATAATTAAAAAGAAAAGTTTTAACTTTAAATCCTGGAAATCTCCAACTTCTAAGGGGAAATATGTGCAGAAGGGACGTCCCTCAAGTGTGAATCGGATTCATTTTTTAAATATTCTAATATCAACGGTATCTGTTCAGCAAACAAAAAAGAAAAAAAGAAAGAGGAGAGGGTGGGATTTGAACCCGCGACCTTTCACGCTTGATGAAAATTAAAGACAGCAGCGCCTAACCAACTGCTCTACGTTAACTTAATGACGTTATACCCTTAAAAACATGTTGACGTTTATGAAGACTCCCACCTTCCTGTGTTTCAAGCACATTTTCTCGACAAGTCGTGTAAAATGTATGTTTTTGAGAACTGTTCGATATTATGCAAGGTATTGTAAATAAAATGTCGCATAAACTCCTCACAAATTTGCTTCTTTCTGCACAAACTTGATGGCAATTTCCTCCAGGTGGAGAAAAACTCTATTCAGTGTTTCAAACCCCCCAAATTTCAAGTCGAGCAAGCAGAATCGTAAATATCATACAAGGTTCTTTTTCCAATTTATTATATCTGTTTGATTGTGTATTATAATAGCGGTTTATAGTTTCTAAGTTCATGGAAAGTGTTAAATTGAAAACCTATTACCGCAGCGTTTATCGTCTAGTGGAAGGACCTACTCAAAGTTGGCTACTCTCACCTGGAGCGGAAGTGCAATGTTGCTAAGTTTACGATTTCGGGACTTAGAATTCTTTTGGGGCGGTCAAATAAGATGTTGCGAAGTGTACACATGCGAACTCTTTGGGTACTGTTCAATGCGTACTCTTTGAGGACAAGCCGGACCCTCTGGCCCCGGGTTCGAATCTCGTTCGGGCTTGGTTGTTTGTGAATGTCCATTCATCAATTTCATCATTTCATCACTCATCCCCATCTTCGCAAATTAGCCAAGAGGCACAAAACTCGAAGTAAAATAAACTAAATCAATCAATCAATCTTATAGGAACCTATCCTATATGACGAGAACAAGAGAGAAATTAAGAATTTGTAATCAAGAAAAGAGGATCATATAGATTCCATTAGAAAGAAATCGATGATTTTGAAGAAAGCTTGTAATTCTCTCTGTTTAACATTTCAGAAAACTTTTTACTTTTTTCCACAACCTTTCATTTATCATATTTAAGCTTATCACTATAATATATGCTGTTGCTGCTTTAATTGCACTAAATATAAGACTTTTTTTTTCAATCTTCAAAATTGCATCTATTCGAAAAAATAAGATTTTCATAATGAAACCATTTTTTCTCACTATGGGAGGAGGCATACTAAAAAAGTACACAACATACTATTTCAGGCTTTAGTGCCGTTTATTTTGGGTTCATGGTTTCTTTGATATGCCCCAAAAACAAAAAGGGGGCTCACATTTGGTACACTTCCTCTACCTGAATTCACTATCAATCTATCTCTATCTATATCAAATATACAATCAACCCGTGAGGCGACAGGTAGGCTATAAAATGTTTGGAAGCGGCCACGTACAAATTTTTCATTCCTCATTCAAACATTTCTGGTTGTCTTCTCCGTTATTTTTCTTAAAAAAAAAGTTGCCTTCTTTGGTAGTAACTTTCCTTACTCCTGCGGTGGAAACTTTCCAGTCACTGGCAACCTGGCTTTTCTGCTCCCTGACGGTTTTCCGTTATCAAAGCTAAATTTAGAGAAAATTGCATCCCCATGCTTCGTCTCCTGTTTTTGTCCGAGAGTGCTGCTCGAGGTCAAGATAAACATCAAAGAAGGGAAAGCTACTTTTGGATAGCTTTGCATCCTCTGCTTTTTCATCTTCTTCGCCGCAGAGCAAATGTTCTACATCCATTAGATCAGATCTGAGTCAACATCAGTCACGATTGCTGGAGACTGTTGTTTGCTTAGGGCAGACCAAACAGTACTTAAACATAAATTCGACCGGCACTATCCCGAAGATATGGCTCGGGCATGGCGGATAGAGCTTGTTTATCTGCGGAACCGGTTTGAATGAGAAATCGGGGAGTTATGGCCATGTGCAGAAGTGGTACAGTCCCGTTCAAGAAAAATGTCGCACGAAATTTGGGTAAGTCCAGCGTGTCTCTAAATTATGTTGGCAGCTCTGCAACAGGGAAGTCCTGCGAGAGACTTGCTCGGCCAATCAGAGTGACGTTGGCTTCGGAGAAGAAAAAGGAGTGACTCACAGTCTTGTTCAACCATTGCAGTTTTACCAAACGTTGATATGACGTCCCCATTTAGTAAATTTTGTTACACTAAGACGAATCAGCAGAAATACAATATTTCACCAATTCCGACTTTATATCAACGTTTGTTAACCCTGCGTTGGTTGATTTTCCTGTGAACAAGACTGTGAGTCACGCCTTTTACTTCTCCGAAGCCAACACCACTCTGATTGGCAGATCGAGTTTTTCGGGGAACTTCCTTATCGCAGAGCTGTCAACGTAATTTCGAGAAGCGCTGGACTTAGCAATTTTTTTGAACGGGACTGTATCTCCAAATAGAGACTCTCATGAGGGCAGATCTCACCCTCATGCTCTTTGTGAGGGCGAACCATGACGGTAGTTGTACCTTGAGCCGTGACGGTGAGATTGTGTGGGGTCGATGGTGGAGTTGTAAAATGAGGGTGATGGAGTGTGAGGAGTAGGGGAAGGCCGACTGGCGAGGGTAAGAGTGAGGAGGGTTGTGCCAAAAGAACACTTGTCCATAATGATTTGTTACAGAATATGGTAACAGTTCGTTATATCGGAGACACTTTTCTTGAAATTTACAGGAGAAACTACTCACTGAAGTCGCTTTCTGTAGCATTGTCGAAGTTCTTCGAGGTATTTTTCTTTCGCGGAAACTGAAAATCTCACCATAGAATGCTGCAGAACAAGAAATAGTCACTTTTTATGTAAGGAACTTGCATTTTCTGTAAAGCGACAACATTATGCCGTTGTTTCCATTATGTACCTGCAGATGGCGCGAGCGTCGAAAGTCACGCGGTCTCGCCAGTGTTTCCAAACGCCTTTTTTTCAGAGATTTTTTTTTCTTTCTTTTAACTATGCTTACCTAACCTAACCTTGCTGGAAATGGTCCGTGGGGCTATCGTGAATGTTTTTTGGGGCTATCGTGTATGGTTTTTGTCGCTATCGTGAATGGTTTTTGGAGCTATCGTGAATGGTTCTTGGGGTTATCCGTCAATGGTTCGTGGGGCTATCGTGAATATTTTTTGGTGCTATCCGTCAATGGTTTGTGGGGCTATCGTGAATGTTTTGGGGGCAATCCGTCAATGGTTTGTGATGACATAATGAACACGAAACTAGGTATTTTTTCGGTTAAGAAGGTTGAAACACTGCATACCCACTCCAAATCGACAAAACACAAGCACGACGCGCGATGATCCACAGCTTTGCGCGCCATATTGTATGTTCCGCAACGGAAGAAAGGCGCCAAAAAAATTACTCGTAATGTGAAAAATCGATGTTATTTTCGTGTAAAAAGCATAATGGCACCTTCAACTATGTTCCGCATTACACAATTCGTAAGTACGAACCATGAGAAACACAAAATATCCGATTGTAATGTGTCTCCGATATAACGAACTGTTACCCAGAATACTGATAATGTTTCTCAACTGAGTTTGAGTTTTGTTGCAAATCCACTTTATGCACAAAGAGGTTAACAGTGACTGGATCTACAGTTTATCGTAATTGAAGTATGTCTTTAATTGCGATGAAGGAATGCCAAATTTCACGATGTATCACTTTTGTTGTTGAATTTCCTAAGGTATGTCGGCTTGTCCTTGACCTGCTTGTGGGGTTACACTTTCACATCCAGAATATCTTCCCAGAATTCTAAAAATCGTCGCTTCTGAGACGTAGGATTCCCTGGATCTCCCCCCCCTCTTTTTCACCTTTATTCGGGCACCCGAGGGGGGAAGGAGAAGAATTTCTTATGCCGTACCCGAAAAGCGCGAAGACCAAGACCTAACCACGCTCTAGCCCACGGCCACGTCGCTTGGAAAATTGATCACGAAGGGATCTTCTCGTCTCGAGGGTACCTGGTTCAATTCGTTAGAGTGCCCTGAATGCTTCTTGCTTTTTCGTTTTTCTTTTTCGACTGTGGTTTTTCGCTCGCCATTTTTTCTCCACGACAAAAAAAAATATCTTGATATTTCTCTCTCTAAAGATTTCCCAAGGTGTAAACCGTACAGGTTGGACCATTAATGGTAATGATGCGTCATTGGTTTGTGAGAAGTGGCGTCAAGATATGCTACACATTTGCATGAAATTTAGTACTTTCAAACGAGTCCCTATGATAACTTTAATTGGTTTTATATCGTACACATAACGATTGAAACAATACAATCAAAAAGTTACAGCATTTCATTTAATTTCAAGAATTGAGAATTTGACATGGAATGTTCCATATATATTTATTGTGGTATTTCAACCTTTGGACAAATATTTATGTTCTTTTTTCGTTTCTTTAGTTCAAATTTCATGCAAATTAACACCAAAATATAACTACATTTTCACCGTATCTACAAGTATTTCTATCAATTGCCCCAGAGTTTCTACGCATCAAGAAGTACTAGTGCTATTTCCAGACGGCATTGTTTTCGATTGCACTCAATGTTATAGACATCGCACACACAACTACAACGACTGTGCATTTTGCAGTAAGGAAAATCTCTGTAAATGCAATGCACGGGTACTTATTTTCCCAATCTGTTTACAAGTTGGACCGCGAACAGGGCGGCACGTGCTATGGCGTCATTTGAAAGTCACCTATAGAACGAAGGAATTTCGATTTACTCCCGTTTCGCCGAATGCCCCAGAGACAAATATCTGACCTAAGCAAAATTTTCGGCAGAAAAAGGGAATTCCCGTTTCGCCGAATATTTTTAAGGGAGGGAATTTTCCCTCCGTTGGGAAATTTCAGGGACTGAAATGAAAAATAATTTCAATGGAGCCTTAAACTCATTGCACAATTTCATTGGCTGATGAAAGGGAATCTTAAGTTGTAGTTATTCTTGCAGTTAGTCTTTTAGCAGTTAGTTCCTTCTTAGCCAGTGTCCCAATCAATATCTATTCCTTTTCTCGATGTCTTCCAGCATTTCATTTCCCTCTGTCATTTCTTCTCCTATTCTCAGTCTAACTCATTTTTTTATGTACAGATTGATACGTCTCTTCTTTTTCCAATCTACATCACATCTTTTAAAGTTTCATTGAATCTAATCTATCTTAATGTTTTCTATAGATCCACATGTAACATGTAACATGTCAATAAGTTTTCTGCTTGTTTACACATGAAATTCCCCAGCAGAGGGAAATTTTTATCCCTTCGGCGAAACGGGAATTCCACTTTCGCCGAAACTGACATAATACGCCTCTGGACCATTCGGCGAAAGGGGAAGACACGGAATATTCCGTGAAGAAAAGGGAAATTTTAGCCTTTCGATCTCCAAGAGGAAAAATATTGCCAGAGTTTTGATCCTATCTCTCCATGTTGCTGACCGCCACACGGTGAAGCAGTACATTCAACCTTAAATTCCACAAAAATATCCGTCGGAAGTAGATATTTCTTTCTTAACCCGGTGCAGAAATCGCACGAACTGCCACAGGTTAATTTATTTGTAACACTATCGACCTTCGCGTTCGTGTGCCCCTGCTTTAAACACTACCCTCGCCAAGGGGTCATATTTCAGATTCATAATATTACGCCATCACCCTGCGGAAAAGTCACGGCAAGGGCTGCTCGGATATGAGAATTCCGTGCTACCGGCGGGAATCAATACGGATTCTGACACGAATTGCTGCCGGAAAAGACTTGGAGAAATTATATTTCTTCGCCCTAAGCGATCGTTCTGCACAACAAGGTAAGGAACGTAAAATATAAACTGTAATTTGGAGCTGTAATGTATTTTTTCTTACGTGAGCCGGGTGCTTGAGGTGGGTTCAGTGACTGAAAAGAAGAATTGCCTTCTTGGATTGAAATTATTACAATTCATAAAGGCAAAAGTCATTGTTGACACGGTACATTATTGCGTTTTTGCCTGTACTTTTTAATCGTGCACGGATGTGAGACTTTAAAGTTACTTCTGCATCTTTCCTTAATCGGGTGCTAACTTCACTTCGTGAAAAGTGAAAGCGGGTGACAGCTTCACTTTCTACAAATTTTATCCGAGACGAAACTTACAGCTCGTGACAGAAGCGGGCCCAGGTAAGGGGGCGGTGGGGGCAGAAACGTATCTAGAACTGAATTTCGGGAGGGGTCTGAACTGTCTCACACACGTAATAATAATGATAATGACAATAACATTGTGTGGTTGCATAATGCATGATAGAAACAGTATCGTAGTAACACGACATTAAGAAGCGTTGTTCGCAATGTCCTCTAGCTGTCGCTTTCTTTCTGTATACATACATATACATTTACAGGGTGATCCATTTATAAACATCCCGAAAAATATGAATACATTATACAGGGTGCTCCATTGAAAATATTTATTTTCATCTTTGTTACTATGCTATGATATGTGAATTCAGTTCTTTCTTAGTTTCTAGAAAAAACACATTATTGTTTTAAAAACATGAAGCGCGTAAAGGGCCACAGGCTTATTATTTGGGATCGTTGTTAGGCTATGACAGCCTAGAGCCACTCGCTTGCGAGAGGCACTTTTCTATAAGTGGAAGGGTGTCACTCCTGAAAAACAAAGGTAACATATAAACATCCAAAGGGGGGCTCGCCCCTGTGAAATAAGGAGAACTCTTAAACATTCGATTTAAACACTTCGATGGTTGACTGGTCTGGCAGGGTTGTGAGAATAGTAAAAAGGGGATATAGAAACGTTCGTTGACGTGAAGATCGTCTCGCTGAATCCGTAGACTGCGCTAATCCCGTGGTACCTTCGATTAGAGTATCGCTCCCCGCGGTAACTCTTTTGATAATCAGCCCATAGATTGGAGGCACGAACTGTTCACGCGATAAATTTCTAAGTACAACTGGGCGAGAAATGTTCTCTCAAACTATTTATGTGGAATTCGAACTTTCGATCGTTAGAACCGTTGGCGAGCCGTGTCCTGCCGCTAACGGTGTTTTTAGCATAAAGCTGTGCTTGCTTTATTTCCCATACGATTTCCGGTAGAATTCGTATCAACGGATTTTTCAGATCCATTGAAGCTTGCTGGTGTAATTTGCTTTTAAGAAGCAATTTCTTTTGGCGGCAGGATTAACCTATTGAGTTACGACGCCAGTGGTCCCGGGTTCAGGTCACACCTTCGGTGTGATACGGAAGTTAAAAATAATTAATACATGTTATTCGCATTCCTTAAGACGAACAATACTAATTCACAACGTTGCATAAAATATTCGATTAAGGAGAAGACTACGTGATAAAGTTTGGTTTGATAGCACTTTGGTGGGATGTTTGGCTCTAATTTAGCTTTAAATTAATTTGCTTTTGAAGTCAACTAAATCAACGCCATCTGTGATGAAACAGATATTGTTATTTTACATCTGCTATCAAACTGAATCTCTTTCGTTAGAATAGTTTAGTACATATGTATAGGCTAATGCTTATTTATCGCTATGTTTGATACGCAAGTTGTTCCCTATTACGTTCCGAGTAAAAGTTTCATATTTTTTGCATAGAATTTGATTCTGTAAGGAAAAGGAGGGTTCCCATTTGAAAAAATAAAGTTGGTACGTGTATTTTTCGATACTGATATTGTTCATAATTATGTACCGTAAATTTTGTCATTTTACGTTGCATTCCTTCCATTTCTGGCTAAACGCGACAACAAGAATTAACGATAATTACATGACAGTGGTGAAAGGGCACTCCCAAACAACACGCATATCCGGGAACTTCGATAGCTATTTCGAAAGTCGACCACTTAACGCACACGACAACGGAGTCGGCTCTGTCTGTGTGTCTATATATATATATATATATATATATATATATATATATATATATATATATATATATATATATATATGTGTGTGTGTGTGTGTGTGTGTGTGTGTGTGTGTGTGTGTGTGTGTGTGTGTGTGTGTGTTACTTATGTATATACAGGGTGTTTCTTTGACCGTGTTCCATACTTGCAGTGATAATAGAAGGGGACAAACGCAACAAAATGAAATAAGCAACCCCTGTCCGCAAACGCACCATTAGAGAGTTATGAGCCAAAATTATTTGGGGCAGACAACTGAAAGATTCAGCTTGTAGATTTTATACGGACGTTACTACAGTGCATCGTAGCACTCCACAGACGGAAACGTTACAGTAATTGTTCACAATGCCGGCCCCAGCGTCGCAAGAAGCTCCGTCGTATCCACTCTGGAGTCCTTCTGACGATATACGAAGGTTTCTTGCTAACAGGTCCACCTCACTCAAACGATTGACTATTGGGTGCTGAGCCGAGGGACACCCTTTGCATCCCTCCTGGTAAGAACCCTTGTTATCTGTGATATCGTCAGAATGACTCTGGGGATGTTACAGAAGATGCTACAGAGCTTCTTGCGATCCTATCGCCCCTGTATCGACTCCGGGGGCCACCATTTCGAACCATTACTGTAACGTTTTCGTCTGTGGAGTGTTACGATGCACTGTAGTAACGTCCATATAAAATCTACAAGCTGAATCTTTCCGTTGTCTTATTCCACTGTCATGTGTCATAATTTTGGCTCCTAACTTTTTAATGGTGCGTTTCCGGACAGGGGTTCCCTATCTCATCTTGTTGTGTTTGTTCCCTTCCATGATCCCTGCAAGTCTGTAACACGATCACAGAAACACCCTGTATATACATCAGTAAGTCAGTAAATAAGCAGTGGTGTGAGTCTGCTCTATACGCGTAAACGAGCCTACATTCTACACGTAATATATAAGGTAATCAATCAAACAACATGACGAAAGGTGATGACTTAACATAAGGTTCTGTAGAAGTAAAACAAAATTGTACCGCGCATCAACTGCTGATGTGAGAGAAGAATCTTGTGCACTTTTCGTTAGAAATGCGAACAATTTCTTACCGAGGAAAAAAGCGCAATATAGGAAGAATTCTAGTGTTCTCCACGACTGCCATCTGTTATTCTTTTTTTTCTTCCCTTGCATACAATTTAGCTTTCTTTCACAATTGATGATCGAAAGAGAAGACAGAAATTTTCTTGTAAATAGGATTCTTGTCAGTTCCTTACATGGGCGTCCGGAAGGGGGAGCAGGGGGGGCTACCGCACCCCCCTGGAAAATGAATGTGTACCTATAAATTTACACAGTAATTTATGTTAATTATTATAAATTTTTTGAAGAAACATGATAATTTCAGACTGAAACAGTGTTTTTTGATGTGGCATCACTATTTTGGAGGGAAATATGTGTCCTTTGCCCCCCCTGGAAAAAATCCTGCGGACGTCCATGGTTCCTTAGGAATATACGTAGTTGAAAATGTAGCCTTTCCTTTCATAAAAGCTTCAGGTGTAAACTTATAGTGTACAACACATCACTGTAAATAGGTCACAAACGTATATTAAAGGAAATACTGACTTGAAAACCCTTTTATTTTTCAAGATTGATACACTTATCCCATCGCTTTATCAGTCCCCCAAAACCTGATGCATAAAAAGTATTTGGCCTGTTGTCCCAGCCATAGTCGCACCTCACGTTCAACATCTTCATTATCCGCCAAACGTTTCCCGCCACCGTGCGCACACTTTTCGTGCACGGAATCATGCATTATGTTGTAGGGTAATCCATGAGCAGTTGCTATGCTGTCTATCATTACTCGCCTGTCTGCTCGAATCATCTCCTGTTTGTGACCTATTTACTGACTTCACCTCGTATATGTAAATAATTAATTGTAGTTGTGAGTTCACTAAGCGTCTTTGTAACAATTATTGTCGGTAGTTTATAAAATGAAACTTTTTAACATTGTTCATTTCTTATTCTTGCAGGTTACACCTAAGTTATATCACTGAACTGGAACTTACATTATTGTCCCTAAAGATGATTATGGCGACCCACTGCAGATCTAACTGTGAGTAATTCACTTCTTCATTTTTATTATTTTCCTGTACGTACATTGTCCTATTTCTTATGCGAAAGTAGCAAGAGTGGGAACAGGATCTTTTAAGTGAGGAAAAATATAGTGTGTTGTCATAATAATACAAATATAGCAATTCGTAAGGTGCATGTCACTATGCTGCAATTGTGGTTAGTGTATTCGTAAAGTAATACTTTTGAACTAACCATCTGATATTTTTAGTTTTCACTTTCAAACGTTCGGAATTAATTCGCTTAGAATGAAATGCGTTTGGGTTCTCTGACTAACATATTTACCATTCGGACAGTGGCGTAGCGTTATAGTACGCCCGTACGCCCGGCGTTCCCAGATTTAAAATTTCAAAAATGCTTAAATGCTGTGATTATAAAGTAAAACGTGACTAATTTCATATATGTTTGACCTTCATGGCATTATAATGGCTATTTTTCGCGATCCGCTTGCAACGTTCCACTCTCAACACTCGTTCTAGCATCTCTTTTCAATGCCTTTCCCGGCCGGACGTCGAGCAGGTTCGGCGTACAGGACTCCTATATTCCTTGCTGCCTTTATGGAGGGAAAGCTTCCATTTCTACAGCACGCGCGTAAATAGGCTCTCTTACGCCAGCGTACGAGAGGTCTACCGTGATTGGTTCATGTGACCCTTCCTGCCTTCTGAAGCAGACGACAGCGGTTCTTCGCTCTTCGCGCTCATGCAACTCGTGCTGTGTGATGCTAAAATACGCAATATTGACTGACGTAACTTTACCAATCTCAAATATACTGCTTCTTAATGGCCACTGCATTGTATCATTTATCGCACGAACAGCGATGTGTATTAGAAACTAAAAGATCAACACAGTTTTTGTCAAATAAGTTGGTGAAGTCCTCGTGATAGAAATTCAGCCTGTGGCTGCTCTACCACTTAACCCGCAAAACTATTACTTTTTTATTGTATTTTTTCGTTATTATCTAACTACTTAATATTGTGTGAATGGAAATGTTTAGCATTCATTTGAAAACTCTTAACATCGAATGGTCTCTGGAGAAAATTATTTTAAAATGTTTATCAGCATTCTCAAGATGTAATAAACAGTGGTCTGAATTACTAATCGGCACTGTTACGTCAGTAGAGTGTACGATATTTGGATCATCCACTCTGCTTTTAACAGTGCGCCAAGACGACAGAGGTCCCTGGTTCGAATCCCGGCGTGAGCACGTGTGTTCTTTGTCAGTGTCCCTTCATCAATATCATCACTCATATTCATATTCGCAATTAACCAAAAGTGGTAGAAAAGCGAAGTAAAATAAACCAAATCAATCAGTAGTTGGATCGCCCACAACAATGACGTCTACTGTTGTGCAGAGGCGCTTGTGATTCAGGTAGGTTTTTAATGACTTGCGTCATGCAGAAAGATATAAAAAAAGGTATAGAACACCAGAGTTCAAAACATCTGTGGCATAGTGAGGCGTCTAATTTTCTATCTAAAACATGCAATGATGATGTTTTATTGAAAACCCAGCTTACTTCAGGCAAATAATACATGTGGCGACTAATACCTTAAGTAAATTATTAAGCAAGAAAGGGCCGACTCTTCCTTCGGACTTGGCGTTCCCACCCGAAATGTCCATGCTACGCCACTGCATTCGGACAATACCCGATGTAAATATATTTTACTGTTTTCATGTTTTAAGCCATCAAAGTTTGAGCTGCGCTACTTTGGAAACACTCGGTAGCCTATACTCTGTCCCGTATATCTGTATAGTAAGGCCGCGCATAGCGGCAGAGAAGGGGAGGGCGAAGCAGTACACGCTGCTGCGAAGGCTGGTAACAGAAGTCACTTTCCCCCTCCACGCAATCCCATTCCCTCTCACGTGTTCATTGGTGGAGCAGTCTCGCGTAACAACTTGCACAAAGACTTGTTTTCGTTCGCCTGCTCCAGAAATAACTGGGACAGAGTGTAGCTTTGTTTCTGGAAACTTCAGAATTTACCTACAGATGGCACTCGTATTAACTAGAGCTTCAAGCAAAGGGAAATATTGTTAGTTTGCTTAACGTCCATCAGTTTCATTTTGCCTTCTTGTTGATTATGAAACAGAAAAAACAAAGAAAATATATTTTAAAAATATACTTTAATTTCTGCATATCTAAAGGTTAGTGTAAATAATTAGCAAGTAGTTTTGAAAATTACTAGAATGTAATATGTTGGTAGGAGAGCATTCTCACATCCTTATATAATGACTGATTTTATTCTCTTATTCGATACCCAAGGGTGCTTAGGGAACTAACTACTAAAGAAGACGTTATGCCTTTTTTATGGGAGTCTATCCTACTATATACGAGGGTCACTATTTATATTTTGAGCCTAACAATGAAAAAACAGGAATTTGGCATTGAAAACTGCTTTATTGTTTTTCGAAGTATTCTCCTTTATGGTCAATACACTTTTGCATTCGTTCGAACCATTTGTCAAAGCAGTTTTTCCAATCTTCTTGAGACACCTCCATAATATGGTTTTTGAACGCATCAACGGCGTCTTCCGCCGACGAAAATCGTTGTCCACGCAATTTTTTCTTGACATTCGGGAACAAGAAGAAGTCATTGGGTGCTAAATGAGGACTGTACGGTGGATGACCCATCAATTCGATTTTTTGACTGTTCATAAAGTCGGTTGTTAGACGAGATGTGTGACAGCTGGCATTGTCTTGATGAAGAATGATCCGACGGCGTTTGTTTGTTTTCCGTATTTGACCGAAGACCTCTGGCAAACAAATTGTTGTGTACCATTCAGAGTTGACCGTTCTACGTTCCTCTAAAGGCACAGTTGCCACATGACCAGTTTTCCCGAAAAAACAGGTGACCATTTGTTTCGATGTGCTTCGAGCGCGAGCAACGTTTGTTTAATTGGGTTCATCTTGAAACACCCATACAGTCGACTGCTGTTTACGTTCCGGCTCATATGCATATATCCATGATTCGTCACCTGTTACAATTTTATACAGGGTGATTCTAAAGGTATAGTACAAACGAAAACCACAGATACCTCCCATGAAATAGAGACGAAAGTTCCCCTTCCACTTTGCCGAGAGATGCCTCCGTGAGGAGCTAGACAACGTCGAAAACGTGTGAAAATGAACTTCACACCTCTGTACAGCCAGTACCAGTGAAGATAGAAAGGCGGAACAAACGAAGTCAAAAGGAACACCAAAGTCGCCCATCCGAAAAACACTAGGCGGCAGCTCCGCAACGCATGCGCATGGGGTTTCACAAAGGAAATAGGAGTGTCCCGCAAGACAAGTGAAGGGAAAGGGTAGCAATCGACAACGGTAGGGAGAAAGGAAGCTATGAAGCATGAAGTAACAATTGCACAGCGGGAAACAAACACATGCAGCTCGTGGGGAGTCCCCAAACACAGTGGGGAGACACCGCAGCAAGAACAAAGCACGGTTCAACAAAAGAGAAAGAGGACCGGACGGGGAATGATACCTGTCAAGGAGACAACAAATGCGGGACGAGGGATTCCCCGTAGCAGCACCGAGGGGATGTCACACTGAGGTCGTGCGCCAGCAGGACAAACACAGCAACTACGGGCACAGGAGGTTTTTTTGCCACACAAAGGTGCACTTACAGATAGGAATAGTACGTAGTACGTAGTCGTAGCCCGGACTGGCGTTGTTACAAAAGTTGCTGAAATTGACGACCACCACATTCAATGCAGGCATTGCAGCGTCGCAGGAAATTCTGGCGAACCCTATCAAAAATCCCTGGCATGGTACACACCTCGGCCGATGCTGCAAGTATCCGCGCTACCAATGTTTCCTTGTCAGGCACCGGGGTCTCGTAGACGAGTGTTTTCACATGGCCCCACAAGAAGAAATCCATTGGTGTGAGGTCAGGCGAACGGGCGGGCCAGGGGACGGGGCCCTCTCTGCCGATCCAGCGCTGTGTGTAGGTACGGTGCAAAAGGGTTCGCACTGTGCCATCAAAATGTGCAGGCGCTCCATCCAATTGAAACCACATACGATGTCGCACGTTGAGGGGTACATCTTCTAGCAGCTCTGGAAGGACTGATGCAAGAAAGGTGCGATAGAGGCGGCCATTTAAACGTGGTGGCAGCAGGTATGGACCGATAATCTGTTCATCGATGATACCTGCCCAGATATTCACTGCAAACTGGGTCTGATGGTGCACCTCGACTGCTGCATGTGGATTTTCATAATCCCACACATGGCTGTTTCGGCAATTGAAGATGCCCTCACGGGTGAATGTTGCCTCGTCCGTGAAAAGCACATGGCGCAAAAAACGGGGATCGTCGGTACAAAACTGCAACAGTCGTTGACAGAATTCCACACGTCGTGGGTAATCCCCAGCCTGCAACGCGTGGACTCGCTGTGGATGATAGGGATACAGCAGATCATAATGAAGGACACACGACACTGTCGACTGTGATACTCCCACTGCACGTGCAATGCTACGGGTGCTAGTGGACGGTGTGTCGTCCACGCGAGCAAGTACGTCCTCCTCGACCGCCGCGGTGCGCACATGTCTTGGGTGACCGACATGATGGCCTGCACGTAACACACTCGATTCACCAAGGGTACGGTGCACGTTCGAAAACAACCTGCTGTCGGGTTGTCGCCTCTCCGGATACCGTCCGCGATAAAGGCGTGAAGCTGCTCGGCCATTGCCATCTGCAAGGCCGTAGACAAAATGCATGTCCCTCAGTTCTACAAATGTGTAGCGTTCCATAGTACGGTGAGGATAGTGCCAATTATGGAATACTGTACTGCAGTGCACAGGTGGCACACACACACACACTGGTCACAATGGCTTCGAAATAACATACTCAATTGTCGTACGTCAAGCACACCACCACCGCACCGGCTCTTTCATTGACACGCTCCCTGACGCTGCACTTCCAATCAGCCCACACGTCCGCACGGCGCTGTGGTACAATCAGCTGACGTTCCTGAGCCACCCGTGCCTGTGCTCTTCACTACCTGACCACTGCCGTCAGGTGGGGCCATTTACTCTGGGACCTTGTCATCGTGGAACACATGTAGCGTCCTTCATTCTTGCCCCATTCACCCACAACACGTACTTCGTCCGTCTTGCTCGAGCCGACGGGGAGCACTACGTACGATCGTGTGGTGTTTGTGTACACCAATGTGGGGTAACCCAGAAGTTGAACAGACGTGCATACCCCCACGTAGCTTCATTACACGATTGTCCACGCAGTTTATCTGTCCAGCCTTGCGCGGCCCGGTCTCACACCCACGCGGCAGTGTGCGGCTGCGGTGGTGTGAGGCCACGCTTGGTTTCGGAGCGGAAGGCTGCGACCGAGGAGGGACTCGAGTTGTTCGGCTGAGGTTGCGCTCGGAAGCAAGCAGCCGCGTCAGGTCTGGGAACGGTGGACCTGGTGATCGGGATGGAAACATTCCGACCTCGTCCATTAGTGTCGTCCACCGTACGGAGTGGTGGGGTCCGTACGACACTCCGGCAGCCTTTCGCCCGCTCCCATCCAGCGATGTGCCTCCGGCTTCATTTCTAAGAGGCTGATTGGGCCCCATCACGACGTTTGTTACAACGTCAGTACGGGGTACGTGGTAATATCTGTACGTGCACCTTTCATTAGCAATAACCTCCTGTGCCCGTAGTTGCTGTGTTTGTCCTGCTGGCGCACGACCTCTGTGTGACATCCCCTCGGTGCTGCTACGGGGAATCCCTCGTCCCGCATTTGTTGTCTCCTTGGCAGGTACCATTCCCCGTCCGGTCCTCTTTCTCTTTTGTTGCACCGTGCTTTGTTCTTGCTGCGGTGTCTCCCCACTGTGTTTTGGGGACTCCCCTTGCGCTGCACCGCCAGCGCCGCCATTTCTGCCCCGAACCATGTACGCGTCTGTTGCCTGTCGAGTGTCACGGACCACTTTGCTTGCATTCTCGGTGTGTTTTTACATCCTACGTCGTCCTCCCGTGGTTCTGCAACCCCGCACTACTTTTCTCGACTGCACTGCTTCAGTCATGGTGTTTGTTTCCCGCTGTGCAATTGTTACTTCATGCTTCATAGCTTCTTTTCTCCCTACCGTTGTCGATCGCTACCCTTTCCCTTCACTTGTCTTGCGGGACATTCCTATTTCCTTTGTGGAACCCCATGCGCATGCGTTGCGCAGCTGCCGCCTAGTGTTTTTCGGATGGGCGACTTTGGTGTTCCTTTTGACTTCGTTTGTTCCGCCTTTCTATCTTCACTGGTACTGGCTGTACAGAGGTGTGAAGTTCATTTTCACACGTTTTCGGCGTTGTCTAGCTCCTCACGGAGGCATCTCTCGGCAAAGTGGAAGAGGAACTTTCGTCTCTATTTCATGGGAGGTATCTGTGGTTTTCGTTTGTACTATACCTTTAGAATCACCCTGTATACGTCTTTTGAAACACCACGATTGTATTTATTGAGCATTTGTTTGCGCCAATTGACGCGAGCGTCTTTTTTAGTTTTTGTCAAATTGTGTGGGATCCAACGAGAACATACCTTTCTCACAGCTAAATGATCATGTAATATTTTATATATGCTGGTGGAACTAATGCCTATGGTTGCCTCAATCTCACAGTATGTCACATGACGATCTTGCAGTATTAGGTTTTGCACAGCATCAATGTTTTCTTGAACAACAACTGATTTTGGACGACCTTCGCGAATCTCGTCGGTGAGCGAATGGCGGCCACGATTAAATTCGTTATACCAGCGTTTCACAGTGGCAAAGGATGGGACTTCATCGTCAAATGTGGAAGTAAGTTGATCGATGCACTCTTGTCTTGATAATCCACGTCGAAAATAGTAAAAAATCATCGCACGAAAATGTTCACGAGTTAATTCCATTTCATTGTTGTCGCGCAATCTCCAACGCAACATAAACAACGCAAATGAAGCTATTGACAAAACATTTGAAGTACGTTATGGTCAATAATGCCAGACGATTCCGTGCAAACGTCAAATCGCGCCTAACTTCAATCAGTGTTGCCAAGGCTCAAAATATAAATAGTGGCCCTCGTATTGAGGCTAGGAGGTAGGTCGACTAGAATGAAACCAATTGAACTCAATATTTTTCCTTTTGACGATCTTGGGAAAGCTTGTCAAAGGACTGTAATATGCCCCCAACAACCTCTTGACGTGGTTTTCCCCTGTAATTGTCAGTGCAGTGGAGGCGATTTGGCAAGGTGTCAAAACTGCGGGGGGGGGGGGCAAAGTCACAATATTTCAAACCAAGTGTCTCAAATATATTAATAATAAAATATATACGAGGCGCATTCGGAAAGTAAGTACCGAAAGGGTGTAAAAAATTAAGTAAAATAGTTTCGTACCTTTTTTTTTGCATTGCATTCTACTGAACTTAAACTACTTATCTACGTAGTTTCTACCATTGTTCAAGCATTTGTCGTAGCGTGGCACTAGTTTTTGTATCCCATTATCATAGAATGTTCCCGCCTGTAACGAAAGCCATCCATGCACTGCTGCTTCGACGTCGTCATCCTCGTCGAAACGCTGACCAGCAAGAAACTTCTTCTTCAGATGAAGAAAGAGATGGTAGTACCTTGGTGACAAGTCAGGGCAGTTGGCGGACGAACAAATTGTTCCCAGCCGAATGACGTGATGACATTTTGAGTTTGTTGGTCGTTTGCGGACGAGCATTGTCGTGAAGCAACACAATGCCTTCGCTAAGCATTCCGCGTCTTTTGTTTTGAATTGCACGACGCAGGCGGATTACTGTGTCACAGCAGGCATCTTTGTTTGTGGCCTGTCCTCTAGGCAAGAATTCAACCATTCTTGCATTGAGAAAACAAATCACAGACCGAACATCACAGTCGGCAGACCGATTGATTTTCTTGAACATTTCAAACCTTCAGAAAACTACGAAGAAAAAGCATGACCTGCTCCCACGCGTGCCTGTGGCTAACTAACGGATGAAGGACGTCAGCGAGAACTCACACGATCGCGACTGCAGCGCTACATCGGCAAACGGTACTTACTTCACGAATACACCTCGTATTATATATAATGATAATAAAATGTTTATAATTAATACATTAATATAATTTATAGTTTCATAATCAAATGTAAATTAATATTGCCATTGTTATATTTTGCATGAATAGTGAAAAGACGCTACAAGAATAGATATATAACAGCATCCATTCATTAGCTTACGCGTAGTTAATATCGCCAAAATTAGTATGAAAACAACTGTCCTGGCAAGGAAATTTATGCTACAAAAGTAAAAAGTTGATTATTTATTGAATTACAAAAAGGATGTTAAGTCCAGTTGATGAAAAATAAGTTTTCATTTTAGGCATATTATTAAATGTATAAGAATAAATCCTCTTTGGTACTTTCATTCCAAGACGTATGATCCCAACCTAACCTCGCCGGAAATACGTGTAAATGACTCTCAGGATATGATAAAAAAGTACAGGGTGTTCGGAGTGTGACTGCCAGTTTTTAATAGTGTGTTATTTTAATATGTTAAGGAGTAGCTAAACAAAAACATACATTTTGAAGGCAAACTCACCACGTTTTATTGGAAGGGAATACACTCAGTATAGCTCCACTTGAGCTCTTTGTTTCATGGAGAATGTCCAGCCTGTATTCAATCTCCCTCCACGTGTTCTGTAGCATTTGAGCGGTTAAAGTTTCAAGAGCATTCCGAATACGGCCCTGCAGTTCTTGTAGATCTTTTGAGCAGAATGTGCCCCCAAAGAAAGAAGTCCAGAGGGAAAAAGCGCCTTGTACACGATCAAATAAATCACGAACAAGTCCTTGAATGAACGCTTAAAAGGAAATGGCGTCAGAGATAACGCCATTTTTCTAATTGGATCTAAGGTTCGGTCAAAGAATTTCTATTTAGGAATGGTTCCAATTAACGCGATCCAAGCCTGAATGTCGACCGATCAGGGCACATGCTACTGGAATCGATTATCGGAAAGCTACCTCTATACCTTGTCCCAGCTAACTGTAGAGCTGGGCCACGCATATCAGCAGAGGAGGAGGAGGAAAATCGTGTGGTGAAAACGCAGCGTTGCCAACCGTACGGTCCTCACCGTGCATGTACAGACCTTAGTCCGTTCGCTAAATGCACGGCTTGTGAAAATTTGCTCTTGCAGTTTTATCCCTAATATTTCCCTAAGAAATTCATAAACTAATCGTACCGACCTGGAAACAAAAATACGGTCCGTTTGCCATGTGCGTTCGGTGTCATCCACTTCAAAAGTTTGCAATACTCCATAATGAAGAAGGAAATCGGGAAACTCCCGTCGCCCACGCAATCCCTTTTCTCTCACTGTTCATTGGTGGAGCCATCTCGCGTCACTACTTGCGGAGAGACTTGTTCTTGTCTTCAGTTAGCTGGTCCGGATAATAGGTCACGAATGCAGTTGTAATGGTAGCCGTGTGAGATGTAAACAATGTATCACTTCACATTTTTGAAAGACGATAACTATTCAACCGAGAGGAATAATATTTCGTAATAAATGGTTTTAGGTACAAAAGAATGGCGCTGCATAAATACATACTTTGTAGCGTTTACTGTACTGTACACGCATGGAAGAATATTTTAGTTTTTTCAATTGTAAGTACCGTGAACTCACCATAGATGGTGTAACTCGACGTGCCTTTCGTGCTGTATGAATACATTGTAATCGAAAGAGCTAACCTAACGAAATGTTCCATGAAATGCTTTCCTGTAAAGTACTATCGTACTACTTTTTTTTGAAGCATTTACTTAGCATTTGTGCTATCAAAAATGTTAAAGGAAATTCTTCCGTCTACAGCGGACTCGAGAAAATACATCTACATCACACTTCATCCGAGTTTCCAATATGTCCTACTGCTTCCACTGGAATGGCTAAAAAATTATGTCTGTTACGGATAATCGCTACTCTATTTATTTATTTCCATGCCGTACACACGGCCACGCTTTGGCCAAATGTGAACTTGTCCAATGTTTCTTTGATCGTGTACATGAGCAAATTTAGACCATTCAAGATTTCCAATAGGAGAGCTGTTCAACGACTTTCAACTGCGTTCAATTTCTTCGACTTGTTCATGATTAATTTGATCGTGTACAAGGTGCTTAACATCTGGAGAGTGGGCTGGCCAGAGATTTGGCCACCACGTCCGATCAAACGTTCAACATTTCACCGCACTCCCTGTCGATAAAAAATGTTTCTTCCATGCCTTGATGGTGTTACGTGACGGAGGATCCTTGTGAAACACAAAGCGAAAGTTTCGTTGCACTTGCACAATACTTTTTGTCTCTGCGTAACATCACACACATTGTGCTTTTTCCTATACCGACGCCATTTTTTTATGAGCGACACTAGCGCCGCCACCGCTAGTTGTACATGTATGAAAATTTGCTGAACCAAACTCACAAATGTACTTGCTTTTGCAATGCTTTGTTAACAAATAGCTCGGTTAGTTTGTCCGGATCCCCTGCCCCCCCCCCCTCCTTGTTCCCGTGAGGTTAGCTCATAGGAGGCTGAATAGAATTTGTGTCAGGCCTACCAAGTCAAAGAGACTAAGAACTTGATTCGTACAAATGTTGTTGTAGCGAAGGGGGAGGGTGTTAGTATTAAAAACCTTTTCCTTTTCGTTGTCAGTTCTTATTGGAGATATTCTTAGAAACCGTAGGCAAATCTTAACCCCTACTCCCCACTTTCCAACCCCTCCGAAACCCTCAAAAGCATACGGTGCTGCTTTAATGAGTTTCGAACTTTCCAGAAATAGTCGAAAATTCCAAGAAGGCTGTTGAAGTTTTAAGGGGGTGGTAGGGGGAACAAGGCATCTTAGGGAAGTCTTTTGACTTTCCAAAACCGAGACAGGCTGTCGAAAACCACGACTATGCGATCTGCAAGTCGCTACTTCGACTGTGGAACGGTTTGTCGAAATCCAGATTGTACGCTGTTGTTTAGTAACGGCCCTCTGGAAGAGGCCTCGCTTCAGATCTAATGACTTGGCAAAGTTCCTTCAAGAAATTGGCCAAAGTAATGCGAAAGGCTTTGAGGTCGTTCGGAGGAACTGCTTCTAACATGTTCCGTCATTTCCTCTCCTCGTCAGTGTTGCCAGATGTAGCGAAATGTTGGAAATTTAAGACATAAATGGAGATACAATCGTAGACCCTTACTCAAACTAACTCTCTAGTCTTCTTAAACCAGAAGGTTTATGGCTGCACGTTTATGATCCTGGCCAAGATCAATCCAATCTTTTTCATCCTTACCGATTTCCTTTACGTCCATCTCAACGTTATCCTTCCATCTTCGTCTTGGCCTTCCTCTTACCACCAGGTTTCCCAACAAGAATCCTGTAAACTCTTCTTTCCTCTGTCGTTCGTGCCACATGGCCTGCCCACCTAAGTCTTCTTGATTTAATTTTTCCCATAATATCTGGACATGAATACAAATTATGCAGCTCAAAACTATGTAACCTTCTCAATTCAACTGTCTCCTTATCCCTTTTAAGTCCAAATATTTTTCTAAGGATTTTATTTTCAAATACACTTAATTTATGTTCCTCTTTTAATGTAAGGGACCAAGTTTGACATCCATATAATACTACAGGCAAAATTACTGTCTTGTATATTTTAACTTCTACTCAGTAGAAATAGTACTACCTTATGGTTTTGCCTTGCTTGTAAATAAGGGATCCCGGGTTCGATGCTCGGTGGAGGCACATAGTGATTCAGATAGTATTTTAAACTGTAGGTCCATTTCTGATTAGCCTATATATGTATTTGAAAGAAAGGTTGAAATTGCCATTTACTATCATATTAATACCTCTTTTCTTTATTTAAATTAAGTCTATTTTCATGGGTTTGGCCTAGCCTGGAAACGACGATGAAAATTGATATTGATAACGACAATGCGATATTACAACGTTAAACAATTGCTGAATTATTTGAATTACTTTTTTGTTCTTGATATCTGCAGTTGTTGTAATTTTGGCTATTGGAAATAAGGTTGATTTAGGTTGTTCGAAATATCAATCTAAATTGTGTGACATAATATCTCTAATAGAAATAGGAACGAAAACTATTCGGGTATGAGACACTGCCCTAGAATAACAACCCTCGACTCTTACTAAGGAAAAAGTTGTTAAATTCTGTGAATGGTAAAGAGTGGAAGAATTCTTACAGCAAGAGAGGGAAAATTTTAAACAAGACAGGTGGAAATTATACAGAAAGATGAGTGGAAATTTTATGTCACGACAGGCGAAAAGTTTTGTTTCAAAACAGGTGGAAACTTTACTTCAGGAAAGTAAAATATAGCAATAGCGGAGAAATTTTGTAGAATGACATGAAAGAAATCGGTGACAGACGGGAAAAAGTTGGAAAATTTGGGGGCAAAGCAGGGGAAAGTTTTGCAACAAGAAAAGGAAAAATTTTGCAGCAAGACAAGGAAAAATGATTTTGCAGCAACGCAGGGGAAAATTTGACAGTAAGGGTGCAGAAAATTTGACATCAAGACAGGGGACATTTGACATCAAGAAGGGAAAAGTTTGGCATCAAGACAGGGGAAAATTTGGCATCAAAACAGGAGAAAATTTGATATCAACACGGAAAAGTTTTGCAACAAGACAGGGGAAAATTTGGCATTAAGACGGAAAAATTTGCATCACGACAGGGGAAATTTTCCAGCAAGTCAGGGAAAGGTTTTGTAGCAACACAAGGGAATGATTTGCAGCAAGAGCAGAAAATTTGGCAGTAAGGCAGCAAAATAAATTCGCATCAAGACGGGAAAATTTGGCATCAAGGTGAGAAAATTTGGCAGTGAGACGGGAAAATTTGACATCAAGAGAAGAGAAAATTTGGCATCAAGACAGAGGAAAATTTGGCAGTAAGGCAGCTAAAAATTTGGCAACACAGGGGAAAATTTGGCATCAAGACAGGAGAAAATTTGGCAGTAAGGCAGGGGAAAATTTGGCAGTAAGATAGGGATAAAATTTGCAGCAAAACAGAGGAAAGTTTTGCAGCAGGGCAATGGAAAGTTTTGCAACAAGGCAAGGAAAATGTGGCCAGAAGACACGGGAAAATTTGGCCGCGAGATATGAGAAAAATTTCTAAAGGAACAAGGGGAAATATAGCACAGAGGATAAAATATATTGCAGACGGGAAAATTTGTTTATCGAACCAAATAGATTCATAAGAAAACTTAAAACTTTACAGCAGAACGAAAACGTTTATATAAAAGACAGTACTTTATGGCTGCTAACATGAATTTTGCCAAATAACGTCGAAGAACGCTGCACCTAATTTCCAACCTTCTAAATTATTTATGCAACCGGATCACAAGGCGAACGGTCTTCTCCTGAATTATTAATGAGCCAAGGGTCTAGACAACAACGGAGATCCAACAATGGCTTTACGCGAGGAATCCAGGTACCCCGACAGAACAAAGAGGATAATGCTTTGTTGCAAGCTGGTGGACACAAAACCACAAAATCACAGGATTTTCATGTTTGTGTTTAATAATTAAAATTTTCTAGAATTACAGTTGATAATCTTGAACCTTCTTGAAATTATATCTATTTGAATTACTTAATGGCTGGCTGTATAAGAAGTTTTGGACCTTCTTAATGGCATAGTGGCGTGGTGTAGCTTTGTAGTCAAGGGGCCTCGGTGGAGCGGCATTGTACAGTCAACGGCAATGATAATGGTAGGCAAATTGTCCACCGCTATTTTCATTACTCTTTTATTCTACATCCTGTGTTGTTTTAAGGAATGAAACTATGTTGGTTCGAAGCAGGCATTGTTCTCTGCTTATTGACGTAATTTTTTCAATTCATTGTAATCACATTCTGTAATACAGATCGAATGAAAATGGTGGTGGACAATTCGTCTACTGTTTCTATCGCCGGTGGGTGTACCATGGCTCGTAATCCACATTAAGCTGTAGGTTCTGTTCCGATTAGCCTCAATTTTGACAAATTTTTGACATCAGAAGTTTTGGAAAACAATTGGAGCTATCTTGGAACCAATATGGCGGTCATTTCGCCATATTTTTTTTAATTTTGAAATATTTCAAGATTTCCCAAAATTTTTGGGCCCTCCTTGAAGGCATAGTGGTAAAGTCACCACCTTGTAATCAATGTGTCCGAAGGTACAGTGGTTCGGATCTTACTTTAAACTGTAGATCAACTCCCGATTATCATTTGAGTGCTCACCTGTCTTCTTGATTTAGTTATTCTAACAATATCTGGACATGAATACCAATTATGCAGTTATAAATTATGTAGCATTCTCCACTCACCTGTCTCCTCCTCCTTTTTTAGGTCCAGATATTTTTCTTAGGATTTAATTTTCAAATACTCTTTATTTATGTTCCTCTGTCCCTAACTAAATTTTGAGCCAATGCCGTCCCTGGGAAATAGAGCGAAACGAAAACAAAAGAAGTAGATAAAGCGACATCTATTCGGTTACACCACACTCGATCCGAGCGCTGTTATTTCCTCATTCCGGATAAGCCTCCCGGCAAGTGACGGGAGATTTATGATAAGTATAGGCTCGCCGACTGCATTCGAGGAAGAGAGAATGGCCCAGGCAGGATATGAGCCGAAAGTTGCGGTGCCATTTTCCACGGAACTCGGAGCTCCAGGATGAATTATTGGCAGACGAAACGGGCCCCGCCGAGAGCATGAGAGAACCGCCGGAACCGGGGCACGAACCGGGAGAACATAACATGCAGGTGACGTCACCGCCTGTCGCATCGATCTCTCGTATCGACGGAACGAGGAGTCGATAGTGGGGGGAACCGCGTATACAAAATCGTGCTATATATTTAGAAATAGCTCGGCTGAAATTCCCTGAGGTGTTGAGATCAAAAAGTTTGTTGGAGTGTATTCAAGAAAATTCTGTGTGTCGAAGCAGGTAGGAAATGCCTGGACGAGAGAGATAAGTTAGCAATATATGTCAAACATGGATGTATTTACTAAGAAGATTACCCCCCCCCCCACCCCACACACACACACACACCAAATCCACACAGAAGAGCCTCATACGGGGCCCATATCTGGAAAGGTACTCTTGAAAAGGAAATAATATCCCCACAAGAATAATAAATTTAAAGTTAAATATGTAAGTTATAACATTTTAACTGGTTCCATCAATACGAATGAATTGAATTGTTGTTTTTAGGTCCACTTTGTGCACAGAAAGGCTAATCGGGACTGGACCTACAGTTTAAAGTGGGATCCGAATCACTGTGCCATGTGCCTCCACCTGGTATCAAACCCGGGACCCCTTGATTATAAGGCGACGGCGTTACCTCTACGCGATCGGGAAGGCCCACCAAATGTAGGAATTAGGAATGGACGATATTGGAAATTTGATATCGCGTGAAGAAAATATCGTCACAGGCGATACGATACCATATTTTTTCCGTATCGTGATCGTCTCCACGATATATATCGCCAAAATATCGTGACGATATATCGTTTAGTTGATATCTTACCTCGCTATACCGTGAACTCTCGATATCAAGACTAAATGAACTCTACAGTGCAATTCAGGTGTTGAGGCATCGAACCACGCTGGAAGCTCAACGAATACTTGTGTCGTAAGTGGAGCAAGGAGTAATGGGTGCATTAGGTATACTGACCGGGTCCCAGTATCGAAATGATGACCATCTGAAGAATGTAACTTCTAAGAAATGGGAAGTTTGTTATCAAGTTGCTGACAGTACTTTGTTACACATGTAAAATGTGCTCATATATGTTAAAATTAAACAATTTCAAGGGTTCATTTTTCATTGTGTTTTTTAATCGGCTGATTCTTGATACACATTTAGTGTATGTCGTTTAGAGGTGTACTGACTGTGTTAAAGTATCTAGCTAGGCTATTTACCATTAAAATTAACGTCAAGAGGCAGAGAGAGAGATGCAGAGAGGGGTGAGGAAGAGAGACATAGTGATAGAAAGTTATAAACAAAGAAAGAACAATTGATACATAGGAAGAGATAGAGAAACAGAGAAATGGAAGAGAAAGAATGAAAGAAACAGGAAGTAAGAGAAAAAGGGAGAGGAAGGAATATAAAGAAAGGGAGAGGTGGAAAGAAAAAGGAGAGGAACAAAAAAGAGAGAAAAAGAGGGAGAAAAGTAGAAAGAAATGGAAAGAAACGCGGTGGACAGAGAGACAGAAAGTGGAAAAGATAAGAAAGAAGAGTAAAAAGATGAAAGAAATTGAAAAAAAGTAGAAAAGAGGGAATAGAGGGGAAAAGATAAGCAAGGGAAAAATGAAAGAAATAGAGGAAGGGAAAAGCAGTGGAGAGAGAATGAAAGAGGAAAAGGAAGGGAAAAGAGTGGGAAAGAGAAAAGGAATGGAAGAAGAAAGAAGAGAAGAAAACGAAGAATAGAGAATTCAGAAACAAGGGAAGAAATGAGAGGAAGAAATATAGTAAAAAGAAAGGCAGAAGAGAGAAAGAGGAAAGAAAGGAAACAAGACTGAAGAAGAGATAGGAAGGAACGGGAAAGTAGGATATGAAGAGAAACGAGGGAAAAAGAGAGGATTTTCTTTTTTCTTCTTCATCTTTCTTCTTCCCTTATGAAGAAAGAAAACTGAGAAGAAAGAAAGGTGGAGAGAGAGAGAGAGAGGAAATTAGAGGAACCTAAGAGAGAGAGTGAAAAATAGAGAGAGAGAGAGCGAGACTAAGAGGGAGAAAGAGAGAGAAAGGATCTCCCTCCCTCCGCCCTTCTCTCTCTCTCTCTCTCTCTCTCTCTCTCTCTCTCATCTTTCCTTCTTTCTTCCCAAAAGAAAGAGGGAAAGAGAGAAAAGCAGAGAGGGAGAAATAAAATGCCTTCACCCTCCTCCTACGCTCTCTCTCTCCCTTCCTCCTTTCTTCTCTCTCTCTCTCTCTCTCTCTCTCTTTCTTTCGGACGAGAGAGACATAGGAAAGAAAGAGAGGCTCTTTCTTCCTTTTCTATTTCTCTCTCTCTCCTTGAATATCTTCTTTCTTTTATTCAGAGGGAGAGAGAGAGGGAGAATTTCTCTCTCTCTCTCTCTCTCTCTCTCTTTCGGAAAGAGAGAGAGAGAAAAACGGCTTTTCTTTGTTTTTCTTCTCTCTCTCCCTCTCGCTCTTTTTCTTTCTCCTTCTTCTTTTGGAGAGAGAGAAAGAGTTTCTCTACCCCTTTCTCTCTCTCAAGAGTCATAGAGAGAGAGAGAGAGAGAGAGAGAGAGAGAGAGATAGAGAGATGAACCTTTTTTCCTAGGCGAGGGGAAAGGGAAGGAATGAAATAGAGAGAAACAAATGCCGTGGAGAGAGATAGGGGAAAGAAAGGGAAAAGAGAGGGAAAGAGAAAAAGAATGGAAGCTGAAAGAGGAAAGGAAAACTAAGAAAAGAGAAAAATAGAGATAAATAGAAACAAGGAAAACGATAGAAAGAAATAGAGAAACAGAAATGGAAAAGAAGATAGAAGGAGAAAGAATATCTTAGCAGGGGCGACTGGCAAATCATAACCAACAGAAGAATAAGTTCGTCCACCCCGTAGAGACACCTCTACGGAGATTCATCGTTTAGTATAAACATTTGTAGTTTACGATGAACAATTATTTTGTTAACTGGCAACACTGCGTCTAAATTACAGCATTTCGAGTCATTACTTCATTAATCCTCTTCTCCCAGCAGGACTCGAAAGAGAGGGAGGATTCGTTCTTTAATTCTCATTCACGTAACACGTAACTTGTTACCCATCCAATCCCCTACCCTTGCACTAATTTCTTTAATTTCCACCCGTTTATTCAGTACGTGGCAACACTGAGGCGATGCGCCGGCCGTCTGCAGCCATAATGGATCAACAATGGGTACGAATGGCGTCATAATTGCCTCGCTAGCTGTAATTTTCTGTGTTAATGAAGAAACATCGCCAACCGTGGGGCGAATCTTAGGGTAGATGGGGTCGCTTTGGCTATGTAGACCAATCTAAGGAGAGAAGTCAAGATCTGCTTCTAGAGGAATAATTGGTTCATAAGGTCCTTTTTTTCACTTGAGCAGATTGCTTGCAACAACATGGTTTTCTGTATATTTAAGAAACATGGAAACCAAAAATATGGGAAATTTATACATTTGGACCCTAATTTTGCAACACTGTTTTCTGTATAAATCGGTTGTCTTCTTTTTAATATATTGGCACTGATACGGAGATAGAGATATAATTAGTGATAGACATAAACAGCGGATGAAAGATCTCTTTTATTTTTATTATTTGGCGTCGCTTTCTGCCACTTTTGGTTAATTGTGACAATGAAGATAAGTCAACACCCATGCCCAGGTTCGAACCCGAAACCCTTGACGTCGTAGCGCGCTGTGCTAACCACTCCGCCACGGAGATCGGCAGAGGAAGAAAGAAAGATAAAGAGGAAGAACAAAATATAGAAATTGACAGGAAAAATGGGGGATGGAAAGAAATAAATAAAAGAAAGGAGAGAGACACACAGAAAGAAAGAGAAACACGAAGAGAGAGGGAGAACAAGAAGACAACAAACAAGACAAAAGTAAAGGAAGAGAAGTAAAGGAAGGAAGAGGCATATAAAGAGGGAGAGTCTGAGAAAGGCCCAGAAAAGAAACAAGAGAAAATAGGAGAAAGAAGAGGAAGAGAAGGAAGCTGAGGAAGAAAGAGCGAAAGAACAGAGAGAATGAACGATAGGAACATTTAGAAAGAGAAAAGAAACAGAACAAAAAGACAGGGAGAGAGATGAAAGAAAACGATGCAAGTGGAAGAAGATAAAAAGCAAAGAGAAAGAAGTAGAGAAAGGAAGAGGGTCAGAGAGAGGGAGAGTCTGAGAAAGACCCAGTAAAGAAACAAGAGAAAATGGGAGAAAGAAGAGGAAGAGAAGAGAAGGAAGCTGAGGAAAAAAGAGAGCGAAAGAAACAGAGAGAATGAATGATAGGAACATTTAGAAAGAGAAAAGAAACAGAACAAAAACACAGGGAGAGAGAAGAATGAAAACGAAGCAAATGAAAGAAGATAAAAACAAAGAAAGAGGAGTAGAGGAAGGAAGAGAGTCAGAGAGAGGGAGTGTCTGAAAAAGACCCAGAAAAGAAACAAGAGAAAATAGGAGAATGAAGAGGAAGAGAAAAGAAGGAAGATGAGGAAGAAATAGAGCGAAAGAAACAGAGAGAATGAATGATAGGAACATTTCGAATGAGAAAAGAAACAGAGAACAAAAACACAGGGAGAGAGAAGAAAGAAAACGATGCAAATGGAATAAGATAAAAACAAAGAAAGAGGAGTAGAGGGAGGAAGAGAGTCAGAGAGAGAGTGTCTGAAAAAGACCCAGAAAAGAAACAAGAGAAAATAGGAGAAAGAAAAAGAAGAGGAAGAGATAAGAAAGAAGCTGAAGAAGACAGATAGCAAAAGAAACAGAGAGAGAATGAATGATAGCAACATGAAGAATGAGAAAATAAACATAGAACAAAAAGACAGGCAGAGCGAAGAAGGAAAAAGATGCAAGTGAAAGAAGAAAAAAGATAAGAAAGGAAAATAAAGAAACAAGAACAAAAAGAGAGAGAGAGATAGAAGGAAATAAATTGAAGCAAACAGAGAAGGAGAGAATCCAAAAAATAAAAACGAAATCCCAAATACATAAACCAAATTTTCTTTACTTAGCGTGATCTTCAGAGATGCCAAGCAAATATCCATCTGATTTTATTAATATGGATTCTTGTTCATAGTTATTGCAAAGTCAACCCTTTAGCGACAGTATGAACTTGTGCTGGTGGTTGCATAATTATATTCAGGACCAATTTTTAAGGCATAGATGTTTTTGTTAAGAGGCAAGACTTTTATTAGAGACGCGACAAAGCTGATTGATATAATTTTAAGGATACCTCACGGGTCGGGGAGTAGCTGTTCGCGTAGTCACCAGCAATAATAATGGGGCACCAATATCCTGGAATACTAGCTTCCCTGCAAGGCGTGTTGCCTAACTCCACGGCGATAAGTGGGTTTTAAAAGCAGATTTTCAATGGCAACGTCTACCACCGCCGTAGAGTTATGCAGCACACATAACACCTTGCAGGGAAGCGAGTATTTTAGGCTCTAGGTGTCTCAATTTTATTGCCGGTGACTGTACATCAAGCAGTCTCGTTCTGGATGTGTAAATATCTAGCTGCAGTTGTGCTCAATAGATGTCACAAGTATAGCATATGTTCAGAAGAGTCCTTGTAATAAGATGTAGTTAGTAGTGCATATCCAGAATTTAAAGCAAAATATTGTAAATATTAGATGTTGTACTTCGTTCTCTAACTAAGTTCGCAGATTTGTCTTGTCGTATTTCTGTCAAATCTATTGATCAATGTTCTGATAATTTCCCTGTGTTAAATGCACTTTACTCTTTGGAAGTCAATAATATAGTGTGGCTTCTGAATTCTTACTCGCTCATTGTATTGTATATACTATTTTTATGGAAATATAGACTACATTTCTGTAAATTTCAAGGATTTGTCTTCTGAACAATCAAAAGCAAATTTAAAGACGCGAAAATCTAGTAACAACTGATCGTAATGCATTCATACGAGAAATTGTAGCCTAATACATGTTTGATTTTATGTTAGAACGACAATTTCTTAACATTACATCCGCGTAGAAATTTCTAGACTTCTAGTGTTTCCACCTTAGATTTTATACCTCTAAAATAGTCATTTTTCTATGTGTTTCCCTTATAACTCATTGATTGATTTGGCTTATTTCACATCGCTTTTCTGCAACATTTGTCTAATCGCGAAGATGAGGATGAGTAATAATGATGAAATCGATGAAAGGACACTCACAAGTAGTCATGCACAAATCTCCACGGAGATCTGCATAATCATTTTGAATCACCCTGTAGAGAAAGCCCCGATTGCCGATCTTATGGCAACACTGCAACGATAGATGCTAATGGATGAATCAGACATCGTCTCCAGCGGCGTCCAATGTTGCAGAAAAAGGATCTCGGGTTGTCATAGCAACCGATGAAGTCCCAACTTCCCCTCCTGGGAAGGGGCAGCTGGGGAGTTTTACCGAAGTTTCAGGGGGATGGGGAAGAGGATTTCTTGGTCTTGGGATGGATACGAGCTCGGGACAAAGCTTCCTAAATATTTTATTTCTTAAGTTTCCTTTCCGAGAAGGCTCAAAATTCAAATTCCCTCTGGCAGGCTTCCGAAAGAAATTAGCAAGACAGTACATCCAGTAGTTCGAGGAAAGATTTGTATAAGCTACTCAATTCCTCGGAAAAACAGACCTAGACAAGAAAATCACTAACGTAGAGAACAACGTAGACTTCGTTGCAACAGAAATCCTTCCATATAATACTACTTCTACCAGACAGTCTAAAAAGATGCTACTAGTTTGCCACCGGAAGTAACCAAGTTAGTTTGTACCACAATTGGTGTAACCAAGGAAGTCTGCAGAATTTCTTGAGGAAATTACGAATCAAGTTCCTTTCATAGAGATTTCGCACCAAAGCGACACGGAGAATTCACACCGAAGCGACAAGCAACATGAGCCTATTCAATCTAAAGCAAAACATTCACCGCGCATGCGCGAACAACGGCACGACGCGACACGATGCAAGGTAGTGAGATAACGGCCCAGTCATAGCAAGACAAAATTGTAAATTTTACTAAAATTTCTAATTTTTTCAGTAACTTTATACTCTTAATTGCATTTTAAACATTTCTAAAGGGTTCAGATGTATTTTTACTCCGTCATAGATACATCCTACTTCTCTCAAAATTTCCCAAGAGCCATGACTCTTTTCTTTGTCATTTATGGAAATTTCAAACTTACATTTTAATATCCGATTTGAAAATAATCTAGGGGTCATTTAGTTCTGAAGGACGGGCAGTTGATCCTGTTTGCCCATGCAAACGCCTTTGAGTGTAACACATTCAATTGAGTATTAAAGTCTACAGTTGGCGTTAGGCAGCCATTGATGTAAAAAAGACAACATAGATGGCGCTGAAAAATTCTAATCCACCATTAACATATACAACCGTTTCGTTACATCATTTCTGATTCTATGTAATACCAAAATTGTCGCCAGTCTCCACTGTGTTTTCTCAATGCATGAAAATTAAGCTTTGATCCACAACAAATTAAAGGTTAACCTATTTTAGCTAACCGCTCAGAAAACTTTAAGAGAAGCAATTTTACAAAAGTTCTCAAGTCCTCTTCCCAAAAAAAATAAAACTAATATCCTTCGTACTTCCAGGAATTCGCTACGAACTTCGCAATAGCTGTTTATCTGACGTTGAATTTTAGTCACAGTTCAATATCTTAACATGTCTTTATAGTGCAGTCAAAATAGGAAAAATGAAGGAACTAATTCATAACAAGCTGAAATTTGGTATATAGCATTAATAACAACATACATAATTGTAGCAACTATAGAGGAATAACATTGTTAAATGTTGGATATAAAATATTCTCGAGCATATTAAATAAAAGGATACAGGAAATAATTGAACCCATCCTTGGAGAGTATCAAGCAGGATTCCGGGAAAATAAGAGCACTATAGACCAAATATTTGTAATTAGACAAATATTAGAGAAACATTATGAACATGGGAGTGAACTACATATGCTATTTGTAGATTTCAAACAGGCCTTTGATAGTGTACAAAGTGAAGAACTAATTAAAGCAATGGAAAGAATTGGTATACCCAAAAAATTAAGACAACTTGTACAGATGACTCTGATGGACACCTCAGCAAGAGTAAAAGTAAAAGGACAACTCAGTGAAGAGTTTACATTTGACAAAGGTGTAAAACAAGGGGACGGATTGTCGACTACACTATTTAATATAGCATTGAATGATGCCATAAAACAGGTTGACCAAAGAGGTACCATCTTTAATAAAAACTCACAAATCTGCGCTTATGCAGATGATATAGCAATCATTGCAAGATCTATGAATAAGTTAATACAAGTATTTAACGACACGGAGAACTATACCAAGGAAATGGGCCTAGAAGTAAATATAAATAAAACAAAATATATGAAAATAGCACGAAAACCAGAAAGAAGAAAAGAAATAGAGATAGGTAATAAGAAGTTCGAGGTAGTACATGAATTCAAATACCTGGGAAATCAAATAAATGAAATAAATAACATAGGAAGATGCGTGGAAGGAAGGATCAGAGCAGGAAATAGAGCATATTATGCAAATAGAAAGCTGCTGAAAAGTAAGATAATAACAAGAACAACAAAAATGATATATAACACCATTAAGCCTTGTTTCCATGATTATGAAAAACTAAATATGCTGACCAAGGCAGTAATTTAATTTTATTAAAAACATAAACTAAAACGTAACGTTTCAACCTTCTAGCAAGGTCTTCATCAGACTCTGTATCAAGTACAAAAGTAACAAGATACACCAAAAAGGGCATTATATATACACAAACATTACTCCCTCCAGACTATTAGAAAGTTGTTAGGAACTTTCTAGCAGGTGGCTTTCACTTTCCAACTGAGCTTTCACCTAAAAGGCTAAACATAATTACTTTCATATAGAATGTGAAGAGATATTCATATAGAATATCTCACGCTCTTTTTCCTTCATTTTTCTCCCTTCTCCTCTCCTCTTTCTCTCTTGTCCTTTCCACTCTTTCTAACACCTTCTTCCATTCTTTGTTTAACTTCAGTCCCCCATTCCAGTTCATTATGTCTTCTTCACCTCTCTTCTCTATTTCCTTGGCTTCCTTCCATTTTCTCACTAGCATTCTCTTCTCCCTTCCTATCTGCTTAGCCTCATCCCACTCTATGTCATGTCCTGTTTCTCTCGTGTCTTTAAATATTGCATTTCTCTCTCTCTTAAGTCGTACATCATCCCTATGTTGTTTCAACCTGTCTTTCAGCCTTTTTTTTTCGTTTCTCCTATGTACACACTCTGACATTCTTTACATTTCACTTCGTAGATAATCCCTTCCTCTTCCTCTTCTCTGTTCTCCTTTTTCTTGCTTGCATTCTTCGCTATTCCTAAGATGCTTCTCCCTCCCTTCCTGTAAGTTTTAATTCCCGCTTTCCTAAGCACTTTGCATATCTTTTCTGTGGTCTTCCCCATACTCTTTATTCCAAACCTTCTCTCCTCTTTTTCTTTCTCTTCCAATTCTCCCCTTCCTCTTTTCTTCCTTCTTCTGTTTATGTCCAGTCTATCCTGCTTCTCATAGCCATTCTTTTCCAGCTGTTTCCATAGGCTATTTATTTTGCCTTCTTTTTCACATTCTTTCATGCATATTTTCTTGATTCTGTCCTCCATATTCTTCATAAAATTTATTTTTGTCACCTCACTTACATCACTTCTTTTGTGGCAGAATACCCCTGCTGCACACTTCTTCTGATGCCAAGTGGTTTCAATTTCTTGTCCTCTCTTCCTTTGCATCAATATATCTAGGTAGCTTAATTTGTCTTCTTCTTCTATTTCAAGTTCCAATAATATCCCTCTTTCTTCATCTTGTATTATTGGAACTTGAAATAGAAGAAGAAGACAAATTAAGCTACCTAGATATATTGATGCAAAGGAAGAGAGGACAAGAAATTGAAACCACTTGGCATCAGAAGAAGTGTGCAGCAGGGGTATTCTGCCACAAAAGAAGTGATGTAAGTGAGGTGACAAAAATAAATTTTATGAAGAATATGGAGGACAGAATCAAGAAAATATGCATGAAAGAATGTGAAAAAGAAGGCAAAATAAATAGCCTATGGAAACAGCTGGAAAAGAATGGCTATGAGAAGCAGGATAGACTGGACATAAACAGAAGAAGGAAGAAAAGAGGAAGGGGAGAATTGGAAGAGAAAGAAAAAGAGGAGAGAAGGTTTGGAATAAAGAGTATGGGGAAGACCACAGAAAAGATATGCAAAGTGCTTAGGAAAGCGGGAATTAAAACTTACAGGAAGGGAGGGAGAAGCATCTTAGGAATAGCGAAGAATGCAAGCAAGAAAAAGGAGAACAGAGAAGAGGAAGAGGAAGGGATTATCTACGAAGTGAAATGTAAAGAATGTCAGAGTGTGTACATAGGAGAAACGAAAAAAAAGGCTGAAAGACAGGTTGAAACAACATAGGGATGATGTACGACTTAAGAGAGAGAGAAATGCAATATTTAAACACACGAGAGAAACAGGACATGACATAGAGTGGGATGAGGCTAAGCAGATAGGAAGGGAGAAGAGAATGCTAGTGAGAAAATGGAATGAAGCCAAGGAAATAGAGAAGAGAGGTGAAGAAGACACAATGAACTGGAATGGGGGACTGAAGTTAAACAAAGAATGGAAGAAGGTGTTAGAAAGAGTGGAAAGGACAAGAGAGAAAGAGGAGAGGAGAAGGGAGAAAAATGAAGGAAAAAGAGCGTGAGATATTCTATATGAATATCTCTTCACATTCTATATGAAAGTAATTATGTTTAGCCTTTTAGGTGAAAGCTCAGTTGGAAAGTGAAAGCCACCTGCTAGAAAGTTCCTAACAACTTTCTAATAGTCTGGAGGGAGTAATGTTTGTGTATATATAATGCCCTTTTTGGTGTATCTTGTTACTTTTGTACTTGATACAGAGTCTGATGAAGACCTTGCTAGATGGTTGAAACGTTACGTTTTAGTTTATGTTTTTAATAAAATTAAATTACTGCCTTGGTCAGCATATTTAGTTTTTCATAACAAAAATGAAAATATACAATACATTAATCAGGCCAGTAGTAACATATGGAGCCGAAACTTGGACGTTGACCAAAGATACAGAAAGAAGGCTAATGGTATTTGGAAGAGCAATATTAAGAAAAATATTTGGACCAACTAGAGAAGAAACATGATGGAGAATAAAATAGAACCACGAACTAGAGGAACTAGTAAAACATAAGAATATAGTTCGCTTCATTAAAGCCAGGAGAATCAGCTGGATAGGACATGTATATCGCCTACCAAAAGATGCCATGCCGAGAAGAATAACAGAGAGTAAGCTATATTCAACTAAAAGGAAAGGAAGACCTAGAAGCAAATGGAAGGAAAAAGTATGCACGGACCTAAACAAGGTAGGGGTAACAAGATGGAAACAGAAATGCCAGGACAGACAGAAATGGAGGGACATAGTGGAGGAGGCCATGGCCCGACAGGAGCTGTAGCGCCGGATGGTAAGGTAAGGTAACAACATACCAAAAGTCCCCGGCGATCACCCGTACGCTAAGTCCACCATATTGAAAAATGGCGGACAATTAAAGTTTTCACGAAATAAGGAAACTACAATTCATAACTAGCTAAAATTTTGTGTGTGTGTGTGTATGTATATATATATATATATATATATATATATATATATATATATATATATATATATATATATGTGGGGGGTGTGTGTGTGTGTGTGTGTGTGTGTGTGTGTGTACGAGGATCATCCAGGTAAAAAGGAACGTTTTTGTTTAAAAAAAACGGCAAATGAAGTATGCAAACAATTTATGGTACAGATGCTACATACTTTATTCTACTTTCACATATTCGCCAAACCCATTCAAGCACTTATTATAGCGTGATACCAGTTTGTTGATGTCGTCATTGTACTTGGTTGCCGCCATGTAGTGACAGCGTCTTTGAGTTCATTAGCCGTAACAAAGTGCTTTCTTCGGAAAGAAGGGACATTGGACTGTAGCACACAGCACACTCCACCTACAGAGACCTTGAAGACAAAGATCGACGAAGCAATTCAGGCTGATGGACGTTTTACGCTAGACATTATGCATGAATCTTTTCCTGCAATTTCACGATCTCGTCTTCACGAAATCGGAACAGTACGCCTTCGGTACAAGGAAATCTGTGCCAGATGGGCCCCTCGACTGCTGACCGAGGAGCACACGTCGCTACATGGTTGAATACACTGGCGGCAAACGAGTACAGCTGGCAGCCGACGAGAAGAGCGCTGGCAGAAGAGGTGTGACGTACTACCAGGCGACTCCACTCTTTTGCGTGGGGGAGGTGCTCTTCCGCCAGAACTCTTCTCGTCATCTTGACAATGACCCGCCAAGAAGAAAACAAGACTTCCTTCTCCCCGACCACCCACAACCACCCCTAAATTCCGCAAATGAACCTGACCCTCCTCTTCCCTCTGTGCCCCGTCTCCCCTTCATTCAGCGATCTTCTCGTCGGCTGCCGGCTGTACAATGACGATATCAACAAACTAATATCACGCTATGACAAGTGCTTGAATGGTAATGGCGAATATGTGGAAAAGTAAGTAAAGTATGAAGCATCTACCAGTAGCGTGAACACAGAAATAAATCTGTAATGTAAATATTTTTCTATTGTAGTTTTTCATTGAACACCATCTCCTTCAAAACATAGAATCTTCCAACGTCACTTCACCTGCTTCGCTTCATCAGACCCTAGTTGGCTACAGCACTACGACGCCAGGGGTCGCGACTTCGAATCTTGGCCTGGGCATGGATGTTTGTGAGTGTCCATTCATCAATTTCATCATATCATCACTCATCCTCATCTTCGCAAATTAGCCAAAAGTGGCACAAGAGCAATTCAATCAATCAACCAGTTGGCTACACTGCTCTTATGAACACAACTCGATTTATGTTCAGCTGTCTGCTGTCTGCGTAGAGAAAACCGCAAAACCGGTTCCCTCTTCTGGCTTGTGTTATAGGCAGTGATGTGCCGTAGACTATAAGTTTACATCTACATGCGTTGTCTACACGTAATCTACGCGTAGATTACATTGGGTTGTAGTTTACATAGACTACGTAGACAATCTAAAGTGCATTAAAATTAATTTTCAAGGCTTTCATGAAAGGAAAGTGACATTTTCAGCTATATTGGTTCCTAATGAAATGAAAAGAATCCTATAAACTGGTCTTTTCCCCATAAAACACTAGAATATTTCTTATATTAGGTTTCTTCCTAGGTGAGAAATTGTTCGAATTTGGAAGAAAGAGTATGAAAAGTTCTTTTCACACATCAGCAACTGATACGCAGTATAATTGTCCTTCAATTCCACGGCGCCCTTTGCTAAGTTATCACCTTTCGGCATGTTGTTTACATAGATTACCTAATCTGCGTGTATAAAATAGTCTATGTGTAGAATGTAGACTATCGTTATTTACGCGTAGACGCACATCACTGGTTATAGGTAATTCCCTCGCACCGAGGCGTGTGCGTACCTAAGCCCATGCGCGTGTTGAAATCCCGTTCCATTCGAGACTTTACACAACGGAAAATGGTTTAAGGCTTTTTTGAGTTCCGATATCTTTTCTGTTGTTGACGATCGTCTTATTAAAATTCTTAGTTTCACAGCACTGATTATTTATTTATCTATCATGTTCCGACATAATTTTTGAGGTTAAGATGAAATTAAACTTGCAATGTAATGTAAGAGCAGCACGTTCAACATCAAATTCCCATGTACGTGGGGACACAACAGGGGTGCTACCACCTACAATGGTTTGCTTTTATCAGCCCCATTGAGGAATTGATATCTCACACACTTTGTTTCGTGCATGGCAGGGGCAAGAGAGGGGGTGGGGGAGTGGAGACAACTGAAACCGAAACCTGTCGCTTGAGTTGTAGACAGAGTGAAGCAATGGAAGAAAGATAGCTACAAAGCGTGCAACGACTACAATAATAGCCTAATACCGATACGGCGGAAGGGAAAGACAAATTATAAAGTACAATGCAGGCCAGCATGTAATAAGTACTAACACACACACACACACACACACACACACACACACACACACACACACACACACACACACACACACACACACACACATATATATATATATATATATATATATATATATATATCCTTGATTTAACATTATTTGGTTGGTTCTGTCATTAGAAATAATACACTGCTAGATAGATTACAATTGATTTTCTGCATGTGGTATTCTGATCGGCTTCTTTGATGTATGAAAATGTTATTATTTTCCTTGTTCACTATTATCAGCAGAAGGAGGTGGAAAGGTTTCACTAAATATTTTGCAAATCAACAATAATGTTGATATTGTAGATCGGTATTTCTTTGTTTTGGGTGATTTCGTTAGGTTATCGAATGCTGAATTATTATAACCCCCGGTCACATTGTTGATCTGATCCCATTTTAAACGGTAAGTTCAGTTTCGATTAGCCTTTCTGTGCATAAAGTGCACGTCAAAACGAAACTCATTATAGCCCAATATCATATTTCTCCTCGTGATGACGGAAAATCACCGAGGTATTTAAATTTGTAAAAAAAAAATTATATGTTTAAAAATTTTCAACCCTGCCATAGTCTCATTATCAGTAAAAGGCAGTCATAACTTGGCGTGCGCAAAAACGGGCGTGTAAGAAAAAGAATGATAACAATCCTCTTGGACGCGAAGGTGAAGTGCACACCCATGGAGCCAGACCACCAGGCACCACTGATCTGTACAATATATTTTTGCACTCATCATTTGTCATTTGTGTTTTACACCAAAACGTTCCTTTTATTTTAGACGACCCTCGTATATATACACAGTACATACACACGCACACTGACGTATGCAAGGAGAGCTGATAGGGTTGCAACTCGTACCAAAATTTTCTAATAAAGAATGCAATAAAGAACTCGAGAAAATCCAAACTGGTTAATGCAAATCCCCTTTAAAACAAAAGTTGAAAATGGTAATTACTAAATTTTTCATTGTGTACCACCCCTAGAACGCAGATCTTTACAATACCAGCCCCTTCCGAAGAAACATCCTGCGTTCTCTAGTGCGTGTGTGCGTATATGTAATTCTCACCTTGTAGATTAAATAAGTTGGTTGGTTGAGTTGGTGTTTTAAGTCCACTTTATGCACAGGAAGGCTAATCGGGACTGGACCTACAGTTTAAAGTGGGATCCGAACCACTATGTGCCTCCATCGGGTATCGAACCCGGGATCCCTTGATTACAAGGCGTAGATTAAATGAAACAGTAAGTACGTTATATTCGCTCCTCGGATTGAGTAACTCTAGTAATCTTGTCATCTTTTGAACAAAATAACTTAAACTTGGTTAATTGTAGATACAGGGTGACAATTAATGAACTATTTGAAATAAAACCGACATAATTTCTGAACGGTTCGCGTGATAACGTCCAAACTGCGTGGCTGACCACAGGGCATGATGAAAATTCGTATGCGCATGCGACTTGATTCGCAAGTTTGAGAGAACAGGTAGTGTTTGTGATGACAGTCAGGAGGTCATCGACAGCATCAATGTTAAGACACTTCAGCGGGTCATGCAGAATTTTGCTGTTCGTCTACGCCACGTCATCACCAGAGATGGCAGACATATCGAACATGTCATAACCTAAATCCGAATGTCAGTAGTGCCGTTTACATGTGCAATACAGTTTGTGTACTACGTGGTTTGTCACTAATTTCCGTTTTATTTCATATAGTTCATTAATTGTCACCCTGTAGTTACTACGTGCAAGCTTTTGATAAGTGTGTTAGATACCATGCAGCAAATGGGCATGAGAGGTGTTGTGGAGGTTCTGCTCCACATTATCGATCCAGACGATAGTGAAGGTGATGAGATCAGCATCACGCTCCGGATGGGTTACTCCCAGGTAGAAATTGATGAGAGGCTGCGTGATCATTAATGCCGCTCAAAAACATTGACAAAAAAATCCCGCCTCGGAATTGAAACAGGATCTCCGTGACGGCTATGGTTATTTTGAAAAAGTCTCAGGGTATCAAGAAACTAGAATTGCCGAAGGAAACCTGTAGAACAGGCAATATTCGCAACAAATATCAATAAGCACTACTACCATTGTTATCGGTCTGCCCAACAATCACGGAGGCGTTATAGGCTTCGATGCAAGAACTGGTATCTCTAACGTGTCTCAGCATACAAGGCTACAATTAAACGGGTCATTACAGATATCGGTTTTTTAATGACGTCACTGATTTGCATGAACCACGTGACATGGCATGACCGAGAGTTTATTTGCTGGTCGTGGTCTTCCCTCAAATGAAGTCAATTCCATCGTACTTGCAACATTTTCTAGAGAACCTGTAGTTTCAGACAAAACCATTCTCTCGTTTCCCATTAGTTTAACTTTTAATTTCACACACGAGGTGTGTTCAGAAAGTAAGGTTCATTTCGTTATTACTCAAGATGTGGTAGTGATGACGCGCATGCGCGATGTGTGTTTCAGTAACATGTTATGCGCAACTGTTCTGATCCTGCTACTTTTTTGGAGCAGGATGCAAGGGAGTTATTGTGTAATGAAAAATAAACTGCGAGTGTTTGTAAACTCTCGTTCGTGAGAATGTCGTTAGACACTTTGTTAATTTTTAATTGATTCCATTAGATTTCTCGCTTTCTTACTTCTAAGAATGTGACGAAAAGCTGGATTACATAGAAATGCGTGCAATCTGGTGTCGAAAATTCATGCCGAAATATACAGCTTTTTAAAAATTAAAGCGGCGATGTTTTTTCTACTTGGTATTGATCATGTGTTTCCTGCACTAAAGTATAATCAAAGGTTTATGGGTTCAACTGTCCATTGGCCACCTTTCAGTGACTCAGACCCCACTTTACACTGAAGGTCTGCCATGTATTTATTTAGTTCTTGTAAAGTAAAACTATGCCACGCCTATTATCAAAAGTGATAGTGAATATAAATATTAGTCACTTGAATTTTTCACACACTCGAACAGCTGCACTACGATACATTAACGTGTATAGTGCAATTTGTGTAATTGCAAATGCCAGTTCTGATAATAACAAAACAGTAAGGTAGGTGACCCAAAGGTGGCGATACTTATGCTTCTAGGGCAATTTACAAATCTCCAATGAGAGATAAATTTATGAAATTTTAAGAAATAACTCATATAACTAACTAACAACATGTAGCATTTAAAAAAAGGAATTACAAAACCGTTACATCTGTTCCCAAGGTGGCGCATGGGTACCAAAGGTGGCCCACTGCTTATAGTTTCGTAGAAAATGTTGCTTGTGCTCAAGAAAACATATCTATTCGTGTTTATTAATTTCTTTTAACAATTTATCAGGTAAATTTTTAGTCTCAAACTTTTGATTCGTGACATGCATTATGTACAGTAACGATGCATAACGGACCTCCGTGGCGGAGTGGCTAGCACAGCCCATGTGATGCCAGTGGTTCCATGTTTGAATTCTTCATGGGTGTTCTTCGTGTCTCTTCATCAATTTCATCATATCAGTCATCTTCATCTTCGCGATTACCCAAACGTGAAATTCTTTCAATTACTTTCGGAGTGGGTCACCTTAGGAACTCGCCTCTGGACTACGTTTTCAACAAAAATAGGTATCGTTGCTTTGACACAAAAAATATTTTTACAATGTAACTATGTGATAACTAACTAACTCTCTAGCCTTCTTAAACCCAAAGGTTCATGGCTGCAGCAACACAGACCTTCCATCTGTCCCTATCTTGAGCAAGATCTATATACTCTTTTCCATCCCTACCGATTTCCTTTAGATCCATCTCAACGTTGTCCCTCCATCTTCGTCTTGGCCTTCCTACAGGTCTCTTACAGGTTTCCCAACAAGAATCCTGTAAACTCCTCTTTCCTCTCCCATTCGTGCCACATGGCCTGCCCACCTAAGTCTTCTTCATTTAATTATTCTAATAATATCTGGACATGAATACAAATTATGTAGTTCTAAATTATGTAACCTTCTCCACTCACCTGTCTCCTCATCCCTTTTAGGTCCAAAGATTTTCCTAAGGATCTTACTTTCAAATACTCTCAATTTATGTTCCTCTTTCAATGTAAGGGACCAACTTTCACATCCATATAATACTACAGGCGAAATTACTGTTTTGTATATTTTAACTTTTAGTTTCTTAGATATTAAACGAGAAGACAGAAGTTTATGAAGAGAGAAGTAACATGCATTTCCGGAATTAAGCCTACTTTTTATTTCCTCTTTAATATAATTTTCACTTGTTAATATTTCTCCTAAGTATTTGAATTTGGAAACTGGTTCAAACGAGTTGTTATCAATAATTAGATTTTGATTATTACCTAACACTTGGTTTCGGCCTGCAAGCATATATTTAGTTTTCTCTTTGTTAACTTCCAAACCTATCTCTTTAGCAGTTTTGAAAAATATTTTAGCATTATTCTTAATGGTATTTATATCATCCCCTAATAAGTCTACAACATCTGCATATGCTAACAACTGAGTCACACCGTTTAATTTTAGTCCTTCGTTAGTTTCTATGTGATCAAAACGATAATTAGACGAGCTTTCAAAATATGTATAAAATATTAACATTCGTTTATTTCAAGGACGTAAACACACAAATTTCTTACTTACCTTAAAATAACAACGACAACCAATCTGCCCGATCCGTGACACAATAACTAACATAAAATGGCTGCTGGCAGCCAGAGACAGTTCGTTTTCTGCATGGTGCACCAGAGGGAGACTGGAAACATTGATGTAGTGCTATTTGTTAACTTTGTTAAATACTAAAATGATTTTCGTGAAGTGGCCCACCTTTGGCTCACCTACCTTACTCCATACAGTGCGTCTTCTCTCTAACATCATCATTCTGTAACCAGGAAAAATTTATATCAGACTTAATTATTACAACATGTAATTGCAAAAATCTACTCCAGATTACAACTACGATTTAATTGCAAAAATATTTTTGATACCAACATTTAAACCACAATTTAGTTTTCCTTTTTGTTCATCTCTTTTAGGAGGTATTGATAACAGACACAAATTCATCAGATTTCAATGAATAGTAGAGATTAGAAAAATTTGCAATAAGCATTAAGGTTTGGTTTGCTTCAAGGCTCGAGCAAACATTCTCCACCTGACACTTTGTCTCAAAACATTGGATCTCATTGCTTGTTTCAAAACCACACAAACACACACAGGCCTGTTTGTCTACCCAACGAAAGCTATGAGCACGAAATCTACAATTCTAGTATGTTGTAAAACCATTATTGCACATTATTGGTAGAGTTTAGACCATAGGCGTAGCTAGAACTTTATATTTGGGTGTGCACAAGGAAAAAAAATGAGGTCTTGTACCTTTTTAATAGCATATTTTGCAACACAATCACTTGGCTCTTTAACTGCACTGATGTTTGTAAAGGAATATAAATTCACTAAATGACAGTTTTGAAAATTTCTGAATATATGTAGTAGAAAAAAATCAAATTGCATAGAAAGTACACACACATACAAAATGTTCATAAATGTTACAAACAAATACGTCAAAATACACGTCATCTATAACAAGAGACGTCTGTCAAAAGGTACAATGTTCTTAAACTCATCAATAGCTTCATTTACATCAATAGACTAAGCTTTTTCCTGTTCCACAAATAGCAAGAGCAGGGCTTCCAATCTTTCCTGCTTCTGAGTTGCTCTTAATTTAGTTTTAACTTGGGTAAGCTTGGAGAAAGCTCTCTCACACGTGCAGCTTGTGACAGGTATAGAAGAAAAGCGCTGTAGTACAGAGTAGAATGCAGTAAATATCTTCCTTCTCCAATGACATCAAAATATCGAAAAACTACAGACACCAGCCATAATGCACACGTTTGTGCCAAGTAATGACATTTTCAACTTCTTACAAGCTGCCGCTTATTTTCTTTCTTATTGAAATATCTGTCTTTAATTCTCTTTGATAAACCCCGTAGCTACGCCTATGGTTTAGACGATTTATTTCCAACAGATAGAGGATTACAGGTGTTGATATATTCAATAGCTAGATGTTAACAGAGAGAACAATTTTCGTTCCTACCAGTAGATGGCAGGAATAGTAGCAATGGATCCTCGAACGGTAGGTTTCTGCCAACTGAACACACACAAACATACACACTTAGGAATGAACGCTCGAAAACAATCTTTCTTATTTCCGTGAAAATGTTCTCTATCCCTTAATTAAGTCGCCTTCGTCTCTTTGAAACTTTGAAGAACCCTTAGAAAGAGTAAAATAATTCCAGGAAATCAAACACGCCCGAGAGAGAAAGGTTATTAAAATGGCAGGCCGACATTTTGGCGGAATGTTTTCGGGTCATCTTCACTAATGAGGTACTCCATCTTTTACTTCCAGGTTCTGAACAGGAAGCGTATTAAAATTTTTAATTTGTTGTCGGAGGAAGGAGAAGGAGGTAAGAACCCTCTTGAAAGAGGAAAAAGAAACTTTTAAAATCTCATTAAAAGAGATTTCTTCTCTTTTACATTTTTTTTAGAAGCATTCTTTCTCTACGTATAATATTTTGGCTTGATTGGTATTAATATTGATGTAACGGTATGGGCCGCGGTGTTTATTTTAGTGGAGCGTCTGACTGCAACACGGGAAGCCAGGTTCGAGAATGGTCGTGAGATTGGCGAGACGTGATTGTAGCATTGTTGCCGTCGACTGTGGGAAAGGGGAGAAAACGTTTGCTTATATCAAATTGTTGTTGAGTTTAAGTCCATTGCTGTGCGCACGGCTCGCTCGATCATTCTGCTGCATGTTCAGCGCCATCTAGCTAATGACGTAAGCTTGGGCGCGTGACTCTTATCTGAAATTAAAAAATGAAGTTTCAGGTTTGATATACTATTCCCCATTTCCCTCTACATTGTACAGTAACACAGTACATTTACTTCAAACTTGTCGCCATATTTCTGACTCACCCTGTATGTGTTTGGTTTGAATAGCGGTGGAAACCAGTGCTTTGTGTTTTAAGCTAAAGTGTTAAGCGTGTGGAAAAAAAGCCCATTCATTTATTCAATCAATAACCCATTCACCGTCGCGATTAAGGAAAGCGAACATAATGTATGTCCCCCCCCCCCCACCTTCTGGGGTTCTCACCGGTGGCGTAGTGGTAACGTTGTATCCTTGTAATCAAGTGTTCCCGTGTTCGATGCCCGGTGGAGGTCCATAGTGGTTCGGATCCTACTTTAAAGTCTACGCGTTTCTGTCTGCATCAGCTTTCTTGACTGGATTCGTTCACTCTAGCTATACTCTGTCCCAGCTAACTGCGGAGCAGGCAAACGAGAACAAGTCTCTGCGCAAGCAGTGACGCGAGACGGCTCCACCAATGAACAGTGAGAGAAACGGAATTGCGTGGAGTGGGGGAATTCGACTGCAGTTACCAGCCTTCCAAGCAGCGTGTACCGCTTCGCTCCGGCTACTCAATTTCCCTCGCTTCTCTGACGCTACGCGCACCCTTGCTCCACAGTTAGCAGGGACAGAGTATAGGCTGTCATTGCGCGGTCGGACAGTACAGACTAAAGCAACGGCGAGAACGAATTTCGGTGTGCAATGCCCCCTTCGTGTCCCTCTCCCTTAACCCCACCCCTGCACATTCAATATGCAGTGACAAAACGCCATTTAGGAAATTATTATCCCAATCTCCCGGTGCCAACAACTAACGACCACTATTTACCGATATCAATCTTCCTACTTTCAGACTAATTGCCGCTATTACCCTTTCCGTAGTTGCCTATAATGATGCCATACGAAGGTAACAGACATGTTACATAATGCACACATGCAAGCGGAAGAGGATAGAGTCGGCACCATATGTGGTCTTTATATGCAAAGATCTATTGTGCGTGTATACCGCGGAAGTCCCAATGTCGCCTCACGCACGGAACTAAAGAGGGCGGGGGGCATATCCTTGAGTCATGCTTCCCGCAGTGCGCCACCTTTATAGCCTGGCGTCTTGGACAAGGCGGGTAAAGTTTTTATGAGCACCTGGGATCGAATTCCGAGAACTGCCGGGGGTACGCCGGCTCTATGGCTGACACATACACTTAGGGAGTTGCAGGCAGATCAATTCCGCTTCCCCCACCGTTTTATTTTCAGCATTTTATTTACCCTGACCCGTTCTCTTGCCAGCTGCGGGACTGGGAAAGTGGTTCGCCAAAGGGTATTGAATACGTAGATAGAGAAGTTTAATCTGCATCTGGTACCAAAGCCAGACTCTGTCCAAGCTTAGGCTGGGTGCACACCAAGGTCGTTGCCCCTGAGATCAGTGTTGCCACAATCTGAGGACACAATTTCCCTTTCCAAGGGGCAAAATTTCCCTTTTTGGACCAATTTTTCCCTTCACCTAAACTAATATAACAATAATAATTATTATTATTAGTAGTAGTAGTAGAGGTAGTAGTAGCAGCAGCAGTAGTAGTAGTAGTAAAATTTCATCTTCATCGCTTTCTGATCAGATCTCCCAGGTTTGAATCACGGTCATGAATCCATTAAATCGTTAATTATCATCGTTACAATTATACGAAGATACAGAAAAGCGACGTACAATAAACTTAAAAGAAATATAAATAGATACAGGCTTATATTCAAGAGAGCATAAATAAGAAGGAAAATAAAAAAAAATGAAAATGTGAATATGAAAATGTAATGACTAGAGTCAGAAGTCTTAAAATTTCCCTGAGAGAGTGATATTTTAAATCAAAATTCCCTTCTCCCTTTTGGCTAATATTTCGGTCTGAATTTCCCTTCATGTGGCAACACTGACTGAGATGGGCTCTAGCCCACCATAAAATTCCCTTCGCCCACCCTTCTGTCCAGTGTACGTTAGAAAATTCCCATCAGATTTGATTATTACGGCTCGAAAGTTGATGACCTTAAAAAAGAAAAATGACCTATAGAATGAGTTTAAATTTATTTTTAAATTACCTAAAAAATTTAACTTAAAATAAATTTTCGCTTTTAAATTGATTGATTTGCTTTATTTTACGATGAATGGACACTCACAAGTGAAGGTATCACTTGGAAAAAGAAGTAGAAATTAGATGGATAGATAAATAGAAAGGAGGAAGTAGAAGAACAAGCGAAAAAGAGGAATAGAAAGATTAGAGAAAGAAATAGAAAGAGAAAGTAAAATCTATACAAAAAGAAAAAGATAAATAAAAAGGAGGAGAGAGAAAGAGAGAAAGGAAGATAAACTAGGAGAAAGAAAGAAAGATAGAGAGAGGAAACGAGTAAGGAGAAAGGAATAGGACCATACTAGGTGGAACATGGATAAAAGAGAAAGACAGAGAGAAAGAGAAAAGTGTACAAGTTAAGAAATTTATTTTTGCCTGTGGGGGTGATTGAGTCCAGGGGCGGCTTAAGGGCCGGACGACTGACCGGGACGCCCCCAAAACGATGACACCCACTAGAGTAGCACCAAAACCTTATTTCTGTTTACACAATTCTGGCTATTTGTTTTAAAGAGAGTTGGGTTTTCTACACAAGACTTAACTGAAGTTACAGCAGCATAACATAAAAAGTACATTGCAATACCATGTACCAATTCAAACCAACATATTACTGTTTTTTTGTCATTATGTAGGTATTAAATAAACACCTACAATAAATGCGTTCCGTAACAGTAAATTCTTAAAGTATTTTTTTTTTAAAATAAGGCTATTACGTACGTCATGAAAACTGTAAATATATAGCATGATCGTTTTATTGGGCGAATTTGGAAAGTAGGGGAACCAGGGTAGAAAGTTGGGGGGCACCCAAAATCCATCTTGTCCTGCTGAAAATTGAGCCGCTGTTGATTGAGCCTACAACCGATCTGTTATTTTCACTAGAAATCCGGTACGCTAACCACGGCGCTCCCCAGAATTCTATGCTACTTTTCGCTCCACTTATACTACAATTTATATTTTCTGAGGGGGAGGGGGTTATATTTGCTTGACTTCTACACTGGGATGACATACAGGGTTTTGGGTCATTGCTATGAAGGCAGTTTCATTGATTTTTCTTAGTTCCTAATTTGGTTCTTTGTGTAGTACTGTTAAGTTGTTCCACTGATCCATGTGTTTCACCTTTGCGCTGCTTGTGTTCATCTAAACTCCGTACCAGCTAACTGTAGACCAGGCGAACGAGATCAAGTCTCTCCGCAAGTAGTGACGCGAGATGGCTCCACCAATGAACAGTGACACAGACTTGCGCAATGGGTGACTGGATTTACCCGATTTCTTGTTTCTCTCTGTCAGCGTTGCAAACTTTTGAAAAGGATAATACCGTACGCACATGGCAAATGGGCCATATTTTTGTCTCCAGGTCCGTACGCTTGGTTTAAGAACTTCTTAGGGAAATGTTAGGGATAAAACTGGAAGAGCAAATTTTGACAAGCCGTGCATTTAGCGTACGGACTAAGATCTGGACCGTACGGTTGGCAACACTGCGCTTTCACCACTCGATTTCCCTCCTCCTCCTCTGCTGATATGCGCGGCCCAGCTCTACAGTTAGCTGGGACAGGGTATAGGCCTATCCTCTTCTCTGGAAGGCCTACAGATTTTCCAACGTAAGCTCGCCCGCATTCACATGGTATGCTGTACGACGGTTTCTTATCACTTTCATGTGGGTGTTGTGGTTTGATGTTTGACAGAGGAGAATTTATAAAATTTGGGCCCCCAGGCTATTCTTTGTTTTTGGCCCTGCCGATATTATTATTATTAACAGTTTTTGTTATCATGACTTCCAGTAATTGTGAACTTTAAGATATAGATACATCCGATTAAAACTTATTCATTAAACTTTGATAAAACAATACGCTGTTTCCACATTTGCTGAAAATTGGGTTGTGATGTAAGAAGTTATTTATAACCATAGAAGCTCCTTCCTTTTACATTCTTTCATGTAATAAGGAAGTAAAATAACTTTACATGTTGTTTTAGTCTGCTCTTATAACAATATTAAGGAATTTTAATTTAATTTCTCTGTACCTTCTGCCTCTTACGTTTCTCATCTTTTGTGCAGCCCTCCTGGACTTGCGGCCCCTAGGTTATAGCCTAGAATCCCCCCCCCCCCCGGCGTTTGATAGTAGGTTTCTTAGTGTCTTCTTCGTACTTACCTAGTTGTGCCATAAGTTTTGATACACATGCCAGGGAGTAGAAATAAAACACAGTACACGTAGGTTGACAACTGAAAGGTCACGGAGCTTTATTGTGTCTCTCCGATGTACAGTAATACAACACTCACTCGAAATGGCCACCTATTGCCTTGACTCAAGCCCGAAATCTGTCTGGTCATGCATCTATTGCGGCATCCATCAGCGGCTGCTTTCGTCAAGGTCCGTTTCAGACTTTCCAAATAAGGGTGACGCTTTTGACAGACCTTGCCTTCCAACACGGACCAGAGTTTGTAGTCCGGTGGGTTCAAATCAGGACCGCTCGAGGGCCAATCATCAGCTGCTATGAAGTGGGGCACATTGTTTCTGGGTGGTCTTCGCTTTGTGTGCCGGGGCCGAGTCTTGTTGAAGCGTCCAATCCTCTCCGTGGAACAAGGTTTCGTTGAGGGGCTTCACCACAGGCTCTAAGATGGTATCTTGATTCACTTTTGCAGTGGTTTTAACCCCTTTCTCGCAAAAGTGCTGCTGTGTGACGCCTTCAAGGCTAATGCCCCACCACACCTTGATGGATGCAGGATGATTGGAACGCTCCACACATTTATTCTTCTGCTTAGCTTCTTGAGCAGTCAGAGCATACACACGATCATTCTAGCGGTTATAGGATAACTCTACGTCAAAAATTTTCTCATGAGTAAAAAGAATTATTCCTTGGCTGTTTCGACCATGCCGGCGCAAGAGTGCCTTTGCTTTCCGCTGTCGATTACGCTGTAGGTCTGCTGTGAGGAAATGCCCAGCTGTTCGTCGATAACCTTTGAGTTCTTGTCGACACATTCATCTGCATTGCAAGGAGAGACTTCTTGCGACAGGGTTTCCGTCGAATTCGCTCCCTGACGGCTTTGACGAACTGGTGTTCGGGACTGACCGTGGACAACCACTTCCAACACGGTCAGCAACTCCATTGGTCTCAGTAAATCTTTTGATCGTGCGATAAACAAATAATCTGTTAATGCCCAGATGTTTTAGGTCCTTGAAAATCTCAGCGGGCGTTTTCTATGCCTTGTACACGGCAACCACTGCTGCACGCTTCTGTTCGATGTCCATTTTACACACTTTCGTAGCTCTTACTGACTACATCAAGCTTGAACAGGCAACACCTCTGTTTCTACGAGTTTTACCAACTTGCCACTAGATCGTGCTGGGTTTGCAGTGACAGCAGAGAGGCGATCACTTTGTATCAGAACTTATGGCACGACTGGGTACTCCTTACAAAAAGAAATTTCTTCAGCTGAAGTCGAGACATGCCCTCTCGTAACGCAAGAATAACTACAGTAAAACCTTGTTAATGCGGACCCCGATAAGCCGGGCTTCGCTTAATCCGAACAGGCAAAAAGAAAAAAAGAAGCAGAATGCAAGGTTTTAAATGTGGCTAGAAGTCAACAAGAGAACTTCACAACGAAAGGCAGTCAACCACTGATGAAATTTTGTTTCCCGTAGACTTTGTACTGTACTGTATAGTGTATTTACGCCTATGCCCTTTAAGTACACCATAATAAACGTGTTTTGTTGCTATAAACAGAGTTTTAATGCACTTTCTACTGTTCTTTTAGGTTATTTCAGTTAATCTGGACTTTCATTAAACCGGTCAACCCCCTCTTAGTCCGGATTAACGAGGTTTTACTGTATTATTAAAAGCATTAGTCAAAGGATAGTATACAACTAACATTGCATGCTAAAATAAATAATATGGGAATTGTCCATCACTCTTTCATTGTCAGTTTTCCACAATGTCATGATCACGAATTGAAATTATAACGTCAATAAGCAGAGAACATCTGGTTCGCATCAATATACGTGACATTCCTTAAATCAACACAGGATGTACAGTTGGGACAATTTTCCTCCTATTATCTTTGCCATTTGCTGTACCTAAAGATATGTAAAGCACCAACTTATTTTTAGATGATTTTCTCGATTTCAAGCATGTCAGCAATGGAATTGTTCGATTGTTCAGAAACTACTGCAGAGGCAAGGATATGATTTCGTGAATTTATACAATTCTAAGAAGAATCTATGAAACAGTCGAACAAACTATTGTCTTTTATAGAAATCTCGTGATCCAGCCCAGCCCTTGTTTCTCTTCTTACCACAATTCTAAGGGAATAACGCCAGGACCTGAATACCTCCTCGACGACTGACAGTTGATTCAAATTTAGTCCGACAGATGGCGGAGTTAGAACTTATGATGATAGATTGCGTTGTGGTCTCATCTTTTTTCGCTCCGTGCAGGGTTTTTCGTAGATTTCCCAAGAGAGTCGAGACGAAAGGAATGAAACAAGAAAGGACACTTTAGGAATGTGTGCCAGACGTAGTTCTAGAGAATATAAACTTATTTTACAGATACTCGCAGCAAGATCACTGAACGTAGCTAATATAAATAAGCTCTGAAACAAACTGGATCGGTTAGTTCGTATGAACTTTCCAACCTGATCATTACCAGTGCGTAGTTTGAGATCGGTTGGTTCATTGAACTCTCCAGCCTAATTATTGCCTATTTTTGTGGGAGCAGAAAAAGGTTTATTATCCATTTTGCCTTGACTCATCTCACTCAACAGGTCGCTAGGTGCCGTGGCTTGCCGCGAGTTGATAGCTTCCTGGAGATGAGGCCTTGCTCGAAAAAGGTTTATTATCCAATAATCCGTTTGAGTTTTTGTCTCAGCATGTTGTATTGTATTTTGTTTCGTTTAATCATCATCCATCCCGATGAGGTTTTTTCAGATAAAAGAGTGGTAGAGAAGTGCCCTTTAATTCACGCTATAGTGAATTTCTTCAGTTTCAATCCATTTCTGTTACCAAAGTTAACAATAGCTTGAGGAAGAGTCAGATGAACAATAGAAAATACATACGTGTTGTAAATATTGCTTCCGAATAAATTGTCTCTGTGGGGCTTGTCCTATGCTTTTGCTTGCTTTTACGTGACCTGAAGCTCGAGTCACGTAGCCGAAACTCCGGGGAACGCTTGCTGTGGCGCAGGAAACAGACTAACGCTTTCCGATATTCACTACCATTTTAAGACAAGACTTTGATTTAAAAAAAGGAAAGGCAGTGATGCGACAGGAGATGACGTCAGAGTGATGAAATTTCAAATTAGGCCAGTCAATAAGGGGGTCCAATAAGGAAAATCAGGGAAAGCTGGAATAAAATTTATTATCTTCATAAAAGGGTTCTTAACAACATACGAATTATGCACCCCTCTACCACTCCGGATTTAGCCGCCATCTTGGAAAAATGGCGCCCAAAATCAGTTTTTTTGCAAATATCTCGCTTGGAAAGCATTTTATAGCAAAAGAGGTTATGACAAAAATTAATATACATAACATTCTCTACAAAACATGTTCTGTGCATTCTTCTTCTAGGATGCGCCGTTTGGGTGCTAGCTGTGCGAGAAATTACGTTTTATTTTCCCGCCCTGTTTTGCAAGTGCGGAACTCACGAAAACATATTTTCCATGATGTTTTGTAGTATTTATCTTCTATAAAACTGTACTTATTACATTTGTTCTATCTTACAAATTGTCATTTATGAGTTCAGTCGCTTTTATCATTGCTTGCAGTTCTTCATGTCAGCTGTCTCAAAGAGAAGATAACTCTAAAGGAGCATGTTGACTTTGTCCAAAAAGGTTGTTTCACAACAAAACGCCATTGTAATTAACCGGGCCCGGGTTCGATACCCGTTGGAGACACATTGCACAGTGGTTCGGATTCCACTTTAAACTGTAGGTCCAGTACCGATTAACCTTACTGTGCGTAAAGTGGACTTAAAACAACAATTCAAACCATAATAAAATGATCAGAAAAGTTCTGGTCAGATACAACGAGTGAGCGTGATACACTCCATTAAGAGTTGTGGGGGTTGGCAGAGGAGTGATCCGACTCAATGCTAAGTGGATTTTTGGCATGCTCATTAGTTTCTAGATAAAATAGATGAGCAGCATGTCGATGCACGAAAGTGTCGTATATCAAGGGATAAGCAAGACTTTCAGTTCTTTTGTCAGTGAGGCCTCCCCGATGGCACAGTGATAACGTCGTCTCTTTGTTATCAAGGGGTCCCAGGTTCGATACCAGGTGGAGGCTCGTATTGGTTCGGATCCCACTTAAACTGTAGGTTAAGTCCCGATTAGCCTTACTGTGCGTTGAACTTAAAACCCAAACTCAATCAATCTTTTGTCGGTGATTCTCATCTCACCCACCATTCCCTGATTTCGATACCATAAAGTCAATGATTACGGAAGTAGCAGGGATTAAGAAAACCAGTCCTTCTGATGCTTATGATGTTGGAATGTCTTCAATGTTGAGTATCGTTGGTAAAAATTTGGCAAATGTCATGTTTGAGCAAAATAAGAGAGTTAATAACTACAGCGCTCACTTCTGAAGTAAAAATCAGATGTGTTGTATCCAGTTGATCCAGAGTTTTTATTTAATAAATTATTTTACTAAAATATCGCAAGACCAATTCAGAGAAAACTCATACCAGTTATAGCCGATGAGGTAGGGATGTGGACAACCAAGAAGCCTTCTCTTAATGATCCTCATTGTACCACTCTGAAAGTATCACAACAGACAAAGAAGCTGCACCGCCAGAGATCCTTTGCATTATACCCTGTAAACGCCTTAAAGATTGCGCAAGGGGACTTGTAGCTGTAGAAAAATTGGGCTAAAGTGTTCAATAACGTGTTCAAAATCTGACACTGTTCCATTTTCTTCTTAAGATTGGTTTCCAAGAGACACGTGCCGCCTTCGTCTGAAAGCTCCCTTCCTCTCCTATAACCTGTCCCGGTAATCTTGGAACAAGGACGCGTGTTACATTAGAGAAAGGGGAGAAAGCTTGTGGGCGGTGCGAAGCAGTACACGCTCCCATAAGCGGTTAGTAGCTGCAGTCGTTTTTCCCTCCACCATGCAATTATGTTCCCTTTCACGCGCCCATTGGTCAAGTTACTGTCTTCTTGAGTTACTACTTCTGGAGACTCTTGTTTCCTTTCGTTCGCTGCAGAGTTTCCCGGGACAGAGTATAGAAGAATAAGGTAGCTTTCGGATGGAAGCAGCACATGTCTCTTGGAAACCAATCTTAAGAAGTAAACGGTGAATGTTTTCCTATAGACTAAAGGGGGTCGTGTCATCACTCAGCTTTGAAATCCTTGTGTAGATTGTGGCCTGTCGCTTTCGCTTCGATCTGCAAGCTCACGTCAATTCTGATGATCTATTCCCCATTCACTTACAAGAATTCTTGCTGGTAGAAGACAAGCCATGTTTTGGTTTCTAACAGTAGTAGAAACACAAACATTATGGTTATTTGTTTTGTGTTAAATATTACAAAATTATGTTTTAATTAATATACATATATTACCACTTGAGAATACATTTTCAAGAAGAGTCCTTAGAACATTTATAATAGCCATTTTAATAAGAAATAATGCCTCAGGCTACGAGGGTCACTATTTATATTTTGAGCCTTGGCAACACTGATTGAAGTTAGGCGCGATTTGACGTTTGCACGGAATCGTCTGGCATTATTGACCATAACGTACTTCAAATGTTTTGTCAATAGCTTCATTTGTGTTGTTTATGTTGCCTTGGAGATTGCGCGACAACAATAAAATGGAATTAACTCGTGAACATTTTCGTGTGATGATTTTTTACGATTTTCTACGTGGATTATCAAGACAAGAGTGCATCGATCAACTTACTTCCACATTTGGCGATGAAGCCCCATCCTTTGCCACTGTGAAACGCTGGTATAACGAATTTAATCGTGGCCGCCATTCGCTCAGCGACGAGATTCGCGAAGGTCGTCCAAAATCAGTTGTTGTTCAAGAAAACATTGATGCTGTGCAAAATCTAATACTGCAAGATCGTCATGTGACATACTGTGAGATTGAGGCGACCATAGGCATTAGTTCCACCGGCATATATAAAATATTACATGATCATTTAGCTGTGAGAAAGGTATGTTCTCGTTGGATCCCACAGAATTTGACAAAAACTCAAAAAGACGCTCGCGTCAATTGGTGCAAACAAATGCTCAATTAATACAATCGTGGTGCTTCAAAAGACGTATATAAGATTGTAACAGGTGACGAATCATGGATATATGCATATGAGCCGGAACGTAAACAGCAGTCGACTGTATGGGTGTTTCAAGATGAACCCAATCCAACAAAAGTTGTTCGCGCTCGAAGCACATCGAAACAAATGGTCGCCTGTTTTTTCTGGAAAACTGGTCATGCGGCAACTGTGCCTTTAGAGGAACGTAGAACGGTCAACTCTGAATGGTACACAACAATTTGTTTGCCAGAGGTCTTCGGTCAAATACGGAAAACAAACAAACGCCAGCTGTCACATATCTCGTCTAACAACAGACTTTATGAACATCCTCGATTCTCTAGCGCCATAATGGTGCTTCCTAGAAGAAAAATGCACAGAATATTTTTTGTAGATAATTTTATGTAGAATAATTTTCATCATAGTATATTTTGCTGTAAAATGCATTCCAAGCGAGATATTTGCAAAAAACTAATTTTAGGCGCCATTTTTCTAAGACGGCGGCCAATTCCGGGGTGGTAGAGGGGTGCAGAATTAGTATGTTGTTAAGAACCCTTTTATGAAGATAATAACATTTGTTCCAGCTTTCCCCGATTTTTTTTCCTTATTGGACCCCTTATTGTTGACTGGCCTAAATATGCTGATTGTCCTTGCTTGAAGCCACTAACGTACGCAGGAATTTCTTTTTCTGGAGGGGCTGAAATTGTAAAGATGGATGGATAGTGAATAGCTGCTTTCTATGGGGGGCGGCATACACATTAACATATTTCGAATGTTAAAAAATTTTCCACCCTCAAAAATGGCAATCGGTGGGGGGGGTCATTTTAAGGCGAGTTTCCATTTACCACTCTGGTTTAGCCAAGTTCTTCACTGCTTTTGTTCGAAGATGTTCATTTTCTCAAAATTTTGGAGGGAGCTTAGCCAGCGCTTGGAGCGGCTCTGAGGTTCACCCAACCTTTAATAATTGGATACTAGGAGACAACCCTTGGAAATAGATAAAGCCAGTAGCCAGGGTTGCTAAAGGTCCAGGAATTTTAAATAAATTCAATTCCGGTCCAGGAGAGAAAATCGGTAAGCGTAAATGGGTTCTGGACCGTAAGGAACCTTTTTATCTTTAAAGTATTTAAATTCGGTCCAGGAACCTTTTCCCAATCAATTTAAATACGGTCCAGGAAACTTTATTCAAGGATCAATTTAAATACGGTCCACGAACCTTTTTTTGAATCAGTTTAAACAGTGTCCAAGTTCCGTATTGAAATGAAACAATACGCAACTTGGATCTAATACTGACCTGACGATAAACAATTATCCACTTGTGAGCATGAAAGACTAATCCAGGTGCTGGCTGTCTCGAGAATCTAAGTTACAAGGTAGAAATGGGCGAAACGCAAACGCTGCAGTTATGTTACCCCTCTCCATTTAGCCCCATTCTCTCGCACGCGTTCCTTCACTTGGTTGTAGCAGCACTGTTACAGCGCCTTGAATAACGTAGTGTGGAAAACGACCCAAGAAACTAGTTCCCCAGACGGATGACAAACATAGATGGCAGTGCGATCAGTACGAATGCTAATTTTCTTATGAAAGTAATGTGGCTTAGTTAGTTTTTGGAATATATTGTGTAGAATTGTTTGTCTTGAAATGAGGTACGTGAATTGATGGAAACAGTTATATTTGTGGAGTGATTTGCAGTCACGAAACGGCATTAATTTGGAAAGAAAAGTAAAATAAAATAAATAAATAAATAGCATGCGTAACACAAGAAGAAACATCGCAAAGTGATTCCGGACGTCAGGTGTTGGATTATGTACTAGAGATTTATTTTTCTATCTTAATAGAATATAAATAGTATCGTGAGAGATATTTCATACCGAGGCGACAAACCACAAGTGTCGCTTGGAAGCAAGCAGTCCTTAATCAATGCAGCCTTTCGAACCGTTCTGACTGTACCGTTTTCTTAAGGAGATTTTTCACCAAAGCGACTACGCGACAAACGATACAAGGATTTCACACCAAAGTGACACGGGTCCTTCGGTTCAAGGCAACTTTCATACCGAAGCTACACATGTTGCTTGGAAACGAACCAATCAAGAGCAACATTTCACATCGTAGCGGCATGACGGGAAGCACAGGCCAGCGTTCGGTTGGTGAAATCCTCAAGCGATAAGTTTCGCGAGCCGCTTGTCGCTTTGGTGCGCAATCTCCCTAAAGCAATACACTCATTGCATCGCGCATGCGCGAACAACAAACCACGGCAACATGTTGCAAGCTATTGAAGAAATGGCCCAGTTTGAGCGACGCACAAGCGACAAAGCGACACGTGTAACTTATTGTGTCGCCTAGATCTGTTGCTGTAATGTGCGGTTTTTCGTGTCGCCTATCTGTTGTTCGCACAATTAGCAGCGAACGCTTGCTAATAGACTGAAGGCACCATGTCGCTTGTCACTTAGTTGGGAACTCCCCCTGTAGCGCGTCCCTTCGGTCTGAGCACCCTTCCTTTAAGGAGCTTTCCGACCGAAGTAACAAGTGGCACGCGAATACGCCATATAAACGTAACGTTTGCTGTTTGGACCCTCATGTGCAATGAATGCTATTTTACACTCTGTAAGTGTATGTCACTAGTGTGACAGTGTGAACATCCCGTGTCGTTTGTTCCATTGGTTTGAGAGTTTCCATACACTCATGTCGATGGCACTAAGAAAATTTTGTGGGGTTCCCCTTTTCGTTTCATGGATTCATCATTATCATCATCGCCGCGATTAGTTTAAAGCGGAAGAAAAGAGACAGCAAATATCAAAAATACAAATGCTTCAGTGTGTATGTCTTTAAAAGAAATGATGATGATGATAATGATAATAATAATGAACCTAATTCATACACAAAAATTTAGTTGCCAAGAGCATTCCACGCTTATTTTTTCTCCCGTATTATTAACGAAAGTATGACGATAACAGGACGTGGTCGACAGTCTAGAATGTTCGTTAATATCTTCGCAACCACTGTACCAAATATCATAGCAATTATCACATTCACAGAAATGCTTCATGTAAAAGAATCAGACGTTGCAGCGAAAACTCCATTTAGTTCCATTATAAGCAGACGAATACCAAGCACCTGTACCGACACCAGCGCCTCTAGCGGTATTCTTTCTGAGTGGAGCCTGTCAGACAGGCCAAAACCGTCCGTTTTCCACACTACATTATTCAAGGCACTGTAGCACTGCTGTTCCCTGTTGTAATATCTGCTGGGAACACAGCAGCCTCACGTTACCACATCGACGGTTTCTATTGGCTGTAGTTCCTGGATCGGATGCCGGAGCAACACGTGACGGGTTTGTTTGAACTCAGTGTGACGCCATATAGTCCATTGCGTTATGTACAGTAACTCTTCGACAAGGGAGTTTTTGAATCTGGCCCACGAGAGATCAACAGTGTTTTGATTTATTCCCTGCGCTACGTTTTCTACAACCGCAGTGTGACATTCCAATGTAAAACGTACTAGCGGATATTTTTAGAAGGCAACTTTTAATCGGTCAACCAGGAATTGTAAATAAATTCAATTCCGGACTGGGAGAGAAAATCAGCAAACGTAAATGAGTTCTAGACAAGTGTATAACCTTTTCGTATTTAAAGCATTTCAATTAGGTCCAGGAACCTTTTTCCGGATCAATTTAAATACGGTCCAGGAACCTTTTTTCAACGTAACAATACGCAACTTGGACCGAATTTAAATTGTGCGAGGAAAAAGGTTCCGGTCCTGCAGCGGAACCCAATAGAACCCATTAGAATTTATGGGTTCCTGGACCTTTAACAACCCTGGCAGTAGCAGCGTGGTGCTGATCACATCATTTCCATTATCGGCGGAGATTATGGATGTGTGGACCTACCGCCATGCCCTCTCCTCCCCCTCCCCTCAAATTACTTCACGGTATGTTGCAATTCTCAGGCGGTACCTTAAAACATGATATGTACAGTCAACGACAATAAAGATGGAACCTAGATCCTGAAATGCTCGTTTCTATGCAAGGCGTTATGTGTGTTGCCTAATTCGACGGCGGTGGTAGAAGTTGCCATTGAAAATTTGCTGTTAAAATACACATCTCCGTGGAGTTTGGCAACATGAGAATTTCAGGATGTTGGTGCCCCATTTTTAATGCCGATGACTGTACATTGCAAATTCCCACAAAAATGTCCATATTTCACTCTGAAAATATGGTAACGTTAAACAACGGTTTAAGGAGTGAATGCCGATATAGAACTTCTCACCCCTCACCACACAGCATGCATGGCGGACAATGACGTTTGGGTAACATGACCTGTTCACTTGTGATGGGGAAGGAGATCGTAAATTAGCATTGATGAAGACCGTGGAACAAGAAAAGATCAACAACTTCTGTTTTGATGTATCGTCACTAACAATTCTTGGTTACAACGATTCCATGGAAAGTTAACTGGATTGTTACAACACAGAAATGTCCGTGACTGTACGTCATGTTCTCACAATCCAAGGTTTCGGGTTCCTTTGTGAGTGTCCTTTCGTGAATTTCATCGCGCAGAGAACCAACACGGAAATTCTATTTTTGTATTTTCCGTCGAAAGGCAGGGAGGGTCACATGAACCCTTGAACTCGGCTTGCACTAGTCGCCATGCTGAGGGGAAATTCTTGTGGTATTCTGCTTTGCCAAACTTATGTCTGATAGTTATATTTGAGTTGCTGTTTTAAGACCACTTTATGCACAGTAAGGCTAATCGGGACCGGACCCACAGTTTAAAGTGGGATCCGAACCACTTGTGCCTCCACCGGGTATCGAACCCGGGACCCCTTGTTTACAAGGCAAAGACGCTACCACTGCGCCATGGGGGAGGCCCTTATGTCTGATAGTAAAACAGGTAATAAAGACATTTTCAACAAGGCCAAAGCGCGGCTAAGCGTAAGGGTCGCCAACCAATGGGTCTGTGATTTTCCTCCTCCCTTTGAACTGCGAGCGAAGGGTTCATATTGACAGCAGAGTCATTTTTCAACTGAGCAAAAATCAGTCGTGTGGCAACACTGCCTTTCGTGCATGGAAACTCTGACATCTGGAGACGAAAGGTCCGGGTGTGCTCTCTGGCCGGATGGGCTTTGATCATTATTCACTCTCGCCGTTGCGATTATTTCAAAGAGGAAGGAAAGCGACGTAAAGTAAGAAAAATACAGACGCAGTTTGCAATGTCAGTGGACAGTGCCCCCCATCAGGCTCCCCCCAGCCCTTCCGCCGGCATCAGAGCTTTTGCTACGAAAAATGAGCATCTGTAGACTGTCAACTATTTCCTCCGGGACGCTTTGGGCAGAATAAAGGAGAAAGTTTTAATTAATAACGCAATTGGGACCTCACCTCTTCCCTCTTTGTTTAACAGTTTGGGGCGGACCAAAGGTAATTACTTGTCGATTGCAGGTTGTACTGCGTTGCAAACATTTCGGGGAATCACATTCGTGTTAGCATCAAAACCGGGAAAAATAAACTGTTAGCAAACACCAGTTTGTTTGCACGAAATGTTTATTTAATCAGATTATTTGCAACGGCTTTGCACTTCTGATCTCGTTGCAGGCAATCAATGGCATACGCTACTTGATAAACCTGCGAGATTATTAACCGCTATTTTGAATGTTGTTGAATAGCTAGTTGGAAATACCGACCTTACGAATTCCATTACTTGCCTCCAAATACGGTGGAGAACAAGACGCCTCGACAGACCTCGAGAAGCACCATATGCAACTGTGTAGTAGTTTAGCAGCAGCCCAACAGATGTCTCTTATCTTAGACTTTGGCATTTCGTCGTTCAAATACATAGTCTTTATAAAGAACGGATTAATGAACTTGTTCCAGACTGGGCGTTCTGTTATTGTACGAAATTTGTTTCGAACTGTTTGAAAGAGGTTTATTGCACAAAAATGGTAATCTGCCGTGCCTGTTATTCTGCCCATTCGCACTAGCGCCGATCATGACTCTCCCGTAGGCGCTATTTTGAAGTAAAATGTATCAGCCAATCTCATGTATGTATGTAAAAGGTTAGAGCCATTCAGAAGCAGGCTCCAGCGTACTACTTGGAAGTAGTTTCGCGCTTGACCAGAGATGGCAGCACTGCACATGTGATACTCTTCGCTATATGTAGTATTTGATAATCGAGGTGTCTTGTTCGCTCCATTGTCTTTACTTGCTTCTCCCGTGGAAACGTACCGGCTCAGAGTTGATAGTACTGGAATTTGTATGTCTAAGCAACCGATCTGATAAGATCGTAATGAATGTAAACAAAACCACGCAATTTCTGAGAAATAATTCCTTTCCTAAGTGTTAGTTCTGATGCTATTTTGCTCAAAATATTGGACCCATAACTTCAAAATGTTAGATACGTTGAGTTATATGACTTTACAGTATGTGCACTACATTCATATGCTCAAGGTTTCTGTACAGATGGCACCAGAATAAGCAGTGGGTTTTGTCCCAAGCCACATGTATTTGTTTATGTTGACTGCATTCTTACAGAGGATAGAGAATAGTTGAGCGATTGGCAGATACCGAAACAAAGTGATTTGATTTGATTTTTGTTATTTAGCGTAGCTTTTCTGCTTTTTGGCTAATCGCAACGATGAGGGTGGGTGCTTCGAACCCGAAATCTCTGACGTCTTAGCGGCGCACTGTGCTAACCACTAGGGCACGGAGGTCGAGACGAGAACGAGACGAGAGGTACGAGACTGGCATTTGCAACTCGAGGTTGGACTAAAGAACACGACAGGTCTGTTCATTGGAGAGACGAGACTGTGCCAAGTAGGGCCTCACACATTTTCGATCGCGATCGTAACAGAGGTGATGTGATCAGCACCACGCTCCGGTACTCAGGTTTGTCCCAAAGACTGTGTGAGCCCGGAGCCTCTTTCCGCAGGAAAGATCCCACTTTAAATCACCCACCACGGGAATGGAACTCGAGCCCACGTTTAGCAGCCGGACACCCTATTGACTGAGGCTCGAAAGTTCAATACCATCCTTTCTACCTCTAGGATTAATCGTGATGATGAGAATGAACTGATGGAATACATGACGGGACAAGCACTGGAACGTCCATGCCTTATCCAGAGTTCGCGTTACGCTAACCACTCTGCCACGGAGACTGGCGATTGAATGTCAAATTTATTTAACTATATTTCATCAATTCATCATTCATCCTCACTGTGGCGACTAACATGGTGAAGTAGAAAATGTACAAAATAGAAATAGAACGAGGAAAGCATAGGCTCAAGAACTTGTACAAGCTGCTGGCGCTCTTGTCCTTTTTCGTCGAGGGTTTACAAATTCCTCCATTTGGACACTCGGTGACCTGAGCCTATCCGTCACGTCTGCTACTGGAGCGTGACGTAATTGCAAATAGGCTGGAGTCGTCTCGCTGGAGTTGGACGGGACCGGCTAAGCGTCGAGGACATCGTAATCCCCCGCTGAACTTTATCTTGGGCTTCCAGTTCCAGCTATGAAGACGGATGAAATGCTGGACTTACACTCCAGCGGTTTGACACTTTCCCTCCATCAGCACTAGCTAGCTGACATCAGCAGGCATGGTTTGTCACGTTATGTCTATAGCTCTCGCCACGCCACACCCCTGGCCCTCCAGGGTTGCCACACCTCTTGTAAGCTGTTCAGCCAACACTTCGCGCGACAGTCACTGACACTTCTGGGTGTAATGGCCTAATTTACATTCAATGGAATCGCTACAACGCAGAAGTGTCCGTGACTGTACGTATGCGTTTGATTTCGTCAGTTGAAATTGTCGCTCATTGGCAACACTGTACGTTGGGTGGCGTGACCTTGACTGAACTGTTTTCGTGGAGAGAGCTGTAGTTGGACAGCTCAAAATTACATGTTGCAGTGTTTTGGGCTCTTGGATGGACGTTTCTTTTTTTATATTATTATTATTATTATTAGCCATACAGATTTGGGAATATTAAGAGACTATATTAATATAACAGAACGTCAATACGAAGTAGTCTATTATTTTCTAACTATTATTTAACAGTACTAGTCATGTAGGTGTAGCATATGCAGTGTAGGCCTACATTAGGGTGGGTCGGTAAAAATGAAGTTCACTTGATCAAGTGCTAACAGTGCTGGAAAGTTGCATTATTGCAAGCTGTAACGTAGGGGAAACAAACCAAAATGGGATATCATCTTCAGTTCGGGTAAGAAGGTGAAATTTTGAAGAAGAAAGAAAATCAAGTTTTCAATTTCCTAAACATATTAACAAAATACACCTAGAATAAGTAGTACTGAGTGTACTTATCAAATTTAATTCTTCAATTGTGTCAAAAATGTAGGAAAATTACAGAAATTCCAAAATGTGGGTGCCAACAAATGAGTAATTTAAGGGCGTTACTCTATGTTAAAATGGTTTACGGACCATGAAACTTCTCTGAATGGTTTTAACAGAGGTGACTAAAATGTTTTGAGAGAACCAACAAAGATACATATTTGACAATGCTTTTATTTTTCAAAGTAATCGCCCTCAAGGGCTACACACTTGCTCCAGTTGAAAAACTCTTCATGCTGTGACTATGAAAACTCCTGCACGTAGTTGGCCAACTAAACTGGAACTCGCAGTCATGGATTGTTGCCATGGCAATCGATGACTTGTGTGCGGCAGCATTGTCCTGGTAGAAGAGGACTCCTCAGGTAATACTACCTGGAATCTTTCCTTGGCTTTGCACTCTGTGACGTTTCAGTAGGCCAGAATATAGTCTCCGGTTTGGTGTGACATCTTTCAGGATAAGCAATCAGCACAACACCTCGGGTGAAAGATAATGCGTGCTTCCATTGCTTCGATTATTCTTTTCTTTCTGTCTGAGAGCGGTGGACCCAGTACTCATCCATAGTAATGAATCGAGCAAGAAACTTCTTCTTCCACATCTGCCTCTAACAGTTCCAAATTGTCCCTTGACATCTTGTGCCGAGTGACATCTTCTGAGAAGCCAAACGTTCTCTCTTCAAAGTGTAATCGGGTCGCTCCTGTGAGATGCGCAATCTGTCTGCTACTTGACGTGCTGACAATCTGCGAACTTGAATGTTCAAATCCGAAGCAATCCTTTCTTTGTGCTGCCAGCTGCCGGTCTCCCAGACCACTCTTCTTCAACTGTCTACCCACCACTGGTGTACTGTTGTACCCAGTGTTTGACTGTAGCATATCAAGGGTCCTTGCCATCTAAGGTATTGAGGATATCTTGGTAGATTTCTGATGGTGACATCCGATCAGATGAAGGTATTTGATCAACGTGCGATAATCCAATTTTCCATTTTCAACAAATCGCTGCACCTTCTTCAATTCAAAACTCTGCAATAAAGAAACGAGAAACATTAGAAACATGAGCATGTAACATGACACCGACGAAGAGTGCTGCTACAACAAAATATAATTTAGTTTTCCTAACTACCCATTTTTTGTGTTAGCCTCAAAACTTTTCAGTCACCCCTCGTACATGAGAAAAATACGCCATAGCCATCTACGTTCCAATCTACGAAACTCATACACCTGATAGATGTATCTTCGTATCTTACACTTTATCGTAAATGAATAAGATAACTTTAAATGTCTAAGCTTGAATCTATTTTTAATATTTTAAATCGACAGAAAAAAAAGAGCAAGAAGTTTTTTTTTGATCCAAATTTATATAAATCAAAAACCGTATTGATTTAATAGCACGCAAATAATGCCATGGCATTCTCTTTTACAATTTTTCTCATTCAGATCGCTTGGCGTAGAGGGACAACTCTCGCAGCCCCCTAGCTACTATTGCTCTGAACTTGACAAGACTGTAAGAAAAGCAGATATTGCGAGGGAAGCGAGCAAGAAAATTTTACGAAATTAATTTTTATTTGTATAAAATTTGAAGTCGAGTGGGCAATTGTCCCTCTCTGCCCCCTTCCCCCCCTTGCAGGTGCTCCTGGCTGTCTGGAAGAAATAATACAAGAAATACGTGAAAGCTAATCCCATCTTCAGTATCCTTTTGTCCTGTTACTCTTAGATTCTGCTAGTCTTACATTCTTTAACTTCAATGTTTGGCTCCTAGAATTGATTTCCGTCCAAGGTTGGGAAAGGCAATGCCCCCCCCCCCCCGCCCCTTGTGGTTGCGCAACTGAACCAACCCTTCCCCCGTAGTTGCTTCGAACTTTCATCGGCTCGTTTAATAACAGCAATAAGATTCCTCTACACTCAATTTCTAAGGGAAAGTATAAGAATATAGGGGCATGGAACGTCTGGAAGGGGGCAAGGATGGCCAGCCCTCCCCCTTCGAAAACGGATGTCAACCTAAAAGTATATATTTTACACATATAATTTGATTTCAGTCATAGTAATTTCCATGAATTATTATGCGATAATGTCAAATTGAAGTGGTTTTTTTTGAGGGGGCAACACTTATCGAGGTAATATGCCTCATGGAAAAATAACTTGCTTGTCCCTTCATGGAAAAAATCTCCGAACGTCCCGTGATTAGGCAACTGCCCCCTTGCCCCCCGTGCGCACGCCTATGTGCAGCAGCTACCAAATATATTGTAGAACTAAATACTATTGTTACTCTATGTAATAACTGAAACGTTTCTGTGTGGAATACTCAACCAACATTAATGTAAATAAGACTACTTATGTTTATAAATACATTCGAACTGCATTACTTCATTTTCGTTCTGTATACAATACTCTAATACAAAAAGTAACAAAACTTACTTTCACTTGCTGCATTCCTTCATCTGCGAGCCTTCATGGTTGCATAATTTGACGCAGATTCCTGCCCTTAGCTTCTGACTGTACATTCTTTTTTTCCCCTTTTGCCATGACGCCACGGACTGGAGTTCCACTTTCGGATAAGTTCCTCAGCCTTAGATGTTTTGGTGAGTCAATCGCTCACCCATCCCACCCCCACCCTAAATCCCTTGAGGACCCCCGGGCCCCCTCCAAGAGGCTCCCAATTCCCTCTGGGGGGAAAACCAACACCGAGGAGGAGATCCTGGCCAATGGGAGACTTCCAGGTCAGAGGGGACGTGGGGTAACTCCGTCTTCCACCCTGCTTCCCACCATATCCCTCCCGCCACTTGGGGATGGATCCCCCGGTTTCCCAGACGCTGTATCGGATGGTGCAGTGGTGGCGTACCCAGAGGTCGACCCGCCGTGGCCAGCGCCGTAAGGGGCGAGAGAGGCCCACACCAAACAAAGATATGAAAGGCTACAACACTAATAGAATGAAGGACGGAAAGTACTAATAGAATTAAGAGCGAATAGTACTAATAGTACTGAAGGTGTAAAAAAGTAGTAGATTAGAGGACGGAAACTACTAATAGAATAAAGGATGGAAAGTACTAATAGAATAGAGGACGGAAAGTACTAACAGAACGAAGCACGGATGGTACTAATAGAATAGAGACAGGAAAGTACTAATAGAACAAAGGAGGGAACTGCTAATGAATCAGAGGACTAAGGGAGGAATTGAGGGAAGTACGGTGACTCCAGCCACCTTCTGGCAACCGAAGACCACCCTAATGACAAAACATTTCGTTTCACAGGAATGCTATCTCAGAAGTAGTTGTAACGCCGAAACTCCCTCGCGTTCTCTAACAGTAAATGTAGACCTAACTTTGCAACTACTCCTTGCCTCTTGTTGCCAGTGACCATCCCTAACCACGAATAGGTATTGGAGAGAATCCGGATTAGCGTCACCTATCAAGCCAAAGATTCTGATCTGAAGCGGAGGAACTATTGAACTCTTGCTATCATGTTTTTCAATCTAAATGTTGTGAAATAATGTATAATAGCATTTCATACTACGTGTAAGTGATTGCGGTGGTGGCTGAATGGTACGAAGTCAAAGATCCTATGTCTTAAACCTGGTAAGGACATGAATATCTTATCATCTGTCTTGTTATTCAACGTGTAATAACCAAAAGAAGTTGCCTGAGAATGTTACGTACTTGACTGTTGTGATAGTGTCACCCCGAGTTACTGGAGGAATAGCTGGAGCTGCAAAAAAAATAGAAAGGAGAACGAACTGCCTGGATGCGACAGAATATAGTTTACCCTTCCTCTATGACGCAGAAGTGGAATGTTTCCTACCAAAACTAAGAAGAAAAGATGATGGAGAACGATTAAAGCGGCGGCTGGTGGGTCCGAATTAGGTTCAGAGCTAGTAGCAAAATACTACTAGCTCCTCACCTATAAGGGTCAGTCAGTGGAAAACGGACTACCTCGTATATCTCGACGTGTAGATGCCGTGGCTCCACGAAACTCATGCTGTCACAAGAAGAGGGTTCCATGTCGCCCGGTAGATGGCAGTCTCGTCGCACGCTCGTGTGAAGCAGTGCGAGTGTGAGCCGTGTGAAGTGCAGATGTGCAGAGACTTGCCGTCCAGCATATCGTGGAGGCCAGTAAGGAAGAGCAGCGAGCAGTCGTGCGTTTCCTGGTGCCGGAAGGCGCCAGTACGCGAAACATTCATCGTCAATCACGGCAGTGTATGGGGAACATTGTTAATCTCTGTCGCGGGTGATGGAGTGGAGTCGAAGTTTCCTTCGCGAAGGAAGAACGTCACTGGAGGATGACCAACAACCTGGACCATACGGCCAATGTTGTCCAGGACATGTTACTCAGATTTCGGTGGGGAAAACACTCCGGTACCCACCTTACAAGTCGGATATATCCCCGTGCGACTATGTCATCATTGGTGAGCTCAAACGGGCATTGCAAGGTCGCCGGTTCAACTTGGACGCTGAGGTGAAGGATGCAGTGAGTGATTGGTTGTTGCAGCAACCGCCCATCTTCTACAGTACTATCACTGATCTAGTGCCAGGACGATAGGCAAATGCCTCAACGTCTACGGGGATTACTTTTAAGGTGAGAGCATAGTTTCATAGTTATACAGGGTTTTCACTGACTGACCCTTATACATTATAAATAGGGGCATGCATATTTCGTTTTTGACGAAAAAACGAAATTTGAAAAAACACATTGTAGTGTTAATTTTTCATGTTTTCAAAAGGTGTGAGATGCATTTTGTGACCATGTTTTGTCACGAAATAATGCGAAATGAACTGCAAAAAGCGAAATTAACTCTTAAACACGAAATTTAGGGTTTATTCACTGACATGATACCTTCTGTCTGAATTATCCTGAGAGTTATGCAATTCCCGGAAAATTGATTAATTCTGCTGTTAATATTGGAGAAGCAAAAATGGACTCCTTTACACAGAAATAAACTTAATACTCTGATAACTATATAAATGTGCTATTACAAATGAAATGTTAATTCTGTGGAATAAGTGTAGTTTTTAAATCAAATTTAGGATTATATTCACAATTTTAAAACCAAAATGTCTTTTTATATACCACTTTTCATCCAATTTTTCACCGCTATAACACCGATATTTTATTTTATTTACCGCTTTTGAACCCGAAATTGACTTAGTTTTTGTACCGAAATTTTGCTTTTTTATTTACCAAAAATATGTGCCTCTAATTATAAATAAACACTCCATATACACATGCTCTTTAAATTGAGAATTTAAGAGGTTTAAACCCGTGTGGAGTTCCTGGTCATGAAAACAAATCACCTGGCTCTCCAGGTTGGTGGTTGAGCGTAAGGCTGACGCCCTTGCCTTGGAAAAGAACAACTCGTTGAGAAGCCAAGAAACGAGCCTCGGAAGGATGGACTTTTAAGAAGAGGACCAGGACAGACCAGGAATATGAGAAAGATCAACAAAGAAAGAACAATCAACATTACAACCTGGAATGTACACACTCTAAAGAAATCAGATGTACTAAGAGTCGTTGAACAGGCTGAGAAATATGGGATCAACATTATGGCAGTTTCAGAAACAAGATGGAAAGGACAGAATTCCACATAGTGTTTAATAATGGTGGAAACGGAAAGGCATATGGGGCAGGTTTCATTGTAGATAGGAATATGAAGAACGATGTACTCAATTTCACACCGATAAACGAGAGAATGTGCACCATGAGGGGCAAAGGAAGAATGTTTAACATCACAGTAATCTGTGCATATGCACCAAGTGAAGACACTGATGATGAGACCAAAGATGAGTTTTATGATATATTGGAGTATGTTTATGATACAACACCACAACATGATGCAAAACTATTATTAGGAGATGTAAATGCGAAAAGAAGAAAAATAATTGGCAAAGAAAGCTTACACAGTGACAGTAACGACAATGGTTTGCGCAAAATAGACTTGCTGTAAGCAAAAGAATGGTAGTTAAAAGCACTCAGTTGCAAAGAGAAAACATGAAGAAGGAAACATGGATCTCAGCAGATGGAACCACAAGAAACCAAACAGACCACGTGGTAATAGATGTCAGTAGCTGTAATCTGACCATTTTTTTTAGTAAGAACTAAATACGGACAAAAAATTGCTTGTTATAGAAATAGCAAAGCAATGAAACAAGAAAAATATGATTACAACAAAGGTAATAAAAGATTAAAGTATATATCAAGATATAAAGAGGTATTAGAGAAGAGAAGGATGACGAATCGCATATTTCTGATGTAGAGCAAAAATGGAAAGCAATATGAGACAGCATTGAACATACGGCAGAAAAAGTACTGGGTAAGATGAAACCAAAGAGAAGAGAAGAATGGTGGGATGAGGAATGTGATAAAGCCATAAGAGAAAGAAATCAAGCAAGGATGAAAATGATAAGCAGAAATAGAAGAGGAAATAGAGAAATGTTTAACAAGAAGAGAAGTGTGGTAGATAAATTATGCAGAAGAAAGAAAAGAGAGTATGAAAAGAAAAAATAGCAGAGATAGAAGAGACATCTAAAACAAGGGCAAGGAGAGAGTACTTCTGGAAACTGAAAGAAGAAAAGAATGGATTTCAACCAAGAGACAAGGAAGGCATACTAAATAGATGGGCAGAGTATTTTTGTGAACTGTTGAATGGAGATAATAATGAACAAGAGAATGAGGATATGGGAAATAGTGAGGAAGAAAGAAGCTTGATGGTAAAAGAGGGACAAGAGGAGGACATAGAAATGGAGGACACAGATCAATCAGAACTTATCAAACCCCTTTCGAGAAAAGAGGTTAAAGAAGCGATTGAAGAAGTGAAAAACAATAAAGCCCCAGGAGACGATGACATAAACGCTGAACTGCTCAAGGCAGGAGGGGACATCATAGTGAAAAATTGGAAGAACTGTACAAACAAATATCGAAAGAAGAGAAAATGCCTCAACAATGGGGAAGAGGGATCATATCCCCAATACATAAATGTAGAGATAAAATGATATGTGAAAACTACAGAGTATTACATTTCTCAATATAGCAAATAACGTACGTGCAAAGATACCACTCCGGGACTTTTCCCAGTAGTAGAAAAGATGATCGGAGAATACCAGTGTGGTTCTAGGAGAAACAGATCGACCACAGATCAAATTTCTTTAATTAGAAAAATGGAAAAGTGTTATAGTATATGATATTGACCTACATTGCCTCTTCATTGACTTCAAACAGGCAAATGACAGCATCAAGAGGACCAAACTGCTAACAATCATGAAAGATCTGAAAATACCAATGAATCTAGTAAGATTAACAATAATGACATTAACATAAACAACGAGTAAAGTAAAGATTGAAGTAGAATTATCAAGATAATTCCAAATAGAGAGAGGAGTTAGGCAAGGATATGTCATGTCAACCCTCCTATTTAATCCAGCACTAGAAAAGACTATCAGACATTTGAGTGTAAATCCAGGAGGGAAAATCTATAATAGGGTGTGTCAATACCTAGAATGTGCGGATGATATTGATCTCATAGCACGAAACAAAGCAGAACTAAATAAAGAATTTAGAAAGTAGAGGAATCTGCTGAGAATATAGGACTACATGTAAATGTACAAAAGACTAAATATATGCTTACATCAAGAGAGGGGAAATACAACGAGAGAATGATAGAAGTAGGAGGTAAAGAATTTGAGAGATGTGATAACTTAGAATCAATAATAAGCCAAACAAACAATATATCTGATGACAGCAAGGCAAGAATAGTCGCAGGGAATACGTAGATGTTCAGTGGCATTGAAGAAGGTTTTCTCTCCTAATGAGATAAAATATATATTAATATATACAAAACAATTGCGCGCCCAGTAGTAACATATGGGTCAGAAAGCTGGACCTTAGTGAAAAGGGATGAAGAGGTGCTAAGAATATGGGAAATGATGATCTTGACAAGAATTTCTGGAGCAGTGAGAGAGAACGAAACCTTGAGGATAAGAACAAACGTAGAAATACAAGAACTGTATAATAATCCGGATATTGCAACAGAGATTAAGTTTGGACGAATTAGATGGTTAGGACATGTGTGGTGAATGGAAGATTACAGAGTGCCCAAGAAAGTATTAAGCGCGGAAACAGGTAGAAGAAGAAGGGAGGGAGGACCTATGAAACGATGGCTCGACGACGTGCAGGAAGGCTTGAGGAGACTGGAGTCAGAAGGTGGAAAACGAAGGCAACGGATAGAGACGACTGGAGGCTGGTTGTGAAGAAGGCCAAGGCCCTACATGGCCTGTAGCGCCAAAGTGTTAGTAAGTAAGTAAGTAAGAGATTTAGAGATCAATCACAATGCACATTTACTTCGGTAAAGTTATATGTTAATACATTACAAGTTAAAGGACATGAACTCAGTGCTACAAGGACCACATTTGGAATGAAAAGCTAAATAGGGTAACTTAGGTTGAATCAGGTTGCAGGGTGAATAGGTCACTTTTGAAATTCTCTCACTTGCACAAAACCAAACGAACTGATGGAAATGTTTCGATCTGGTTGTGAAGTGTGGAACTTCTAGAATCTAGTGACCGCAGAAACTGCCAAGAAGTGAATTTGAAACTCCCAAGAAGTACAGAAAATACCCGTGTTAAAGGAAAGTAGAAAAGTAAAGCTGTGTTTTAAAGATCGCTGTGTATTTATTAGTGTTTCACTGCACTATATGCGATATTTTAAAGATCATTTGTGCGTAACATGGTGTTTAGTTCTCTTATAAGATGTCATGATATTTCCCTTAATTTTTGTTGCCTTGACAGTGTATGCAACTCATGAACAGAACATTGTTCGGGGGATTAGGGTCAACAGTATATGTGGCTGTATTAAACCAATAGTAATGTTTAATGGAAAGGACACCTCCCAAAATGTTCTGGCTGTTTCCTAAATGGTTCGTTGACAACTTTTAGACTCACCACGTTTCCTGAATCCTGTTTGATTCTTTTGGATATCCTTCCTCACACAAGAAACTAGATACATTGAAATTTTATGAGAAGAACGACATACACATGATATGTCTACCAAGCCATACGACACATCAGCTGCAGCCTCGGGATTTTTCGTTTTTTAAGACACTAAATCCCATATCTCTCCGAGTGCAATAACTGTACGCAATACGAGGGGTTGAGAAAAATAAATACATTAACTTTGGAAGCATTTTGAAGGTATCATGGCTGATGGTAGCAACTCCAGCGATCGCAGAAAATGGTTTGCATTCCATGTGTCTATCATCTGATCGAACAAAGTATGTCTGAACAACCACAGATGTGCTAAAGGAAGAAGAAAGTTTACTTGTGGAAGATGTGCGAACAATACTAAATACTAATATTGCCTATTTCAATGTTAGGTATCTGACCCCTTTCACCCTCACATGTGACCCGATTCACACAAAACTCTTAAGGGTGAATATGGTCATGCAGAGTTGTAATCTAAATACTGTGGGCAAAAGATATGTGAACTTAAAGAAAATATAAGTTACTGGCAATTATAGTTCAAGGATCTATCTATAAGAATATTCCAGACAATTCTGAATTTCATTAAAAAATTATCAGATATTGACATTCTTTCATTTTTTGATCCGATTCACCCCTAAATTACACTACGACTTCAGCAACTTCCATACAACACATGCTGAAGCACTTTATGAGAGAATAATCAACATTAGTCACCAATATAACAACATTGTACGTTATTAACTATGACTATATGGTTTTAATTGAACATACGTAAACTGCAAATACTACAAAACGTGATGGACAGATTGAAATAAAAACTGAAGTTTTCAGGTTTAACACTAGCAAATCTTTGCATATACTGAATTAATTAGGTACAGAAGTACGAGGCGTGTTTGGAAAGTTAAAACCAAAGAGATATATATCTGAAAGAAAATACGTAAGGCATAAGTTGACAACACTGACAGTAATCTTGATCCTTAGTCTTTCCATAAACATTCATTCGACAGTGCTGCGATGAGTCTTGTACGAGTCACACGTGCAGAAAATGGCTGAGTTGATAAAGAATCCAGCCAAATGCGTAGTGTGGGTTGTGATGTAGTTTCTCCAGCACGCGTGACTCACAAGACAAGTCTTTACAGTTTACGTACGTTCAAATAAGAAAGAAGGTTGTAGTTAAAAATAGACCATATTGTTATGTTGGTGACTATTGATGTTTGTTCTCTTTTACCGTGCAGCAGCATGTGTGTGATGGAAGTTGCTGGATTCTAAACCTATCTCTTCGAGCACTGAATTCCATGTTGTTTACATTTTACAGTATTAATAGATAACTGTACCGTAGTAAATGTACATTATGATTTATCTCTAAGCCTCTTAAATTCTCAAATTAGAGAGCATGTGCATATGAAGTGTTTATTTATGATGTATAAGTTTCAGTCAGTGGAAACCCCTGTATTATTATTAAACTATGTTCTCACCTTAAAAGTAATCCCTGTAGACGTTGAGGCATTTGTCCCAACGTACTGGCAGTAGGACAGTGGCAGCCCTGTAGAAGGTGGGCAGTATCTGCAACAACCAATTTCACTATATCCTTCACATCAGCGCCCAAGTTGAACCGGCGACTACGCAGTGCCCGTTTCAGCTCACCAAAGATGACATGATCGCACGGGGACGTGTCTGGGATGTAAGGTGGGTGCTGGAGTGCTTCCCACCGAAATCTGAGCAACAGGTCCCGGACAACATCTTCCTTGTGTTCCAGGTCGTGTATCATCCTACAGTGATGTTTTTCCTTCGCGAAGAAACCTCCGACTCCACTCGTTAACTTGCGACAGAGATAGACAATGCGCCTCATCCACCACCGTCGAATGACGGCAGTGTATGGGGAACATTGTTCATCTTTGTCACGTGTGAAGGAGTGGAGTCGGAGGGTCCTTCGCGAAGGAAGAACGTCTCTGCAGGATGACCAAGAACCTGGACTATACGGCCAATGTTGTCCGGGACATGTTACTCAGATTTCGGTGGGAAGCACTCCAGCACCCATCTTACAACCCGGACATGTTCCCGTGCGATCATGTCATCTTTGATGAGCTGATACTGGCACTGCGTTGTCTCCGGTTCAACTTGAACGCTGATGTGAAGGATGCAGTGAGTGATTGTTGTTGCAGCAACTGCCTACCTTCTACATGGCTGCCACTAACCTACTACCATGACGTTGAGACAAATGCCTCAACGTCTACGAGGATTACTTTTAAGGTGAGCACATAGTTTCGTACTTATACAGGGTTTTCCACTGACCCTTATACATTATAAACAAACACTTCATACGCACATGTTCCTCAAATGAGAATGTGAGAGGCTTAAAGATCAATCATGATGTACATTTACTATGGTAAAGTTATCTGCTAATAACGTAATCTGAAGTTAAGTCGGACGCTGGGGTATTGCACCAGTGTGTTGTGAGTTCCTGCATTGTGGCTTCTGGCATTGCTGAGTTGTAGCTGATAACTTTTAGTTGTTGAACTTGTGCACGTGTGTCAATCTACGTGTGAGACTTGTCTGAAGTTAAAAGAGAATTTACATTGTTGTCCTCAATAGCTGAAACTTTCAGCCATAGCTGACAAATAATGGGAATTAGGAATTTTTGTCCAAGAACGTGTCAACAATGGAGGTGTGAGGACAGTTCTGTGATAGTGTAAGCTGTGTCCATTTGCAAGTGGAAATGTAGCAGCAGTCAAAGTGACATACAGTGCTTCATCGGGGTGAATTCGGACAATGCTGCATGTACACAGAAAAGAAGTTGGAGGACAGAATTATGGAATCTACGATAAGTAAAATTTCGAGAATACCATAAGAGATGCGAAGACATGAGAATGAACACAGACACGTAGACAGCAATGTTGAATCAGAAATGCAAGATCAACAAGAGAAAGTGAGAGATCAGAAACCTGCAATCGTGTTCTACAAGAGGCTGTATTTGTAACAGTGCCTTATACATACACAGATAAGAAAAAAGAGGAAAGGCGAAATTATGTTGGTGTTGTAACTGGTGTAGCAGCAAGAAATGTTGATGTGAATTTTCTGTGTCCTTATAATAACAGTAGAAGAGTCTTTGTGTTTGCTACCGTGGATGATGAGGATTCCATTGGAAAAGATCAAATCATGGAGATTCTTCCAAAGCCAGAAGAAGAGAGCTGGGAGGAAAATTCACATTTGGATATGTTATTCTGTGACTTTTTACTGGAAGCATGCTTCAAGAAACAAAAATTAAACACAAAATGATGTGATTGGAATTGTCTTGTTTAATATGCAAATAAAATAATGGATATTTGTATATATGCATGTATTGTGTCTCTATGTAGCCATTTGCCTTTTTTAAAACACATTTTGTGTCAGAAATCATACATAGAATGGTGAAAATTCAGACAAACTGTTTGTAGAATTGGTTGTCAGAAATCACACCAAAACTACGGACATCAGATATGTTGTAATGAAATTTGAAGTATGGCCTTTTCATGGAATGTTTTCTCTTAGTTGTGTTCCTCATGAATATACCCTACAATGCAATGCGTAACAATTGTCCGTACTCAAAAACTTGTTTGATATACATATTAAAAATCAACGAAAGCGTCCGAATTCATTACGGTACTTTAAAAGTTAAACAACATGAAACTCTGTGCTAGAAGGGCCACATTTAGAATGAAAAGATACATAAGGTAAGTTAGTGTGAATCAGGTCACAGGGTGAGTAGGGTCACTTTTGAAATTCTCTTTCCCTACACGAAACCAAATAAGCCGAAGAAAATGTTTCGATCTGGCTGTGAAGTGTGGAACTTCTAGCATCAAGTGAATGCAGAAACTGCCAAGAAGAAGTGAATTTGAAACTGCCAAGAAGTACAGAAAATACTCGTGTTAAAGGAAAGTAGAGAAGTAAAGCTGTGTTTTAAAGATGGCTGTGTATCTATTAGTGTTTCACTGCACTATATGCGATATTTTAAAGATCATTTGTGCGTAACATGGTGTTTAGTTGTGGTAGAAGATGTCATGATATTTCCCTTAATTTTTGTTGCCTTGACAGTGTATGCAACTCATGAACAGAAAATTGTTCTGGGGATTAGGCTCAACAGTATATGTGGTTGTATTCCACCAATAGTAATGTTTAAAGGAAAGGACACCACCCATAACTTTCTGACTGTTTCTCCAATGGTTCGTTGACAACTTTCAGACTCGCCACATTCCCTGAAGCCTGTTTGATTGTTTTGGGTGTCCATGCGCCACACAAGGGCCTAAATACATAGGAGTTTTATGAAAAGTAAGACATACACATAATATGTAACAAGCCATATGACACATCGACTACAGCCTTTGGACTTTCCGTTTTTTAAGACTCTAAATCCCATATTTCTGCGAGAGGAATAACTGCATACGCAATACGAGGGGGTGAGAAAAACAAACACATTAACTTTGGAAGCATTTCGAAGGCACCATGGCTGATGGTAGAAACTCTAGCGATCGCAGAAAATGGTTTTCATCCCATATGTGTTTATCCTTTGATGAAACAAAGTCTGTCTGAACAATCACAGGTGTTCACATGTGTGCGTGCTGGAGGAAGAAGATAGTTTATTTGTGGAAGATGTGCGAACAAAGAAAGGGTCCTACACTCTGTCCATAAGGTTTGTATTGGATATCAAATACTAATATTGCCTATTTCAATGTTAAGTAACTGACCCGTGTAACCCTCACATGTGACCCGATTAACACAACACTCTTAAGGGTGAATAGGGTCATGCAGAGTCGTAATCTAAATGCTGTGGGCAACAAATAAGTGAACTAAAAAAAAAAGATATTAGTTGCTGGCAGTTATAGTTCAAGGATGTATTTATAACTATATTTCAGACAAATGTGGACCTTGGAGCACTGAGTTTCATGTTGTTTAATTCTTATAGAATTAACAGATAACTTTACCGCAGAAAATGTACGTTATGATTGATCTTTAAGGAACATGCGTATTTAAGTGTTTATTTATATATAAGGGTCAGTTAGTGGAAAACAGGTCACCCTGTATAACTACGAAACTATGTTCTCACCTTAGTAGTAATCCCCGTAGACGTTGAGGCATTTGTCCTACCGTCCTGGCAGTAGACCAGTGGTAGCCCTGTAGAAGATGGGCGGTTGCTGCAACAACCAATCACTCACTGCATCCTTCACCTCAGCGTCCAAGTTGAACCGGAGACCACGCAGTGCCCGATTCAGCTCACCAAAGGTGGCATAATCGCACGGTGACATGTCCGGATTGTAAGGTGGGTGCTGGAGTGCTTCCCACCGAAATCTGAGTAACAGGTCCCGGACAACATTGGCCGTATGGTCTAGGTAGTGGATCGTCCTGCAGTGACGTTCTTCCTTAGTGAAGGAACCTGCGACTACGCTCCTTCACCCGCGACAGAGATGAACAATGTTCCCCATACACTGCCGTCATCGACGATTAATGTCTCGCGTACTAGCGCCCTCCTCAACCAGGAAACGCACGACTGTTCGTTGCTCTTCCTTACTGGCCTCCACGATATGCCGGACCGAAAGCCCCTGCACGTCTGCACTTCACACGGCTCACACTCGCACTGCTTCACACAAGCGTGCGACTCGACTTCCATCTACCGGGCGACAACGGAAACCCTCCCAGTGGCAGCAAGAGTTTCGTGGTGCCGTGGCATCCACATGTCGAGATACGAGGTGGCCCGTTTTCCAATGACAGGCCCTTATAATTCGGACCACCAACCGCCGCTGCCTCCCCGCCCCACACGGCACCAACTGCGACGAGCCCTCCCCCGAGCGACACCACCATTACACCACCCGACACAGCGCCCAGTTACCCAGAGGACCCATCCCCCGTGGCACATGAGGGTGGAAGTGTGGAGTTTTCACCAACGAGTGCTTTCCAGCAGCCGCTGGTGCCTACGTCCCCACCGACTTGGGTTACGTCGCCCACTGGCCATTCACCCCTCCGCAGTGCTGGTTCTCCCCCGTGTAGGCCTGGATTCCATGAAGCCCCTTTTGGCCTCTGGCCCGTGTCCGAATCCGCAGTTGCAACCCTCGCTCGAAGTGGGAATTCCTATACTTTGTCCCGGGAATCTTTAGAGCCAGAGATCGAAAGCAAGTCTCTGCGCAAGTAGTGACTCGCTCTCTCCATTCTCTACCGTTATGGGTGATTTTGGTGAGCAGACAGAGTATAGTTGGGGGGTGCTTTTCCGAGTGCAGAGATGTTCATATGGATCTACCTGGAGACAATGAAGCAAGTGGGGAATGCTTCAAATTATCTCAGCTGAGTGGATGCTTCCCTCAGATTTTCTTAACTGGAGGAATAGCATCTCCCGTGTTCCCCCCACTTCAAGCTCTAGGTGCAACACTCCTAGGCACCTTACTACCCGTCGAATCCCCGTACCGTTCTTCTCTGAATCTGCGTCACAGGCAGAGTTTGGGAGGAGAGGAGGAAGGTGCGGCAAGTGAGCCCTTAATAAGCCTCTTTCTGCTCTCCCCGAAATAGGCAATAGTTAGACTGGATAGTCAGATTCTCTAACTATACACCAGTAATGGCAACAAACAATCTGCCACTGATAGCGAATTGCTATCGACAATTGCACCCTTGAGTGTGCGGTTGACGTCTAAACTTCCACCTGGCGGGAGAAAGCGGCAACAGTGCTGTTCTTTGGACGTCCAATCAGGACGCCTTGAACGGTAGGGGAAAGCGACGGGGGAACAAAACGGATTCGAACTCGGCTTCAAGTCTTGGGTCAAATGAGAGGGCACCAGAAAAGACCGGGTGTGGAGGAATATTTTCTGGTGGTCAGGCGTATTTGATGTAGGCTACCAATAAAATAAATTCCTTTCTAGAGTACATATCTGAGACAAGGTTATTTATGTGTTTTTTTAAAATTATTTATGTTGTTTTTCTGTTCATGGACACATCGACCATTCACAGCCTTCCCCCACCCCTTTCTGACGCCTTAACCCTTAGTCTCCCACGGGGCGATAAGTCTGGTGGCGGCTCCTGCTTTTCGAGAGGCAAATGGTTGCAACAAACTAAGCGTCCACCACCTTCGCAGCAGTGGCGTGCTCAGGATTTTTGAATGGCAGGAGTTACGTAACCACTCTTAGTAGTCATATCTCATTTTGTAATCTTTCCCTCTCTTTGGCATTTTTTTAATACTTGGCCAAAAGAAGGGCAATGACCCCTACCAACTCTCCTTGGGCAAGCCACTGCTTCGCAGCAGGATTCTTGCTTCTGAGGAACGAAGCTCTATTCTTGCAGTCTGCAATTTGTCGGCGTTTCGCCTCTTCGTTAAGAAAACTCCGCTGTGGGAAGGGCGGTGGATGAATCTTCAAGGTTATTCAAGTTATCGCCGCTTCCACCAAACCTTATTTTGCTGCCCCGGGAGGAGCGGGTTGACCCAAGACATTACCCGAGCCTTAAGCCAATTCAAGGTCCATGAAACCCAGGGCCTTGTGGGATCTGTGGGCCTCACCCTCCCCTGCCCTTCCCCTTCCCCCTAAGGCTGAGGAGACCCCTAGAAAATGGAACCCTAGTTTTTTCCCTGTGGCCAAACAGCCCATTGAACGAGGGAGGAGTTTTTTTTATTAACGAAAGGCAAAAATCCTTTTTTTTTTAGTCAAATTCTTTGAACCTGAAAAAGAGAACCTTAACTTTAGTGTCGTTTGAATAAAAAATAATTAAGTTCACTTTTGTAATACATTTTGTAAATAATGTCAATATTAAAACTGACCAACTGAAAATGGCAGAGGTAAGAAATTTTTCTTTCGAGAAACGTAAGAAGAGCCGAATGTGAATCCAGATCTCCTGATTTAACACAGTTTAATTCCTACCTGTGGGGAACTGTGATACGTAGATGCTGTGTACGCCACAAAGCCAGAGACACTGGGTGATGTGGCACATGCAATTGAGACGCTTCCCTTCCCGCACAAACTGTATCTGCTGTTTATCGATCTTTTCAGTTTGCAGATAATGGATTACTACCAATGGTGGTCATTTTGAACATCCATTACCTTCAGGTATGTGACATCAAAAAAAGTTCGTTAGTGCTGGAGTGTAAATACTATTTCGGGACACTGTGTGTGTGTCTATATATATCAGATATTTATGGGACACTGTGTGTGTGTCTATATATATCAGATATTTATAAAGTAGCAAACTAATTCCTTTACTAACAGGTTAAAGAAGACAATAAAATACATAATAGTTGAAATTCTTTTATTATATAATTGTTGAGAAAGAGAGAGAGAGAGAGAGAGAGAGAGAGAGAGAGAGAGAGAGGAACCATCCAACACTCAAGACTTCAAAGCTTTGTGTGTGTCCTCCATATTATCCTTAGTAAACTATATTTGAATCAAAACATATCTTTCCATGTTAATTTTCAATGTAATTAGCAATGTGACAATTCACAAACTACAAAATGACAACAAAATACAGCATCATACTGTAGTGTAGCTTAAAAAATACTACTGTAGAGTTAATAGAAATGCATTTATGAAACTACACGTTTCATATATTTCTTAATTTTTAATGTCTTCTGTATAAAATAGAGAATTATGGGTAGATATTCGTCATCATCATGCCTTACCGCGTAGCATTATACATTACCCCTATCTTTTGTTTCCTTTACATTTCGCTAGCAGATGATAATTACCAACACAACGTGATCCGTAAAACAACTCTTTACATTTATCATTTTGTAGTTTGGTTTGATTTGCTTTATTTCACTTCGCTTTTTGTGCCACTTTTGGCTAATTTGCGAAGCTGCGGATGAGTGATGATATGATGAAATGGATGAATAGACACTCATAAACATCCATGCCCAGGCCAGGATTCGAATCCGGGACACCTGGCGTTGTAGAGCGATGTGCTAACCACTCCGCCACGGGGCCGGCCATTTTGTAGTTACACCGTATGAAAAGAGAAGGGAAGAATGAGTCCGGTGATTCCATTATGTAACGTGATCTTACTTTCTGTCAGTTTTCATGTATTTCCACGTGAAATGCATGAAAATCCCGGCACTACGTCGGCTCGAACCAGAGGCCCCGAATTGTCTCCTGGGCGGCATCATTCATCTTCCAGAAGTCATTACTCGCCAGGCCTAAATGTGGGATGTGCGAGAGCTCACACTCGAGAAGAATGGCAAGAATTGACATGTACAATAAATGGGGTTTGTACTCTCCACGACTGAATCGATATGGACATTATTAGGAAAAGGATCTTACTTGCCTCACGTTTGGATGAAGGTTATTTCCACAGATTGTCCTCTCAATACTGCCTGGCCTCCCTGTCAGAATTCACTCTGCTCACGCACCACAGTTCAATAACCGACCCCAACTTCCTTGCTCTCTCAATCCCCGATCCTCGCTCCATCTCCCTCACTCGCCAACCGTCTTTCACCATCAACACTCCTCGACTGCCCCCCTAACGTTTGCGTAATATCTTACTAAGCATTCCTTTGTCTGCTTCCTGTTAGGTTAAGAATAACAGCAGACTTGTCACTTTTACCCATCGCCTTGGGTACGATACGGTATTCTACTATGACCGACTTTTGTGTAGAAGTTAATTTATAACCTCAAATGTGAAAACCTGATCCAAAATTTATGGGAACACCCACTTAAACGTTACGCGATACATCTGAAAATTCTGGTGCTACAGCACTGTCTACGTCTTCGGTCCTAAGAGTAACTCCATCGTCATTCGCATTCACTATACTTGAAAGCCACCAAGGTTTATGCAAGACAAGGCTTCAAGATCGAAGACAGCTTCTGAATGCCCTGTAATGTTCTGTGTCCTTTTCTTCTGTTATTTTTCTTCCTTTCCCTTTCCCTTCTCTAATTCTCTGTCTTATTCGCTTTTTCGTTTCTCTCTCTTTTTGTTCGTTTTTTCGATTCCCTTCCCTGTCGCTTCATTATTTATTTTCCCTCCTTTATGCCTACCTAGCCCTCACCTTTTGTTTTCTTCTTTATTTCAATTCTTTTTACTTTCTCCTTCTCCTTCTCTCTCTCTCTCTCTCTTTCTCTCTCTCTCTCTCTTACATCTTTATCTGCTTTGTCTTACTATCTGTAAATTCTTTTCAAGGAAGAATCTAGAATTACATTTCACCGAGTTCGATCAAAGTGTCTCACATGTAATAATAATAATAATAATAATAATAATAATAATAATAATGACAATAATAACGTTTATACTCACTTTAACAAGATTGAATAATAATAACGAGTCCCGCACCGTGGCTGTGCGATCTAAAGCATATCGCCCACTGAGACGGGGTAATATGAGTCAACAGAACTTCTGTTGTATGCTTCTATTGAGATCAAATGTTGTAACGCCCACTACAGGGAAACGCTCGGAACCTGCATTTCTCCGCGTCACATTGGGCGTTAGGTTTACGTCGTCGTTTATTTCCCTTATACATTTATATTTTTTTCCATTATTCTTACTTGCACTGTCAGGAAAATGCAAAATTACATGTCCGAAATATCGCGTCCGAATGTTAATTTTAAGAAATTATTTTGCAAATTAAACTTCTCTTTGCAATAATACAAATCCAAAAATACTCTCTAATGTACGAATTGTAAAATCACTTTTATAACTATCGACGAGATTTTAAATTGAATTTACAATTTAAATAAATTACGTCCTTCTGTGATTTGTTTTTATACGTTTTTAATTTTCCTTTTATCGGCATTCGGACCTTCCCAATTTTGATTTTGTTTATTTAACGTAATTTTTGTTTATTCAGTCTGATCACACTTATCTCAGAAGTAAAATATACAATATCCGTGAAGACAGCCCCACCCTTAACGGCACAAATTATGACTTATTCTAAAAATTAGTGCTGTGAAAATATACAGTCGAAAGGTTACTGCTAGTTTCATAGATTAGGAAAGTTATCATTCAGTGGCCTCACCCACAGAAAAAACAAATTACAAAATAAATGCAATGATTTAGTGTTCAATTACTGATGTTCAACGTGCACAAAAGAAAAATTAGTGCTGTTCTTACGAGTAAGTTATTAGAGAATAATTGATTCCTTTGATTTATGCTGCCTCTGAAGATGGTCTCACCCACAATATCAAAGACGTTCAACATTTTGTTTCTCGAAAGGGCCTTGAGCTCCTGCATGTGCCCCTAGAAGGGTGTACATATTTCTTTCATCTTACGCCATGTTGGATTTCAATATTCACATCCTAATTTGGATTGCACATTTTATAATTAGTGAAATTCTACAAAGAAAAAAACAATTCTCACCTACTGCTCGTACAGTACTCGTCTTGCAAGGTGCTGTTTCCTCTGTTCTCCTATTTCATTGGCTTCTGAGGAGGCTTCGAAGTCGTGAAGTCGAATTTGGAAGTCTTCTATTGGTGGATTCTCCTTCCACTCATCGAAACCTTCAACTGTCATCTGAGAAACAGAAATGCATTCGTTTTACTATTCTATTCGTACCACAATTTTCACTATAATAACACAAGAAATATTGCTGTAATTGTATTGTTCTGCGGCAGGACATATCTAAAATGATCCTCGATTTAGATTATTTCAAACAAGCATTGTTGTTTAGCCAAAATATTAGATAGGTCTTGATTTTAAAACCAATATAATGTTTTCTGATTGCAACAACGCAGGAGAAGCTAATTTAAACGAATAACTTATTTGTTCACCAACACACACTCAACGCTTTTAATGATAACCTACATTATGTGTAAATTGAGATAGCGTTGTTGAGATAGTTCGTTATGTTTTCATGGACGAATTTATCACGCACCTTCTTATTATAGAAAAAATTCTACTCATCACTATAATAACATGTTTCCAGTGAAAATGCGAATTGTTAAAGTTTGCTTGAGAGTACGGTATACATTTAATTATTTTTGTAAGTCTTACGTTTGTTTTCCTTGTAGACTGGTTTTGGCTTCAACTTCTATCTGACTGAATTTGCTATTCACTCACAGATTTTTATCAGTCATAGCTATCTTCGCAATATATATGAGCTCTATAGAAACGTTTAACACATCGTCATTGTTGTTCTAGTATATTGATGTAAGGCAACAATGAAAACGTTAAGGCAGTGGCGAAGCGTGGTATCGCTGGAAGGTTAGGCACAGACGTGTGAACGGAGTTAGGGAAAGGCTGTGATCTTTTTTAGAAGCAGTAATGTTTTACACGTTAAAATGTTTAAAATGTAGCCTATAAAAATAAAATATACCATATTTCCTCAATCTCATTATAGAAATATTATTAGGTACATTAACATACGTAAATGTCAATTATTGGTGATACCTTTCTTTCTTTCAAGTTCAATGTAACTATTCAAATTGGTGTTTAAAGTCCACTTTATTCGCAGTAAGGCTAATCGGGACTGGACGTGCAGTTTAAAGTGGGATGTGCCTACACCGTGTATCGAATCCGGGACTCCTTGATTACCTTTCTTCCCAATTAATTCCCCGGCTATCGACATAACACGAACGAGCAGGACTATGACATAACTTAAATATATTTTTTTCTGAGTTGAAATCAAAGTAGTTCACAGAGTGGCGTTTAGAAGCATTGAACTTTATTTAACACCATAAAAAAGAATCATCTGTCAAATAGTATTCTGAGACCGTATGTTTTATTGTTGCTGCAGTGGAGGATAACTTTCAAGACCCAAATGAGTTATGCGCATAGGTGGAGTCTCCAGGTCTTCCTTATCGCACAACGCGAGAACAACTTACGTTCTGACGTCACCGGAGAATGTTTTCATTGTTAGGTTAGGCTTGTTTGGCTTAGCACAAATATTATATTTGGAGTGTATTTATGCTAAGATAACCAAACCTAACATAACTACTTGAGCATTCCTCGTCTGACGTCAGAACGCAAGGTTGTCCTCCCGCGGTGCGATAAGGAAGACCGGAGTCTCTTGGTTCCTGATTACGGGAGAGACAGGTTGCAAATATCAGCCATGCTGAAGTAACAAGTGTAATGTCTTTTGAGCCATAAAACGTTATTATTAAAGTAAAATCTATGCTTAAGAACAACAATTTAACAGTGAATGATTGTAGTTTACAATTTGCTTCCATCGCTGTTTGGGAATGAACTTTGCGGGAAGTCTATTCGCCCTAGTAGGAAGCACCGACTTCATCTTGTCTATTACAGGCGTGCGTACCACTGAAATTATACTTTCCCTCTGAATCACTCAGGATGTTATGGGACGACCAGCTGAAGCTCTTTCAGAGGTGCCTCATTGCATGCGAATATGTAAGAATGACATCGAGTATTAGGCAAGAATAGAGATTTGTAGATTAACAGAGGTGACTAAAAGTTTTGAGCCTCAAGAAAACCAAAGAAGATACAGATTTAGCAAGGCTTTTTATTTTTCAACGTAATTCCCGACAAGGATTACACACTTGCTCCAGTAGTGTTGAAGCATCTTTATCTCATTGGAGAAGAAGTCTTCATGTTGGGAGCATAAGAACTTCTCCACGACTTCAATGATAGCGTCGTCGTTGACCAACTGAACTGGGACCAGCAGTCATGGATTGTTGCCATGGCAATCGCTATGGTGTGTGCGGGATCATTGTCCTGGTGGAAGAGGATTCCTCTGGTCAGCATGATTGGCCTCATTCCTTGGCTTTGCACTCTGAGACGTTTCAGTAGGTCAGAGTAACACTCTCAAGTGATGGTGTGACTCATTTCAGGGTAATCAATCGGATAATAATGGGAAAGTTAGCGAATCCTTAAAAACTGATGCCATCACCTTCCTGGCTGACCTTCTTTAGTATGAAAGATGATGCATCTTTCCACTGCTTCGATTGTTATTTTCTTTCCGGCTGATAGTGGTGAACCCAGCACTCATCCATAGTAATGAATCAAATAAGAAACTTCTTGTTCCACATCTGCTTCAAAGAGTTCCAAATTGTCCGTTAACATCTCCTGCTGAGTGTGCTTCTACTCAGGAGTCAGAAGACATGGGACCAATTGAGCAGAAAGATCTGAGAAGCCAAGCTCTATCTTCACAAAGTTGACAACTGTGCACTCAAGGGTACACTTGTCGATAGCATTTCGCTATCGGAGGCAGATTGTCTGGCGCCATTACCAGTGCATAGTTTTGCCGCCATTTTTCAAGATGGCGGATTTTTCCCAAATATATTTGGATAGCGGATTTTTAATATATTATTCACTATACCATTCCGCACAATCTGGCACAAAAAAACATTTGTGTTGCAATTATTTCAGGGTTAGGCCTTTTTTATCCGTTCGTTTCCTCTACTATATTAGGCCTTAATTGACACGGGGATTCTGGATTAAACGTTGGTGGGGGGGGGCACAGTATCCAACTCTATGTCTTATATTATGGCGGGTATTTTAGTTAGAGGAGGATTGAGCATTAAATTGAGGGAGGTATCCAATTCTTGTGTATTACTATTGTCTTAGACTGTTGCGGAAATTCTGGTGTGGAGACTGAGAATTAATTTTTAGGAGGCAATATCCACTCTTCAATATCAAAAGTAAGTCTAAAATTGGCATGGAAATTTTGGTGGTAGGATTGAGTACTAAATTTAAAGGAGGAGATAGGAAGCTCTTGATAAAGTGTTAAATCTTAGATTGTCAAGGGATTTCTGTAGTGAAGAGATTGTTCGAACATTAAATTTGGAGACTGTATTTAGCGATATGGTATCCACACGTTTTCGACCCCGAACGTGCCAAAAGAGAAGCTGGATCTCGCGATCCTAAGAAAGTATTGACACCCCATTAAATTAATATTCTTGAAAGTCTGCAGAGAAATGGATGTAAACATTTTCTTGCTCGCCTAGCTCGACAAGTACGTACTTACTTTAAGCTTGTTTATGCAAAATGATTTCATTATGTTCACTTTTGTAATGACTTTTTGTAAATGATATGAATGTTAAACTGACAATAAAAATTGAAAAATCGTAATTACTTTATTCTTTTGGAATTTTTTTTAGGGCGACGAAATTAGGAACACCTTTTTTTGCTTTTATATATAATATGTACTTTTGAAATTAATTTCTTTTAGTGCTAGGAAGTGATTACACAGGCATATTGACTTGGTTTCCAGATAAAGTGATAGTTAGCTAAGGGTGCTAGTGTCGTAGAGGCTTGTGCATTTTACATTATACTCATTAAATCACTGTTCTACTGCACAGCAAATTATGAAATAACAATAATATAGTTCAAAATCACAACACTGTTCTCTGATGAGTATACTTATTATTTGCACTAAATAAATACATTAAATTATGCACCAATTACTATGATTCTAACTATATACAAAACGTTCTTGTTATCTCCTTCACTTGTTTCTTACAACTGGTTGCTTAGCAACAAAACAGTATGCTATAACATTTCTTTCTTTTTCCTTTACACAAGAAGTAATTATACATTTTACAATTTGAAAACAGTCACAAGCGAAAGCCAAATTTTGGAGCTCTTAGGCCATTTAATACGAACTCCAGTTACGAAAACGTGATAAGGTGACGAAATTTGGGCGCCTTATCTTATCATTAGCTTACTGTTGTTATTATTAATTGTATTTCGCCAAGCCGTTAAAGATTTTGGTACTATAAAGATTTAACCTTCGCAAGCTTTATTGCAGGCAGTACAAAATTGTCTTCGAAATTGATGAGAAATTGATATGAATGCATTGAATTGAATAACTGAATTAGAAGGAAATGCACTTACCAACCCTTTAAGATAGCTCAGTTTCCGATGGGCAGCATTTTGCTTCCGGTTCTGGGCCACTCTGTCGTCTGTGAAAAGTACAAGGTAAGACACAAATAATCCAAACGCTGTAGTATTATTTATTAAGAACTAAAGCTTAATGCAAAGGAAAGTTGAATATTAGCCAGAACCAGTAGCGGCGATTCGGTACCAAAACTGGGCGGGGGAAGGGGTGGGGCAAGGAGAGTTCAGTTTCTCTCGCTAGACAAGGGTGAGCATTAAGAGACCATAGTGCAGGGACAAAGGCGACAAAAAGTGGAGTGGTAACTGCCCTCCACGTCCTCCTAATCGCCGCCACTGGCCAGAACGAGGGTACAGAGATTCCAATATTTATTCAGACTGTAACGAACGGTACAAACTTTCATGGCATGGATCAACCTACTCGCTGGAATCCACTACGGGCCAGCGCATTGACCGAAATTTTCTTAGAGCAGGCCGGACGTCCCCAAACTCACAATCTATTTCTCTCAAATGCAAATCTGTATCAGTACTCTTCAAACAGTGGTTCTGATCACTCGAGAGACCATGTAAGCATGTCACCATTACGTAATCAAAAAGAGTATTAGTTCGATATTGTCTAGGCCATTTGTCAAATGTAATGTCAGAGGAAATCTTGTCGTTTCCTCGGGCTAAGACCATTACATTAATTTGGTAAGCTCTGGTTTTCATTGGAGGGTTTTATTTTAAACACTGGGACATTTCAATTAGTACTAATTGGGAAATCGACGAGTATGTTGTAATTGATAACTATTATATTAATTTGATTTTTATTACTGTCCAGCCACCTCCTCGTGGTGAGCTCTGGGTTATTTTCAAAGCATAATAAGCTATGAAAATAAGCGAAGCGCTGGACAGTAATTGAGGAACTGTTAGCAATTAGAAAGCCAAAATCTTTTATTTAGTCTTTTGTATCGGAAAACTTTCGAATAAAACACGAAGTCGAAACCAATTGGAAACCATCAATAGAAAAAATGGAATTTTTAGCCTCAAATTGACAATTTTTTACCAAAAGCATACGTAAACAGCATAGGACCCCTGAGTCACGAATGTAACATATTTGCCATAAACAAAACAATAAATGACCATAATGCAGAAAAAAATACATGAAATAGCCAAATAATGACATTTTTGTGAAATTGTTGTGCGTGTTGCATAACCAAATCACTATCAAAACTTCAAGGTCGATGCGCGCCACCTAAACGACCTCCAAAAAATCTGAAAAAAAAATCAGACTTGTTTCCAGGAAACCTCTCTAGCTCCTGTGTGATTGGTGCTAGGGCCCGGCACCGGACTGCAGCCTGGTGGTTGAGAAACACGACTCTAAGAAGTGCATTCAATAAATAACCGGGAAAGCCGTATAAAAAATCTAAAGTCCTACCGTGATTGTTATATGTTTGTTAGACGCTGGGAAACAATTACGCAAGATTGCGGCACCCTTACATGAGTGCTCCAAGCCGGAGCAGCGAAGTGTTGTGAGATTTTTGTTGAGTGAAGGCGTGAAACCAATAGAAATTCATCGCCGCATGCCAGTTCAGTACGGTGACAACTGTATGAGTCGATCACAAGTGTACGAGTGGGCTGAGAAGTTCAAACAGGGCCAATGTTGAAGATTCTCCGCGCCCGCTTCGCTCTGTCACTGCAGTCACGGAAAGCAACATTGCTCAAGTGGAGGACTTGATACGGGAGAACAGGAGTATTACTGTCAGTGTAATAGCTTCTCAGATGGAAGCATAATGTAAACAGTACCACCTACACCAACCTTTTGTGCGAAAAACTGAAACCAGGCATGGTGCAGAGACGAGGTGGTCTGCCGTCCGCTGGTGTTCTCTTGCTCCATGACAATACGCGACCACACACTGCCAATGTCACATTGTCTACCATCGAGGACCTAAAGTTTGAGTGCTTACCCCATCCTCCATATTCGCTCGATCTTGCACCTTCCGATTTCAAACATAGTACTCTAGTTCTTTTGGTGCTTGTAATAAATATTTGTTACAACATATTTCCGGTTATATATTGAATGAGCCAGCCTTGTATCATGGAAATGAAAGCTTCAACCCGTTATTTCCCAAAGAACACAACTCCTGGAAAATCGATTATTCGTCCGCCATGCGTCGTCTAGTTTCACCGAAATGCAATACCAGAGCTGCAGATTATCCACAGTCGTGGCTACAGTCGTGATTTCTGTTTGCTGACAGGTAAGATTTGTATATCCTCAATTCGGTTAGCTTATCCCCCACCTGCACTAGTTAGTATTACTTACCTTGTATTGAAATAGATTCTCTTAGCTGAATGGAGTCTGTGACTGTAGATTCTGAAAATAGTAGACCCTGCATCTCAATGTGTGCTTACGCACTCAGAAATTTACTTTATTCACTCATTCCACTCAATTTTATTTTTAACTCCACTAAGAAAGACTGGAAACCATAGATGCATTGTTATTGCAACATTGTTAAATGAAACATTTACTTATTGTTCATACCTATTGTTTGAGTAATAAAGATTTATAATCTGGTGCATTTTCACTTCAACCTGGTGAAAAATAATAATAAAAAGAAACGTACTTCCATATAACTGACCATGCTCCACATTGTGAACATTCCCAAGATTTCTAATGAATGAGATACATTTATTTTCGTAAGTGTATAAAAGTCCATAGTTTTAAAAGCAATTATGCATTTTCATGTGAAGATAGAGCCAAGCGTAAGAAACTTCATATCGCAACCAGTGAAGGTAACTTCTGAATGTCTATACCCTTGTACCCTTGTAGAAGCAGCGTCGGATGATGAATCAATGATCTGCAATTCATCATCGCCGTGTCAAAAGTTATACTTAACAAGTGACAGCATAATGGAACATTCGGTATTTCCAATTGAAAACATTTGCCCTAATAAAAGTTGAAAAAAAAACTTTAATGAATTAGTTAGCAGCATTGATGACAATAATAATAGAGTACTGACGAAATAACGTACTTACGGATCGTTCCAAGTCATTTCAACAAGAACATGTCACCCACCATCTCAGATTTTGATAAAACTTGTTATACTTGTATCCTTATAGTTGAAATAAACCCCTGATTCTTTTTTTCACTCTATCTCAAACAGTTTTAATTTTGCGGCACTTCGAAATGTCATTATATCTGCGTAGTCTGTCACTCTTGAGTCTCTCGGCAGTAGATCACAAATGTGATTCCCACTGCAACCCTGATTTTTCGACCCCTCAGAAAATCGCACCGAAACCTCAAAAACTCACTTTCTCTCCACGTTTCGCGCCTCATTTATTGCGCTGACGATGTTTCACGCGCAGAAAAACCGGTACGAGAGAAAAACACTTTCTCGTACTTCAAGTACGAATGCACCTTATCGTAATTTTTTTCTAAGTCCGGGCCAAATGTTTATATATCGCGAGCTTTGTAAACCTCTCGCGAAACGATGTGATATTTCTGCCACACACACATATGCGCGCGCGTGCCTCTCATTATTTCCGTATTGTGACGCAAACAAACAAACAAATAATAATAATTATTGTTGTTTTTTTAGGATTCCTGGCCCCTATAACCTCGCCAGGGTGCGTGGTGCCCAACCAAAAAAAAGTAAAAGGTTCTAACGGCTGCGGTTGTAGATAACCACATACCTCTATAGAGTTTCACGTGTTTGTTTTTGTCCTATGGGACACCTCTGTTTGTCAAAAATTCGAGATATTTGCAATTTAAGATTTTTTTTAATGCTGGACTTAGAAAATTTTCGATTGATGAAAAAAAAAATTGGTTCCATGACGACCTATGTTTATTTTGGTATGGGTGGACAGAGGACACCGAGACTCGACCGACACACTAAACCCGACCTCTCTACGACTATTCGTTCAAAAGTTACGAGTGATCAAAAGTTTTGGAGGGAGGTGGGTTAACTTCTTACCCCTTGACCCCAGGACCACCAAAACTTTGTATACGTATTCTACACCTCCAAAATCGACAGGGGGCATCTAACGATGCCAGTATGGGGGTGTTTTTCGATATATTTTTTCGATAACTCTTACCATTTTCGAGATATTTGCAATTTAAGATTTTTTTAACGCTGGACTTAGAAAATTTTCGGAATATTTTTTTTTTGTTCCATGACGATCTATGTTTATTTTGGTATGGGAGGACAGAGGACACCTAGACGATGCTAACGCAAGAAATCCCAGCTCTCTATGATTATTTTTTCGAAAGTTATGAGTGATCAAAAACATTTTTGGCAATTGGCCCACCCTTGACCTCCAAGAACCTCCGAAAACTTTGTACACGTACTCTGCATCACCAATATCGACAAAAGGGTCAACGGGGAGGATTTTTGCACTATCTCTCTCTCTCACTGTTTTTCGAGACATTTGCAATTTAACGCTGGACTTGGAAAATTTTTCGACAGAGGGGTCAAATTTGGTTCCATGACAACCTATGTTTTTTTTGTTAGGAGATCAAAGAGGACACCGAGACTCGACCGACGCACTAAACCCAACCTTGCTGCGACTATTCGTTCGAAAGTTATGAGTGATCAAAGTTTTGGGAGGTGGGCTAACTTCTTACCCCTTGGCCCCAGGACCACCAAAACTTGGTACACGTATTCTCCACCTCCAAAATCGACAGGGGGGGTAGCTTCGCTACCGGGATGGGGGTGTTTTTCGATATATTTTTTCGATAACTCTTACTATTTTCGAGATATTTGCAATTTAACGCTGGACTTGGAAAATTTTCGATTGATGAAAAAAATTGGTTCCATGACGACCTATGTTTATTTTGGTATGGGTGGACAGAGGACACCGAGACTCGACCGACACACTAAACCCGACCTCTCTACGCGTATTCTACGTCACCAAAAGAAAAATCGACAAGGGGAGATTTTTCGATAACTCTCATTCTTTGCAAAATACTTAGGTTTTTTTGATAGACGACAACGACGGAGTCATCAATGAGTAAACATCTGAACTCGGTGAACAAGTCAACTTCTGCAAACATTCCCCGAGTGTGCGTGCGTGTGTGTATATGTGACGTCGACCTGTTAAGAATGTCACGTCAATAATACTATAGTTCAAATCACAAACCCTGATACCTTCTGTAAACAAAACCACCTGCATGCAGAAAGCATTGCAAACTCATAGGAGTAAAATAATCCACACGAAAATCCAGCGTTGTTACAGGATTTATTACGTAAGGTAAAACAATGGCAAATTTGTAGTATGGGATACGCTGCCGCAAATGACGTCTCACTTTAAACCCAATGCTTTTTTCTTTTGTACTTATTGCTTCACCTTTATGATTAACTCTTTGCACCAGTAATCAGTTCCCATAAATTTGGCTTTTTTTTTTTTTGCATGCGAATTGAATATATTTTACTTGCATCTCTTTAGACAAAATGATATAACATGGTAATGTATATTTCTAAGGATGATATAGATAGGAGTGTATTTGAAATTTGTTTGTAGATTTTATGTAAATTGTATCTTATGTAAATAAAATATATAATGGGCATAAACAGCCATATGCAATGCTGTAAGTCCAATAAATATATTGATGATGATGACAAAGGAAGTTAGTAAATTTATTGCGGTTGGAAACTTTGACAAGCATCCTAATAACGATTTTTATTCCGCCAAATAGAGTGTACTTCGTAAAATAACTTGGTGACATGGCAAGGCAAGATAAGTGTGAACATTTTGTAGTAATATGCATTGTAATTTTCAATGAGCTTAGAGATTTGTGTACATAATAATATTTTATAACATTGGTTATTTTCTAAAAATAATCATGTGAACAGCAAGGAAGTAGTGCAACTTAGTAATATTGCCTGACTTATCCTTAGAAAAATAACATGCCGAGTTCTGTGCGTGCGGGAAGGTCTCAGTGTTCTCCGAACTTGTTTTTTAAAACACCAGCAAGGACAGCCTTTGGAAAGGGGTGAGAAACAGATTCTACTCAATATTTATGTAACGTTCTGTCAGTGGTATCCTGAGAAACCAGTAAATGAAGTGGCTAAGTTGGTATCCCAGTGCAGTGGTGTGTCAGTGTCTGCAGTTGTAAGGGTTATGAAAGAGAGAATGACCGGGAGAGTAACAATGTATGCGGCTGCATATTCGTCTGTAGTTTTGAGAGCGGGTTCTCATATTCAGAGGCTCTTATATAAAATGAATAGGTGCGGCGAACTATGAGTGTAACAGCAGATGATTGCGGTCATGGATCAGCTGACGCGGAGTGATACATCGAATCGGTGAGACCGTTTGTTTACAGAAGGTCTCAGGGTTTGTGATTTAGACCTTAGCTTGGATATGTCATAACCTTCTTTTTTTTATAGAGAAAAGAGAGAGAGAGAGAGAGGGTCATGTAACTGGTGATTTGCTTGGCTAAGGGGAATTTTCTGAGAATTCTTTCCATTCCAAATATTTTTTGTATATGTGTGTGTGTGTGTGTGTGTGTGTGAGTGTGTGTGTGGTTGTGTAGAGATTTATGCGCTTATGTATGTGTGTAAACATTAAGGCATTGACTTGTTAAGAATGTTACATCAATAATACTGTCTCGGGAATGTTATGCTTTTTTTTCTCTATAAAAAAGAGAAATTTGTGTTGATTGTTTGGTTAAAAAGAATTTCCTAATTATTTGTTTTGTCACAAGAATTGTTTGCATTCCAAACATTCCTAAGTGTTTGCATAAAGATTGATACACTTACAGCTATATATATGTGCATTAACTTGTTAAGAATATCACATCAATAATACCGGCTCGGAAATGTCATGTCCTCTTCCTCTATAGAAGGTCATATAAAATGTGCTAATTGGTTGGCTAAGGGGGATTTCCTGATTAGTAAATTGAGGTTATAAATACGTACGTATAAAGGTTTTGCTAATATGGAATGCTAAAGCTCAGTACTTGGCTCTCTCAGGGATTCGAATTCTATTAGGTTAAACAGCATAGAAATTTCACAGCAAGAATTCTCATATTTACTGACGATATTCTTAACAACCTGTGTTGTGATTCCACTATAAACTGTATACAAAATATGCAGTCCCTGGAATGAGATGGACGAGGCTTATGAACCTCGACCTATACAGTTGTACAATCTGACAATGAATGGATGTTTTTTTTTTATTAAGCATAGCAGTGTGTTTTCGCCTATTTTAATAACAGGCAACAATGTTAGAAAATGGCCCCAATAATACAATTTAAAAATCACTAATGTGATATGAACTTTTTTTTTTTTTACTTGTGTGTATTTGAATATGAAAGTGAGGTACTTTAAATAATTGAGGGGAACAATCACAAATAAGCTTGCAACGGTATTGGGAGGTGTCACGAGTTCAAATTTTAGACGATTTCTGTTAATCTGCTAAGGCGATATCGGTACGAAAAAAATTGTAAAAAAAAAAGAAGAGGCAAATTTGGCTAATGGCAACGATGAGGATGAATAATGATAATTATGATGAAATTGATGTGTGGCACTTGGAAAACAAAAACTTCAAAGTGTATTGCACCAACAGCTACCCCCTCCCCAAATACAAGGCAGTTAACAGAGGTGTATATTTGTTGGTTTACGAGTCTGAGGGCTTAAGTTAGTATGTTCACTATAGCTATACATATTAAAAAATGAAATGACCTGAGCAATAAAATATAACAATACCGATTCTGGCTTTTTGTCGGATGACGTAGTGGTAACGTTGTTGCAATCCCACACCCTGATGGTGTATAGACTTAAATGTTTTGCATAATATGAAATATTGTTAATGGGAATGTGTTGTTTTCTAATGTTCAATATAGAAAGCAGATAACAAGAAAAAAGAAGAAAAGAAATGTTGCAAGTAGATACGGAGCCTCAACCCAAACACATATATTATCAGACAGGATGTCAACAATGCATTCATAACTAACATGTGATTATTCAAAAATTGAAATAGTGCAGTGGGAAACAATCAACTAACTAACTCTCTAGGCTTTTTAAACCCGAAGAGAGCAAAATACAAGCACAAGCGTAAATAATTAAATAAGTTCGAATTTTTTGATCTAGGTATGGATGCAGACAGGTACTAAGTTTTGTGTGTGAACACAATTGATAATGGAAAATCCTCTTCAATATAATAGCATAGTGGTAATGTTGGTCTTGCCTTGTTCCTATCGATAACATAGTGGTTACACGAAAGAAAGAAATAAAAAAAAATTAAAACACTGTCCCCTATTAAGAAATACTTCTCGAAATTATTCAACTACTTTTTTCTCTTCCTATCTTCGTAACTAAAAAAAAAATGTTTTGTCAAATGTTTGGATGACTATGAAAATATTGAAACATATGATGTAATAATAAAACGTTGTTGCATTGTAATCAAATGAATTCGTTGAATATGTAGAATATGGTAGGATATATCTTAAAATATTAGAAGCTTCCAAAAAAAAATAATAATAAAACTCCTGTAGGATTTTCCGTGTAGCAGTGAGACACACTAACTAACTAACTAACTAACTCCCTAGCCTTCTTAAACCCGAAAGGTAAACGTTCTTATACGTTCTTAAACGTTTCAACGTTTATAGAAGAACGATAAAAACGTACTGTGATATTCATCTTCACGATTAGTCAAACGTATCATTCATTCCCTGTTCATATTTTCCATCCTTAAATTCTAATAATTATTTTATCTAACAACAGATTAAATTAAATACCAAACATTATCGAGAAGCAATTCCTAGAAACATTATACTAAAATATTAACATTATAATAAGTGTCCTTCTATAGCTATTTCAGTCTTCAAACTGCTTCCAACGGCTTCCGTACGTTGATTCGCGATTAGTCAAACATGTCAAATATAACTGCTATTAGTAAACGTACGAGGAAAAATAAGTTTTGTAGAAATTCTCTTCTCGATAAGAACACTATATTACTACCTTTATTACATTAAATATTAATTAATTAATTAATTCTCTAGCACTCTTGATTCTGAAAATTCGTAGTTACAGTTCAATTTGTACTTATCCTGAGCAAAATTTATGTATATTCTATTCCAATTTTTACAGATTTCTTTTAGATTCATCTCCATCTTCGTTTTGGTCCTTTACCATCAGGTTTCCCAACAAGATTCCTGTAAAATCTCCTTTCTCATTCGTGCCCACCTAAGTATTTGTGATTTAATCATCAATCTAATAATACTTGGAATATATAATAATAATATACTTCTAAATTATGTAACCTTCACCATTCACTTGTTTCTTCATCCCCTTTTAAAAATATTTTCCTAAGAATCTTATTTTCAAATACTCTCAATGTCAATGCAAGGGATCAAGTTTTCGCATCCACAGGCACAATTACTGTTATTGGATATTTTAACATTTAGTATCTTAGATATTAAACAAGAAGACAAAAGTTTATGAAGAAAAAAGTAACATGCATTTGCTGAATGAAGCCTACATAAGAGACCTGTAGGAAGACCAAGACGAAGATGGAGGGACAACGTTGAGATGGACCTAAAGAAAATCGGTAGGGATGGAAAAGGGTATATAGAACTTGCTCAAGATAGGGACAAATAGAAGGCCTGTGTTGCTGAACCTTTCAGGTTTAAGAAGGCTAGGGAGTTAGTTAGTTAGTTAGTTAGTGTGTCTCACTGCTACACGGAAAATCCTACAGGAGTTTTATTATTATTTTTTTTTGGAAGCTTCTAACATTTTAAGATATATCCTACCATATTCTACATATTCAACGAATTCATTTGATTACAATGCAACAACGTTTTATTATTACATCATATGTTTCAATATTTTCATAGTCATCCAAACATTTGACAAAACATTTTTTTTTTAGTTACGAAGATAGGAAGAGAAAAAAGTAGTTGAATAATTTCGAGAAGTATTTCTTAATAGGGGACAGTGTTTTAATTTTTTTTTTATTTCTTTCTTTCGTGTAACCACTATGTTATCGATAGGAACAAGGCAAGACCAACATTACCACTATGCTATTATAATGAAGAGGATTTTCCATTATCAATTGTGTTCACACACAAAACTTAGTACCTGTCTGCATCCATACCTAGATCAAAAAATTCGAACTTATTTAATTATTTACGCTTGTGCTTGTATTTTGCTCTCTTCGGGTTTAAAAAGCCTAGAGAGTTAGTTAGTTGATTGTTTCCCACTGCACTATTTCAATTTTTGAATAATCACATGTTAGTTATGAATGCATTGTTGACAGTAGTGTAATTGGGGCGGTTCAAAGTAATACTTTGTAGGTATGCATTTGTAGCCTCTTTTTTTATCAATTGAATATCAGTTTTTGACATATTTTGACAATTTTTTGTCGATGTTTTAGCGTTTAGCGATGTTTTAGTAAAATTTCCCTTTTTTCCCTTTTTTCCCACTCATACTTGGTAGGTATATCACGATCTTACGTGATACAACTTAACCTATCTTTTTTTTTCTTAAGATTTTTTTAATTTTTTTACGATCCTAAGTGATATAACTTAACCTATCATTTTTTTTATATATTTACGCATCGAACTAACCTACAAGGGACTCTGTTTGTTTTAATATTTCAGTATTTTAAGGTTTTCACAAATTTTATGTAACCTAAAATGTGTTGGATGTTGATTTTTTTTTTTTTTAGTATGTGGCAATTTTTTTATCAATTTTTAAAACTGCTCCGTCACCCTCTCGTTCTTCACGTCCTACGCGAAGGACTTCTCTGCAATGAGGATGACGCTGCATAGAGTATCGGCAGGCAGCGCATCGTGGAACTCGCAGACGACCTTGATGTTGGTGCGATCGTTGACCACCACCTGCTTCCTTTTTGTGGTATTGATGACGAACATAGGTCTGTTGGTTTTGAATTCGCTGGGCGCGTAGTACATGTCCACGTTTCCCTCTGTTACCCTTTTGTAAGAGGTGTAAGCTTCGTAAAGTTTGAGGTAATCATCTTTGGTCATGTCGAGGTTGTAATTCTCGCGCGGGAACACTTCGTTCCTGCCATTCTTCAGATAAACGTTCTTGATCTTGCAGTCGTCGAACTTGCTGGAATCTTTTTCCTGATTCTTATCGCGCCCGGTCTGAAAGAGCACTACGACGAAATCTGGCATGTCGAACTGTATGTTGTTGAACTGAGTCGTGACGTCGAATTCCATGTGACTTCCCGACGCCAACTTCTGCACGCACTGGTAACCGTGAAAGTGAATCGGCACCTGCGGACTTTTCAAGATCTCCGCTTTGTACTTGAGGGCGTAGTTCGTCTCGTATTCCACGATCGGCATTCTCAACTCCATGCTCCGGATGACGCATTTCGCCGCTTCGGGTAAAGTGTTGGCTATCGGCGTGCCGTCTGCGTTCAAGTTGGTGTATCGCATCAGTGCGTCGTTGTCGTTGGCCGCTCTTCGAAACGTGATCCTCAGTCCTCCCTTCCACATGATCTCCTTGTAGTCCGAGAAGAATCCCGGAAGCAGACGCATGGGAAAGAGCACCGTGTGACTTCTCGTCGATATTTTGGTCCCCGCTTCGAATCCTCCCGCTTGGTAGTACGCTGCGTCCGTTTTGGATAATTTCAATGTTCCCACTGCCGTCGACGTGATGCCTGGATAATCGATTCTGTCGATGACGGTACCGTGTTTCCTCACCTCCACCTGCGAGAACAGGTGAGGCACGAAGTTGTCCACGAGTTTCAAATTGGCATTGGGCGGAAACGCTTCTCCGCTTTCCTTCTTCACCACGTCGAATTGAAGATAGAGGTCCGCTCTGTGAGGATGAACGAATATAGGTTCTATTCATATTTTACTCACGTATAGGTGTACATGATGAATCCGCAAATAGATTTGTCCTAAGTCTTATCGATTTCAAGATAACCCCACTTCCGGTCGCCATTTTGGATTTCCGAGCAGAGGTTCTATTCACATTTTACTCACGTATAGGCGTACGTGATGAATCCGCAAACAGATTTTACCTAAGTCTTACCTTTTACAAGATAACCCCACTTCCGGTCGCCATTTTGGATTTCCGAACATAGGTTCTATTCACATTTTACTCACGTATAGGCGTACGTGATAAATCCGCAAACAGATTTTTCCTAAGTCTTACCGTTTCCAAGATAATCCCACTTCCGGTCGCCATTTTGGATTTCCGAGCATAGGTTCTATTCACATTTTACTTACATATAGGCGTACGTGATGAATCCGCAAACAGATTTTACCTAAGTCTTACCGTTTCCAAGATAATCCCACTTCCGGTCGCCATTTTGGATTTCCGAGCATAGGTTCTATTCACACTTTTTCTCACGTATAGGTGTACGTGATGAATCCGCAAACAGATTTATCCTAAGTCTTACCGTTTCCAAGATAATCCCACTTCCGGTCGCTATTTTGGATTTCCGATCATAGGTTCTATTCATACTTTTTCTCACATATAGGTGTACATGATGAATCACCAAACAGATTTTACCTAAGTCATGAATTGGAGGGTCTATGAAAACCTATATTAATTCTCGTAAGAGAACAGAAAACAAAAGAAAACAACAAAAAAAAACAAAAAAAAACAACAATACTGTGGTCATTACAACAAATAGTCTTCTTCAACCCCTATCCAAGAAACCAAAAAATCATCATCCTAACTAGAACCATGTAACTATCTGCCATCTCTTAGAGGTTTTGTGAACTAAGTGGTGCTTTGTTTGTGTGTAAAAAAAAATGTAATGCTTTTTGCACTTGGTTATCATCACCTAACATGTTATTAATTGTTTTTTAAAATTAATTACAACTGAAAACTAATAATTAATATTATCTAAAGTTACTAATTAATATTATACAAGTAATTGATATAATTTTTTTGTTCTTGTTGCTAGTGTTGGGTAATTATAGTTGTTGCAAAATATAAGCTCTCGCGTATGACAGTTTCTGAGTTTTGTTGGGTATATATAGACGAATCGAAATTTTACTTGTTATGTTAAATTGTATGTTAGGGTACATGGTAGGAGAAATCATTGTATATTAGAGCGCTCTTTTAATGATTTGCCTATAACTGCATACATGCAGCCGTAAATTTAGCATAAAATATCCTGATCCTGTTTCTTCTAGCATGTGCGACGTTTGTTGTGGTGGGATCATTGGGGGAAATGTGTTTCTCCCATGATGCCATCTGACTTACTAGCATATACGATACGAAGAACAGGTGTGTATGTGGCTTACTAGGATTAGGCTCGTGGTAATGAGGTCCTAGTAGCTGAAACGTTGTCGGGGTATTTTGCATTTTTTTTTTTTATTACGTGCTAAACTACACGAGAGCCTCTACGTGCTTTAGAGTAAAAGGGTAATTTGAGCGTTTCTAAACAGAAAAGTATGAGCCCTTCGATTTACTATGGCGAGGCTCACGGTCTTACGTGATACAACTTAACCTAACAATTAATAAATGAGGCTCACAATCTTACGTGACACAACTTAACCTAACAATTAATGGACTTGGAAAAAAACAATGGCGAGCGTAACATGGCGATGACGTGGAGCCTACAATACAAGTTATTACATAACATTGTGATGACTCATATTAAGCACCCCTTAATTGTATTACTTATAAGGGTATACTATTGCACAACGTTTTCGCAACAAGTTATTAATTAACATTGTGATGACTCATATCTAATGCTCTTTGTTGTATTAACTATAAGGGTGTAATAGAATCAGCAGTTAAATAAAGTATAAATCAAGAAAAAGTAAGCCATGGTTCGCATAACCTAATAGAAATAGACTTAGGTGGTTAAAGAACACCATGTTTAGAAGATTACTTGAAAAGTAAAATTGAAATTGAAATAAAAGTATCAGAGGTGCAAATGAATTGAGAAAGGGGTGGCAACCTAAAGTAAACTTCATAAAAAAAATTGCTGACTATTTTAAATAGATGGAAGAACTACTTTAATGACGTTTTAAATGTTTATGTAGGAGAGAAATCAGAAATAAATTAAGTACGCACAGCAGAACCTAACTTGATTGAAGTTAAAGGTGCCAAAGAGATAAATTAGTTGAGAAGAAACTCGTTAATATGTCTGACAAAAAAATGTACAATTCATGATGGATTAAAAAAAAAAGAAGATGCTCTTTTTAATTTTGCCTTAGAATATGCTTTTAGGAAGGTAAAAGAAACGAACGAAGTACTGTTAGCATATGCAGATGATGTAGACTTACTGGGGAATGATGTAAATACAATTAAGAATAATGCTAAAAATATTTTTTTTTCAAAAGCAGCTTAAGAGATAGGTTTTAGAAGATAGCAATGAGAAATCTAAAGATATGTGCTTACAGGCCGAAACCAAGTGATAACAACTTGTTTGAACCAGTTTTCCAAATCCAAATACTTAGGAGTAATACTAACAATGAAAATGATATTAAAGAGGAAATGAAAAGATTAATTCATGTTACTTTTCTCTTCATAAAACTTTTGTCTCATCGTTTCATATCTAAGGAACTAAAAAATTAAAAATATATATATAGATCTTGCTCAGGATAAGGACAAACCGAACTTTTGGGTTCAAGAAGGGTAGAGAATTAATTAATTACTTAATATTCAATGTAATATGGTTTCACGTATTAAACAAAAACAAAGTTAGTAATAAGGCATTCATATTGACAAGGGAATTCTTACAAATTTATTCTCTTCGTAAGTTTGCCAATAGCATTTTCATCATCCTGTGTTATTTCAAATCTTGAATTATGCAATGCAAAAAGGAGAAGAATTTCCATGACATGATAACATGAATTTGTACGTTGAAAGACAAATGAAAACGAAGAGCTGTGATAAAAAAAGAACGCTTGACTCTGACGGGCGGGAAACATAATAGAAATCAAGGACGGAAAATATGAACAGAGGAAAGGAGATATTCAAAAGAAGGTGGCTCTTCCATGATAATTTTTACTTTCTCAATCCGAACAAATTCATAAACATTATCATCATTGAATGTTGTCGTTGTTGATGAGTTGGTGTTTTAAGTCCACTTTATGCACAGTATGACTAATCGAGACTGGACCTACAGTTTAAAGTGGGATCCGAACCACGATGTGCCTCCACCAGGTATCAAACCTGGGACCCTTTGATTACAAGGCGACAACGCTACCACTGCGTCATGGGGAGGCCCCATCATTGAATGGTTGGTTACGTTGTCCCTCCGAACGAAAGACGGAATGCATACAAGCCTGTGCCTCCTAAGTTCATCGTGGCTTGCGAAATGAAAACTTCCGATGATTTTTATTTTTTAAGAACATGCTTCGCTAGGGAGGTCAAAATGACAAGTTCCGTAATTCGAATAACTTGTTGATTTTATTACGAACGAAGAAGGAATGCATGGCACTTAAAATGCTGTAGTATTATTACATCAGATCATCTTTTTGTCTTGCTCGCGTCGATTAGTCTCCTTACGTTTCTTCTTCTCCTTGTCGTTTTCGTCCAGAATCGCTTCCATCTCTCCTGTTATTACATTCGCGACTCCTAGATTATCACTTTTTCTCCCTGTAATTTTGTAAATATAGTTTTTTTTCATGATCATCTAGAGAACACCGGATAAATTTCAGCAATATCGATCATCTAGAGAACACCGGATAAATTTCAGCAATATCGATCACTCAAATGGATATCATCATCTTCGTCCAATACAATTCTTGAAAATTTTATATAGCACTTCCAGGAGTAGGTCGGTTAAAAAAAAAACGCGAGCCCGAAGATTCCACTTTTATCTTGTTCTGTCCTGTTTAACCGATTTTGAATTTGAGATTTTTTATTTTTATTTGCCATTCACAACACGTTCGACTATTCGTGACAATACGTTTCAAGGTTGAACTTAAACTGTAGGTCCAGTCTCGATTAGTCATACTGTGCATAAAGTGGACTTAAAACACCAACTCATCAACAACGACAACATTCAATGATGATAATGTTTATGAATTTGTTCGGATTGAGAAAGTAAAAATTATCATGGAAGAGCCACCTTCTTTTGAATATCTCCTTTCCTCTGTTCATATTTTCCGTCCTTGATTTCTATTATGTTTCCCGCCCGTCAGAGTCAAGCGTTCTTTTTTTATCACAGCTCTTCGTTTTCATTTGTCTTTCAACGTACAAATTCATGTTATCATGTCATGGAAATTCTTCTCCTTTTTGCATTGCATAATTCAAGATTTGAAATAACACAGGATGATGAAAATGCTATTGGCAAACTTACGAAGAGAATAAATTTGTAAGAATTCCCTTGTCAATATGAATGCCTTATTACTAACTTTGTTTTTGTTTAATACGTGAAACCATATTACATTGAATATTAAGTAATTAATTAATTCTCTACCCTTCTTGAACCCAAAAGTTCAGTTTGTCCTTATCCTGAGCAAGATCTATATATATATTTTTAATTTTTTAGTTCCTTAGATATGAAACGATGAGACAAAAGTTTTATGAAGAGAAAAGTAACATGAATTAATCTTTTCATTTCCTCTTTAATATCATTTTCATTGTTAGTATTACTCCTAAGTATTTGGATTTGGAAAACTGGTTCAAACAAGTTGTTATCACTTGGTTTCGGCCTGTAAGCACATATCTTTAGATTTCTCATTGCTATCTTCTAAAACCTATCTCTTAAGCTGCTTTTGAAAAAAAAAAATATTTTTAGCATTATTCTTAATTGTATTTACATCATTCCCCAGTAAGTCTACATCATCTGCATATGCTAACAGTACTTCGTTCGTTTCTTTTACCTTCCTAAAAGCATATTCTAAGGCAAAATTAAAAAGAGCATCTTCTTTTTTTTTTAATCCATCATGAATTGTACATTTTTTTGTCAGACATATTAACGAGTTTCTTCTCGACTAATTTATCTCTTTGGCACCTTTAACTTCAATCAAGTTAGGTTCTGCTGTGCGTACTTAATTTATTTCTGATTTATCTCCTACATAAACATTTAAAACGTCATTAAAGTAGTTCTTCCATCTATTTAAAATAGTCAGCCTTTTTTTTATGAAGTTTACTTTAGGTTGCCACCCCTTTCTCAATTCATTTGCACCTCTGATACTTTTATTTCAATTTCAATTTTACTTTTCAAGTAATCTTCTAAACATGGTGTTCTTTAACCATCTAAGTCTATTTCTATTAGGTTATGCGAACCATGGCTTACATTTTCTTGATTTATACTTTATTTAACTGCTGATTCTATTACACCCTTATAGTTAATACAACAAAGAGCATTAGATATGAGTCATCACAATGTTAATTAATAACTTGTTGCGAAAACGTTGTGCAATAGTATACCCTTATAAGTAATACAATTAAGGGGTGCTTAATATGAGTCATCACAATGTTATGTAATAACTTGTATTGTAGGCTCCACGTCATCGCCATGTTACGCTCGCCATTGTTTTTTTCCAAGTCCATTAATTGTTAGGTTAAGTTGTGTCACGTAAGATTGTGAGCCTCATTTATTAATTGTTAGGTTAAGTTGTATCACGTAAGATCGTGAGCCTCGCCATAGTAAATCGAAGGGCTCATACTTTTCTGTTTAGAAACGCTCCAATTACCCTTCTACTCTAAAGCACGTAGAGGCTCTCGTGTAGTTTAGCACGTAATAAAAAAAAAATGCAAAATACCCCGACAACGTTTCAGCTACTAGGACCTCATTACCATGAGCCTAATCCTAGTAAGCCACATACACACCTATTCTTCGTATCGCATATGCTAGTAAGTCAGATGACATCATGGGAGAAACACATTTCCCCCAATGATCCCACCACAACAAACGTCGCACATGCTAGAAGAAACAGGATCAGGATATTTTATGCTAAATTTACGGCTGCCTGTATGCAGTTATAGGCAAATCATTAAAAGAGCGCTCTAATATACAATGATTTCTCCTACCATGTACCCTAACATACAATTTAACATAACAAGTAAAATTTCGATTCGTCTATATATACCCAACAAAACTCAGAAACTGTCATACGCGAGAGCTTATATTTTGCAACAACTATAATTACCCAACACTAGCAACAAGAACAAAAAAAATATATCAATTACTTGTATAATATTAATTAGTAACTTTAGATAATATTAATTATTAGTTTTCAGTTGTAATTAATTTTAAAAAACAATTAATAACATGTTAGGTGATGATAACCAAGTGCAAAAAGCATTACATTTTTTTTTTACACACAAACAAAGCACCACTTAGTTCACAAAACCTCTAAGAGATGGCAGATAGTTACATGGTTCTAGTTAGGATGATGATTTTTTGGTTTCTTGGATAGGGGTTGAAGAAGACTATTTGTTGTAATGACCACAGTATTGTTGTTTTTCTTTGTTTTTTTTTGTTTTTTTTTGTTTTCTGTTCTCTTACGAGAATTAATATAGGTTTTCATAGACCCTCCAATTCATGACTTAGGTAAAATCTGTTTGGTGATTCATCATGTACACCTATATGTGAGAAAAAGTATGAATAGAACCTATGATCGGAAATCCAAAATAGCGACCGGAAGTGGGATTATCTTGGAAACGGTAAGACTTAGGATCAATCTGTTTGCGGATTCATCACGTACACCTATACGTGAGAAAAAGTGTGAATAGAACCTATGCTCGGAAATCCAAAATGGCGACCGGAAGTGGGATTATCTTGGAAACGGTAAGACTTAGGAAAAATCTGTTTGCGGATTCATCACGTACGCCTATATGTAAGTAAAATGTGAATAGAACCTATGCTCGGAAATCCAAAATGGCGACCGGAAGTGGGATTATCTTGGAAACGGTAAGACTTAGGAAAAATCTGTTTGCGGATTCATCACGTACGCCTATACGTGAGTAAAATGTGAATAGAACCTATGTTCGGAAATCCAAAATGGCGACCGGAAGTGGGGTTATCTTGTAAAAGGTAAGACTTAGGTAAAATCTGTTTGCGGATTCATCACGTACGCCTATACGTGAGTAAAATGTGAATAGAACCTATGCTCGGAAATCCAAAATGGCGACCGGAAGTGGGGTTATCTTGAAATCGATAAGACTTAGGACAAATCTATTTGCGGATTCATCATGTACACCTATACGTGAGTAAAATATGAATAGAACCTATATTCGTTCATCCTCACAGAGCGGACCTCTATCTTCAATTCGACGTGGTGAAGAAGGAAAGCGGAGAAGCGTTTCCGCCCAATGCCAATTTGAAACTCGTGGACAACTTCGTGCCTCACCTGTTCTCGCAGGTGGAGGTGAGGAAACACGGTACCGTCATCGACAGAATCGATTATCCAGGCATCACGTCGACGGCAGTGGGAACATTGAAATTATCCAAAACGGACGCAGCGTACTACCAAGCGGGAGGATTCGAAGCGGGGACCAAAATATCGACGAGAAGTCACACGGTGCTCTTTCCCATGCGTCTGCTTCCGGGATTCTTCTCGGACTACAAGGAGATCATGTGGAAGGGAGGACTGAGGATCACGTTTCGAAGAGCGGCCAACGACAACGACGCACTGATGCGATACACCAACTTGAACGCAGACGGCACGCCGATAGCCAACACTTTACCCGAAGCGGCGAAATGCGTCATCCGGAGCATGGAGTTGAGAATGCCGATCGTGGAATACGAGACGAACTACGCCCTCAAGTACAAAGCGGAGATCTTGAAAAGTCCGCAGGTGCCGATTCACTTTCACGGTTACCAGTGCGTGCAGAAGTTGGCGTCGGGAAGTCACATGGAATTCGACGTCACGACTCAGTTCAACAACATACAGTTCGACATGCCAGATTTCGTCGTAGTGCTCTTTCAGACCGGACGCGATAAGAATCAGGAAAAAGATTCCAGCAAGTTCGACGACTGCAAGATCAAGAACGTTTATCTGAAGAATGGACGCAACGAAGTGTTCCCGCGCGAGAATTACAACCTCGACATGACCGAAGATGATTACCTCAAACTTTACGAAGCTTACACCTCTTACAAAAGGGTAACAGAGGGAAACGTGGACATGTACTACGCGCCCAGCGAATTCAAAACCCACAGACCCATGTTCGTCATCAATACCACAAAAAGGAAGCAGGTGGTGGTCAACGATCGCACCAACATCAAGGTCGTCTGCGAGTTCCACGATGCGCTGCCTGCCGATACTCTGTGCAGCGTCATCCTCATTGCAGAGAAGTCCTTCGCGTACGACGTGAAGAACGAGAGGGTGACGGAGAAGTTTTAAAAATTGATAAAAAAATTGCCACATACTAAAAAAAAAAATCAACATCCAACACATTTTAGGTTACATAAAATTTGTGAAAACCTTAAAATACTGAAATATTAAAACAAACAGAGTCCCTTGTAGGTTAGTTCGATTCGTAAATATAAAAAAAAATGATAGGTTAAGTTATATCACTTAGGATCGTAAAAAAATTAAAAAATCTTAAGAAAAAAAAGACAGGTTAAGTTGTATCACGTAAGATCGTGATATACCTACCAAGTATGAGTGGGAAAAAATGGAAAAAAAGGGAAATTTTACTAAAACATCGCTAAACGCTAAAACATCGACAAAAAATTGTCAAAATATGTCAAAAACTGATATTCAATTGATAAAAAAAGAGGCTACAAATGCATACCTACAAAGTATTACTTTGAACCGCCCCAATTACACTACTGTTGACATCCTGTCTGATAATATATGTGTTTGGGTTGAGGCTCCGTATCTACTTGCAACATTTCTTTTCTTCTTTTTTCTTGTTATCTGCTTTCTATATTGAACATTAGAAAACAACACATTCCCATTAACAATATTTCATATTATGCAAAACATTTAAGTCTATACACCATCAGGGTGTGGGATTGCAACAACGTTACCACTACGTCATCCGACAAAAAGCCAGAATCGGTATTGTTATATTTTATTGCTCAGGTCATTTCATTTTTTAATATGTATAGCTATAGTGAACATACTAACTTAAGCCCTCAGACTCGTAAACCAACAAATATACACCTCTGTTAACTGCCTTGTATTTGGGGAGGGGGTAGCTGTTGGTGCAATACACTTTGAAGTTTTTGTTTTCCAAGTGCCACACATCAATTTCATCATAATTATCATTATTCATCCTCATCGTTGCCATTAGCCAAATTTGCCTCTTCTTTTTTTTTTACAAATTTTTTCGTACCGATATCGCCTTAGCAGATTAACAGAAATCGTCTAAAATTTGAACTCGTGACACCTCCCAATACCGTTGCAAGCTTATTTGTGATTGTTCCCCTCAATTATTTAAAGTACCTCACTTTCATATTCAAATACACACAAGTAAAAAAAAAAAAAAGGTTCATATCACATTAGTGATTTTTAAATTGTATTCTTGGGGCCATTTTCTAACATTGTTGCCTGTTATTAAAATAGGCGAAAACACACTGCTATGCTTAATAAAAAAAAACATCCATTCATTGTCAGATTGTACAACTGTATAGGTCGAGGTTCATAAGCCTCGTCCATCTCATTCCAGGGACTGCATATTTTGTATACAGTTTATAGTGGAATCACAACACAGGTTGTTAAGAATATCGTCAGTAAATATGAGAATTCTTGCTGTGAAATTTCTATGCTGTTTAACCTAATAGAATTCGAATCCCTGAGAGAGCCAAGTACTGAGCTTTAGCATTCCATATTAGCAAAACCTTTATACGTACGTATTTATAACCTCAATTTACTAATCAGGAAATCCCCCTTAGCCAACCAATTAGCACATTTTATATGACCTTCTATAGAGGAAGAGGACATGACATTTCCGAGCCGGTATTATTGATGTGATATTCTTAACAAGTTAATGCACATATATATAGCTGTAAGTGTATCAATCTTTATGCAAACACTTAGGAATGTTTGGAATGCAAACAATTCTTGTGACAAAACAAATAATTAGGAAATTCTTTTTAACCAAACAATCAACACAAATTTCTCTTTTTTATAGAGAAAAAAAAGCATAACATTCCCGAGACAGTATTATTGATGTAACATTCTTAACAAGTCAATGCCTTAATGTTTACACACATACATAAGCGCATAAATCTCTACACAACCACACACACACTCACACACACACACACACACACACATATACAAAAAATATTTGGAATGGAAAGAATTCTCAGAAAATTCCCCTTAGCCAAGCAAATCACCAGTTACATGACCCTCTCTCTCTCTCTCTCTCTTTTCTCTATAAAAAAAAGAAGGTTATGACATATCCAAGCTAAGGTCTAAATCACAAACCCTGAGACCTTCTGTAAACAAACGGTCTCACCGATTCGATGTATCACTCCGCGTCAGCTGATCCATGACCGCAATCATCTGCTGTTACACTCATAGTTCGCCGCACCTATTCATTTTATACAAGAGCCTCTGAATATGAGAACCCGCTCTCAAAACTTCAGACGAATATGCAGCCGCATACATTGTTACTCTCCCGGTCATTCTCTCTTTCATAACCCTTACAACTGCAGACACTGACACACCACTGCACTGGGATACCAACTTAGCCACTTCATTTACTGGTTTCTCAGGATACCACTGACAGAACGTTACATAAATATTGAGTAGAATCTGTTTCTCACCCCTTTCCAAAGGCTGTCCTTGCTGGTGTTTTAAAAAACAAGTTCGGAGAACACTGAGACCTTCCCGCACGCACAGAACTCGGCATGTTATTTTTCTAAGGATAAGTCAGGCAATATTACTAAGTTGCACTACTTCCTTGCTGTTCACATGATTATTTTTAGAAAATAACCAATGTTATAAAATATTATTATGTACACAAATCTCTAAGCTCATTGAAAATTACAATGCATATTACTACAAAATGTTCACACTTATCTTGCCTTGCCATGTCACCAAGTTATTTTACGAAGTACACTCTATTTGGCGGAACAAAAATCGTTATTAGGATGCTTGTCAAAGTTTCCAACCGCAATAAATTTACTAACTTCCTTTGTCATCATCATCAATATATTTATTGGACTTACAGCATTGCATATGGCTGTTTATGCCCATTATATATTTTATTTACATAAGATACAATTTACATAAAATCTACAAACAAATTTCAAATACACTCCTATCTATATCATCCTTAGAAATATACATTACCATGTTATATCATTTTGTCTAAAGAGATGCAAGTAAAATATATTCAATTCGCATGCAAAAAAAAAAAAAAGCCAAATTTATGGGAACTGATTACTGGTGCAAAGAGTTAATCATAAAGGTGAAGCAATAAGTACAAAAGAAAAAAGCATTGGGTTTAAAGTGAGACGTCATTTGCGGCAGCGTATCCCATACTACAAATTTGCCATTGTTTTACCTTACGTAATAAATCCTGTAACAACGCTGGATTTTCGTGTGGATTATTTTACTCCTATGAGTTTGCAATGCTTTCTGCATGCAGGTGGTTTTGTTTACAGAAGGTATCAGGGTTTGTGATTTGAACTATAGTATTATTGACGTGACATTCTTAACAGGTCGACGTCACATATACACACACGCACGCACACTCGGGGAATGTTTGCAGAAGTTGACTTGTTCACCGAGTTCAGATGTTTACTCATTGATGACTCCGTCGTTGTCGTCTATCAAAAAAACCTAAGTATTTTGCAAAGAATGAGAGTTATCGAAAAATCTCCCCTTGTCGATTTTTCTTTTGGTGACGTAGAATACGCGTAGAGAGGTCGGGTTTAGTGTGTCGGTCGAGTCTCGGTGTCCTCTGTCCACCCATACCAAAATAAACATAGGTCGTCATGGAACCAATTTTTTTCATCAATCGAAAATTTTCCAAGTCCAGCGTTAAATTGCAAATATCTCGAAAATAGTAAGAGTTATCGATCGAGTTAGGGGTAAGAAGTTAGCCCACCTCCCAAAACTTTGATCACTCATAACTTTCGAACGAATAGTCGCAGAAAGGTTGGGTTTAGTGCGTCGGTCGAGTCTCGGTGTCCTCTTTGATCTCCTAACAAAAAAAACATAGGTTGTCATGGAACCAAATTTGACCCCTCTGTCGAAAAATTTTCCAAGTCCAGCGTTAAATTGCAAATGTCTCGAAAAACAGTGAGAGAGAGAGATAGTGCAAAAATCCTCCCCGTTGACCCTTTTGTCGATATTGGTGATGCAGAGTACGTGTACAAAGTTTTCGGAGGTTCTTGGAGGTCAAGGGTGGGCCAATTGCCAAAAATGTTTTTGATCACTCATAACTTTCGAAAAAATAATCATAGAGAGCTTGGATTTCTTGCGTTAGCATCGTCTAGGTGTCCTCTGTCCTCCCATACCAAAATAAACATAGATCGTCATGGAACAAAAAAAAAATATTCCGAAAATTTTCTAAGTCCAGCGTTAAAAAAATCTTAAATTGCAAATATCTCGAAAATGGTAAGAGTTATCGAAAAAATATATCGAAAAACACCCCCATACTGGCATCGTTAGATGCCCCCTGTCGATTTTGGAGGTGTAGAATACGTATACAAAGTTTTGGTGGTCCTGGGGTCAAGGGGTAAGAAGTTAACCCACCTCCCTCCAAAACTTTTGATCACTCGTAACTTTTGAACGAATAGTCGTAGAGAGGTCGGGTTTAGTGTGTCGGTCGAGTCTCGGTGTCCTCTGTCCACCCATACCAAAATAAACATAGGTCGTCATGGAACCAATTTTTTTTTTCATCAATCGAAAATTTTCTAAGTCCAGCATTAAAAAAAATCTTAAATTGCAAATATCTCGAATTTTTGACAAACAGAGGTGTCCCATAGGACAAAAACAAACACGTGAAACTCTATAGAGGTATGTGGTTATCTACAACCGCAGCCGTTAGAACCTTTTACTTTTTTTTGGTTGGGCACCACGCACCCTGGCGAGGTTATAGGGGCCAGGAATCCTAAAAAAACAACAATAATTATTATTATTTGTTTGTTTGTTTGCGTCACAATACGGAAATAATGAGAGGCACGCGCGCGCATATGTGTGTGTGGCAGAAATATCACATCGTTTCGCGAGAGGTTTACAAAGCTCGCGATATATAAACATTTGGCCCGGACTTAGAAAAAAATTACGATAAGGTGCATTCGTACTTGAAGTACGAGAAAGTGTTTTTCTCTCGTACCGGTTTTTCTGCGCGTGAAACATCGTCAGCGCAATAAATGAGGCGCGAAACGTGGAGAGAAAGTGAGTTTTTGAGGTTTCGGTGCGATTTTCTGAGGGGTCGAAAAATCAGGGTTGCAGTGGGAATCACATTTGTGATCTACTCTCGGCACAAGACACCTTTGCTTACAACTTCTTTTTTTCCACCTTAACTAATGATCAGATCTGTTTGAAATTTTCATCACAGCTCAATGAAATTATTAGGATTTGAGAAAAAATATATCAGTACACAGAAGATTTTATAAAAGACTAAAAGAAATAATAATGTACTTGTAGCCTAATTTTTGTAGTGGAAAAACTAGTTTACGAAAATCTGAATTTTCAGCATATGGGCATGATGGAATCTAAAGCTTTTGATGTTGAAAATTATTGCAAAGACATGTTCTTTCTCTATATTGATTGCTAATGTGTGAGATTTCCCTATCTAATAATTATGAATAACCTAATGTAAAACCTCATTCTCCTTTTTAGGGCGAATAAATAAACTTTTCGAAACATAGAGGGTGCAAACGAGTCAGTATGTTGCTTTATGTTGCAATTGTGTTATTCCGTAGCATAAAATAGCATAAAGACATAGGTGAAATTCCTGTGAATGTACAAGAAAGTAAATAAGTGTGTTTTAGCTACTCAATATAGACATGAGTAAATAGAAAGCTGGCATTTACTGATTCCTGTTTACATAATGTTCCTATTTTATATAATTATAACACCTCGAATTCGTTGCGTTGATACTTATTGAGATTTTTTTAAAGGGGTTGGTTTACTAAGTGTTAAAATTCGTCAACGATCATATGTAAAGTATTATGTGGTGTGTGTCCTTTGGTTCCAAGCTGCACGTGTCGCTCGGACTGGCCAGTTTTCTCAATACCGTGCATAGTGTCGCCTCTGTCTGTTGTTCGCACATTCGCAATGAATGTTTTGCTTTAGACTGAATTGGCTCGTGTCGCTTGCTGCTTCGGTGTGAATTTTCAGTGCCACTTGTTGTCTATCGATTGCAGCTTGTTGCCTTTCGTTTCCCCTTAGGGAAATTTCAGACAGAAACAACAAGCAACACGCGACACATGTCGCTTGGGAACTAGCCAATCAAGAGCAACGTTTTACACCATAGCGGCAAGACCGGCCGCACAAGCCTGCGTTCGATTGGTGAAACTCTCAAGCGATGCGTGTCGCCAGTCGCTTCGGTTTGAAATCTCCCTTAAGGAAACATTTACGCGACAAGCGACACGTGCCGTTTGGGAATGAGCCAATCAACAGCAACAATGCACACCGTAGCGGCATGACACTTCGTGCACGTGCATCTTGAGAGTTTAACCAATCGAAAGCAGGCTTGGGCCGCTTGTCTTGCCGCTACGGTGTGAAACGTTGCTCTCGATTGGCTCGTTCCAAAGCGACATGTCTCGGGTGTCGCTTCGGTCTGAAAGCTTCCTTAATAGCTTCACTAAGCTTCGAAAACACATTCGATTGGTTTCTCTTGGTTCTGAAACAAGAAAATTCCAGTAGGTAGCGTGGGAGGGGAAGGAAAGTCTGCAGTATCTTCTCCAGAGGGAGCTGGCTGGAGGCTCCAGAAGACGGGGGAGAGAATTGAACTGTGGTGCAATCTTCTTCCGTTCCTTCTAATTCCCACCCCAAAGGAAAACAAGTTCTGCGGGAGGATAGTAATTGGCTGTTTCGCTTTTCCACCGATATCGTGTCTTGCCCACAAGAAAAGATTACTGGTAACTCCATCTTTTGAGCTTATTTCTCCCTTTTTCATTTCTGTTGCCGATTCGATGCAGCGGAATGGTCAGTCCAATGCGCTACTGTCCAGGGTTCGAATCCTGCATAAGACATGTTGGAATGAAAAACTGAAGAGAAATTAGTCTGAAACGAGCTAGCTCGGTTATTTACTGTACAGAGGAAAATCTGTAAAGCTCCTGCTCATTGCAATATGCACTTTAAAAAATGCTAGCTTTAAACCGACAAACACGCTGGTGCCAAGAGGTTCACTACATTTTGATCACCTATAGTGGAGTCGCTGTTAGAACAGGTGTCCATTCACAGCGCAGAACTGTTATTTTGACAAAATCCTGTTTCCCTGCTGGCTGCTTCGGGAGGAGGGATATTTATGTTGCCGCTTCTTGCCCAAGCAGTAGGCCTAATTGGTTGTTTGACCGAGAGTTCCTTCGTAGGTAAACGCGGCAACAGAGGGTCACAGCCATGAAGGCGGTCCCCGCGCCGGCTGAAACGCCGACTCCATTTCAGTTACCGCAGTGGCGTTAAAATTATGTTAGTTATAACCATTGATTTGTGTTATTTCAACATCACTGATGTTTATTATCACATGGTAAATTTTGCTTCGCTTTTGTGCCACTGTTAACCAATCGCGAAGATGAAGATGAATGATAATATGATGAAACTTTAGGAAGGGACACACTCAAAAGCACCCATGCCCTTCTGGCTTTGCAGCACGCTGTGCTTAAGAATGCTGAGATTATGTTGACCAACATGTTGTATGGGCTTCCTGGTCGATATAGTTCGAAATATATGATATGATATAATTTCGGGCATCGAATCATTGACGAGCTCGGACACAGAGCTACCACATGTCTACGCAAGAATTGGCAACATCGAAGAGACATGTGGTGGGCACAGGCTTCTTCACTCCTCGTCAGAATTGTGAGAAAGATGAGGTCCCAGTGTCTTTAAGTTTGTCCGGAATATAAAGAGACTAAAAAAGACATATAAATGAGAAGTAATTAAATAAAAAGGCAGAGAAACAGAATAAAAATATAGAAAGGAAGAATATGAGGAAAGAAGGAAGACATACAGAAGAAAACAGAAATAAAAGAAGAATGTAAGAAAGGAAGGAAGAAATACAGAATAAAATCTAGAAAGAGAGGAAGAATGTGAGAAAAGAAGGAAGAAATACAGAATATAATCGAGAAAGAGAGGAAGAATGTGAGAAAAGAAGGAAAAATACAGAATAAAATCGAGAAAGAGAGGAAGAATGTGAGAAAAGAAGGAAAAATACAGAATAAAATCTAGAAAGAGAGGAAGAATGTGAGAAATGAAGGAAGAAATACAGAATAAAATCTAGAAAGAGAGGAAGAATGTGAGAAAAGAAGGAAGAAATACAGAATAAAATCGAGAAAGAGAGGAAGAATGTGAGAAAAGAAATAAGTAATACAGAATATAACCGAGAAAGAGAGGAAGAATATGAGAAAAGAAGGAAGAAATACAGAATAAAATCGAGAAAAGAGAGGAAGAATGAGAGAAGAAGGAAGAAATACAGAATAAAATCGAGAATGAGAGGAAGAATGTGAGAAAAGAAGGAAGAAATACAGAATAAAATCGAGAAAGAGAGGAAGAATGTGAGAAAAGAATGGAGAAATACAGAATAAAATCGAGAAAGAGAGGAAGAATGTGAGAAATGAAGGAAGAAATACAGAATAAAATCGAGAAAGAGAGGAAGAATGTGAGAAATGAAGGAAGAAATACAGAATGAAATCGAGAAAGATAGGAAGAATGTGCGAAATGAAGGAATAAATACAGAATAAAATCAAGAAAGAGAGGAAGAATGTGAGAAAAGAAGGAAGAAATACAGAATAAAATCTAGAAAGAGAGGAAGAATGTGAGAAATGAAGGAAGAAATACAGAATAAAATCTAGAAAGAGAGGAAGAATGTGAGAAAAGAAGGAAGAAATACAGAATAAAATCGAGAAAGAGAGGAAGAATGTGAGAAAAGAAGGAAGAAATACAGAATAAAATCGAGAAAGAGAGGAAGAATGTGAGAAAAGAATGGAGAAATACAGAATAAAATCGAGAAAGAGAGGAAGAATGTGAGAAATGAAGGAAGAAATACAGAATAAAATCGAGAAAGAGAGGAAGAATGTGAGAAATGAAGGAAGAAATACAGAATGAAATCGAGAAAGATAGGAAGAATGTGCGAAATGAAGGAATAAATACAGAATAAAATCAAGAAAGAGAGGAAGAATGTGAGAAAAGAAGGAAGAAATACAGAATAAAATCTAGAAAGAGAGGAAGAATGTGAGAAATGAAGGAAGAAATACAGAATAAAATCTAGAAAGAGAGGAAGAATGTGAGAAAAGAAGGAAGAAATACAGAATAAAATCGAGAAAGAGAGGAAGAATGTGAGAAAAGAAGGAAGAAATACAGAATAAAATCGAGAAAGAGAGGAAGAATGTGAGAAAAGAAGGAAGAAATACAGAATAAAATCGAGAAAGAGAGGAAGAATGTGAGAACAGAAGGAAGACATACAGAAGAAAATCGAGAAAGAAATGAAGAATGTGAGAAAAGAAGGAAGAAATACAGAAGAAAATCGAGAAAGAGAGGAAGAATGTGAGAAATGAAGGAAGAAATATAGATGAAAATAGAGAAAGGAAGCATGTGAGAAAAGGAAGAAATACAGAAGAATATAATATAGAAAGTAACGAAGAATGTGAGAAATGAAGGAAGAAATACAGAAGGAGGAAGTAGAGAATACAAGAGTGTCAGAAAAGATGGAACAAAAGCAGAAAGATAAATGAAAAAGGAAAAGAGAATCGTAAGGCATAACCGCCGAAGCACAGACTACCTGAAAATATTTCGTCCACACACGAAACCAATCCAAGGAAAACCTGACAACGCAACGAACGCCGTAAGTGGCGCTGCTGTCGTGGATTGAACCAAAACAACCAAGTTTGACTCGCGTGGTACTTCCGGTGTCAATTTAGATTGGCCGCGTTGCTGTTTCATGCGAAGTTACGCCGCTAGTTTCTTCGGGGAATTTAGCAGCCCTGCCAAATGAGAACCTCAAAGGAGGCCTGCGTCTATTCTGAATTATTCATGCTCTCGAGGAGGGGGAGTTTAAAGAACATGGATTTGCAGAGCAGCGCCGTATCCTATGTACGGGGGAGGGGGGAATGAAGCCTTTAAAGCCAGCCGCTAGAAAAGCACCATCAACAGGGATTCTGCTGGATAAAAGAGGAACGCGATTTGGAAGTTAAGTCTCGATTATGGAGCGTTCCTGGCTATCTTAGTCTGACTCCAAGATTCACAAACCTTCCATTATTTTCACTTAACGTTCACTAAATACTTATAAGTTGTGCTCATATTCACATTTTTGTTATCACGTGACCGATGTCCAATAGTCCAATATTCCAATAGAGAGGCCAGGGGGGGCACTTGCCCCGCCTGAGATTTCTGGAAAAAGTTAATGTAATTCGAATGGAGATATTTTATAACAAAAGATATTGTTTTCTGTGACTTCCAGGCCGTAAATTACAGTACCTAATATTATTATTATTATTATTATTATTATTATTATTTGAAGTAGGGTTACATTTAAGCTTACAGTCTATTTTACACTGCTCTTTGTCAGTATACAGTTATGCAAATTACTAATGTACGTAATTTTTAGAAAAAAACATTAGTAGTATTAGTAGTAGTAGTAGTAATAATAATAACAAAAATAATAGCAAGAATAAAAGTAATAATAATAATAATAATAATAATAATATGACATTGTCTCCCCCCCCCCCCCCCCCGCCTTTCGCTCTTGCCGAAGTCCCACTTATGTTCAACACGTCTGCCAACGGCACAAGTAACTTTCATTCAGTTTGTGATGATCATGAATTTAAGTAGAGAATAATATCTGTTTCGCATCAGCAAAATTCCACCCCTCAAAACAACACGTGAGATGAGAATATCAATGGACAATTTTCCTACTAGTATATTTACCTTTGGTTTAAATCCACTTTAAGCACATGTGGTAATCGGGAGTGGGCCTACTGTTTAAAGTGTGATTCGAAACGCTATGTGCCTTCATCGGGTATCGAACCCGGGACCCCTTTATTACAAGGCGACGACGTTACCACTGCGGCATCGGGGAGGCCGTATACAAAAAGCTTCATAGATAAAATAAGTAATTAGAGTGTGTGTGCATCCTGATATAAAATGGATTTGTTCTGTATTCAAGATTTCTCAAAAATAAATTTTAAAAATATCATGAATACAGTTCAAAGACAGTTCGCTGTGTGATTCAATACAAGGAAAGCTTACTCTTAGTAAATTTTGCACCTCAGAACATTTTTATTCTATCAGAAAATCTGTCCAAATCATTTAACAATGACAACTCGTTAGCAAGTTCTTGCATTCTTACAATTGGGAGTTTCCCGTGTACAGTGGCATGCTTATGTAATACCAAGATAATTGTCCATCGCCCTGTTCATACTCCTTGTTTTATGCAATGAGAATTTCAAGAATTGAAACAAAACACTACATAAGCTTCTGAGCAGTTCAGAACGCCACCTATCCGCAACTCTGTGGAACTAAATATTAAAGAATGGATCATTCTAATAAGAATTGAGCACGAATCTAGTCTTACGGAATGTTCACACCTCCATGTTCTCCCAAACAGCGTTCAAATATTTAATCAATAAACTCGCGTAACAAGGGAACTAACTTTCCCTAAGATAAAAATGGAAGAGTTTCAAGGACGTAGCGCGCAAGTCGAACTCCAAAAGTGGAACGTCCTTTGTTTCCGGGCGGTTGAGTCTTCCGGTAAATGAAAAAAAAATCGGCCAGGGTTTCGAAATCTGGTGAAATGCCAAAGGGGTCGGCGCCTCTTGTCAGCCGGTGACATTTGCTTGACCTTTTAGACAATGCATTGTCTAGCGGCGCCTATTCTCATCCCTGGTATAGAGAAACTGATTTATGGGGATATTGATCAGTGACGTGCTCAGGAATGTTGTATTGGGAGAAGGCCTTCTTATTTAGCAGTTGATCCCTAAGAAATTTGGCATAATCTCGTTAGTAATCACTAGTACTAGGATTTTTATGCCTTAAAAATCACCAAAATATGCAAAATAAAATATGCTCTTATGACCTAAAATTTTACAAAATATGCCCTATAATTTTAAAAATATGCCCTTATAACTGGACTGTTTCAAACATGAATATCTAAATGCTGAGATATTTTGACACGTCCTTTCCCATTGCACTAATATTTATTGTTATTAATTATCTTCTCTCTTGTACAATGTTTATTGTTCTTTAATCTTAATTTCTGTAATTTACCTATCACTGATAATGTCAGGATAGTGACTAACCTGGATATACTTCTCTTGTTAAGAGCTGTTGCCATGGCAATTACAAGTGTGTTTTGTCTTGATTTTGGAAGTTCGTGCTCGGTTTCAATTCATACACACTCCCACGACAAGTCATAGTTTTTATTAATATATTAAGAACAGGACACTTACGTACACCAGCACATTTAACAAAAATAAAAATTAAAACTCAAGAAAATTGTAAATGTGGCAATAATAATCCTGATGCTCAACATTTAATTCTAGAATGTCCAATCTATTCAGATCAACAAATCATACTCTACAAAGGTTTACAACGTTTATAAATTCCATTTCCAATATCACTCTTATCCATTTTAACAGATTTATCCCCTTCATTAATATGGATGCTGTATGCATATTCTCGAAAATGTAGACTTGACATATAAAGTGATTTTTAAGAAACAGCAAAATGGACAAAAAAAAGTGAATTATTTATAATAATGGTTATATATTTGTGATTCCCATTAATTTGTGAGACTAACTATCAACTTTAGAAGAAAACATTAAAACAAATAAAAAACAATAACGATGTCCAAAGTCGACAAGATAATGCTGACAGGGATAAAAAGAAGAAGAAGAAGAAAAAGCTCGGTTTTTGAATAGAGTGATCAAGTTGAATTATAAGAAGTTTAATTTATTTGAGTGACATGGATTCTATGTTAGGCATATAAGTATTTAGTTTGCAAAGAAGTAAAATAGACTTCCTTTTTCTTAGTGCAACCTTAACTTTGATTTTTATTTGACGAACTAACAGAGAGATATTACCCCATACCCTGAGAGGCATCACGCGAATGCTTTCGAGTCTTTCATGTGAACTTATTATTTGCTTTTTTAGTTAAATCATGTTCTTTTGACTAAAGAACGTGTCAATTTTCACATCTTTAGTTCACTTTATGGACCCTGAGTTGCAATGCGCAATGAATACTTTCTCTAAATTTTCAAATAAAAATGAAAAAGTTTTTGCTACAGTCCAAAGGGAAAAAACTCTCAAGTAAAAATGGGAGTAAGAAAGAATCCGCTCCGAAAATGCCTGTATATTTCTTGAAAATGCAAAAATATGCTGAATATGACCGAAAATCCAGGCCGCGGTGGCTCAGTCGGTAACGCTCTACCATGCTCAAGGTCCCGGGTTCGATCCCCGGCCGGTTCAAGTCCGGGAACTTTTCTAACGTTGGAAGCGGCCCCGGCGTCCACCCAGCGTAGAATAACATGGGTACCTGGGGAAACCCTGGGGGGTAAAGGCGGCCAGGGGCGTGATGCTGATCACATCACCCCCACTCATGACCGGATCATGACCCCCACACCCCCTATACGCCTTCATGGCGTCATGCTAAGCATAGGGGAGCATTTTACCTTTTTTAGCAAAAATCCATCAAAATATGCTCCATCACGCAGAAATGGCCAAATATGCCAAAATATGCCCTTAAAAAGCACATATTTTTTTTAGTTTCTTCACAATACGAATTTCTATATGTTTGGGGAACACATCACCCTTACCACAAAAAATATGCTAAGTCATAAAAATCCTAGCCTTAGTAATAAGGATCCGTGTCACTCTTAAGGTGAGGAGATACAGTTACGCACCATGTGTGCATTTATTTGAATATCGTCAGAATGAGCAATGCTACTGAAGAAAAACGTGGGAGTACAAGAGAGTATGAATTTCTCCACATGTGGCAGGCCGAAGCGTTTTTCAAAGTTGATTATTAAGCTAGATACGACCTGTAAAAAATATGACGAATAAGAATTTTCGGAATCCCATGCATTCCTTATGGAGAATCAACTTCAACATCAAGTTACGGCTAATCAAATGCGAGTTTCGACTTTCCTGCATGACAATCACTTCTTCAAACTGCCCTCTTCCCGTTGATATCATTTTCTATTCCATCGGAAGTTTGATGTTCCCAAGAGAACAAATCAAAAAATACTCCCATATGCCCAATGCATTTCTACTTGCCTCCTGGCAGTGTTGCCAAACCTGGTGCGCATAAAAGAGCTAAATTTCACCTTAAATGGAGTTAAAACTGACTTTCAAGGAGCTAGATTTACCAAGTTCTTCCTAGAGTAATGTTAGTTGTCAAAGGGATGGGGCGCTGCTATTACAGTTAACTCTAAATTGATGACAATTTCTTAGTTTTCACCATCTAGATCCGGCGGCATCACCCATCTCATGGGCGTACGAAATCGAAAATAATGGATTCCCTAATAACAATATTATGCCAATTTCACGTCAACACGACGCTATAAAAAAGTAGCTGGGGATGTAAGAGGGGGTGAGGTGAGGCGACGCAGCCAATATAACAATATCACGTGACGTGCAAAATGTATAATCATAGCAAAAGTTGCTCTATGTGGGCCGGAACCAGTGATGGTATCATAGTGAGGCACGGGGCGGGTGCTCCAGTTCACAGGCAAAGAAGTGCACGAAAGAGCTAGATTTGGCTCCAAGAGAGCTAAGTTGGCAACACTGACTCGGAGGGAAAAGCCGAGCGGAAACTGTCTCGCATGTCCTTAAAAGCAAAATCTCGATCCCATCTTCATCCGATATAATCAATACAAGAAGTTAAAATATTTATGAAAACAAACTAAATACATAATTTTGTGTAGGAGAGTTGAGTTTTCTAAATAATTTAAGGCGTTAACCGTTAGCTACCTTACTTTGATTCCAAGAGTAACGCGTTTCTGTTAACGATAGTTTGCATCTAAAAGTAACGCCCTACCTTGCCATGAAATAAGAGCGTCAATCTGTTTATACCAGCATTCCAGTTAAATCCACATGCAAGATTGGTTATGCACCGTGAGCTGCGTATGTAAAGGCATGAATCTTAATATCAATTATACTCTGTTCCAGGAATCTGTGAAGCAGTGCCGCGCATAATGGTACAGAAGGGGAGAAAGCGAGTGGGCGGAGCATTCACTACCCCTCTCACGCGTTTATTGGTCGGGGAGGTGGGGACTGTACTGAGTGAAGCTACCCCCTTCACATTTCAACGTGCCGTGATTAATTGAGTTGGTGTTTTAAGTTCACTTTATGAACGTTAAGGCTAATCGGGACTTGTCCTACAGTCTAATGTGGGATCCGAACTACTATGTGCCTCCACTGGGTATCGAACCCGGGACCCCTTGATTACAAGGCGACGACTCTATCACAGCTCCATTGGGGAGCAACATGCCGTGATGTTACATGAAGAAGGCCCCATACAAGTCGTGGAGGTATGTGCTCAGCAACACGCTCCGCCTGCCTTTACACCCCCTCTTTCTAACCGAGTACAAAATTATTAGAACTACGGAACCGTAGCTGGTAAAATCCACATATGAAATTACCCGCCCCAGGAATCGAACCCGGGTCTCCCGCGTGGCAGACAGACCTCTTCACCGACTGACCACCTGTGCATCAAGAATAGATACTGGAAATTTCCCCTCGCTAGAAAATTTTAAATTAGCGCACTGAGCACATCTCTTCTCTACAATGATCGCCAAGCTTACTGTTTAAAAGAGCCTTACTTACGTTTTTCATTTCCAAAGAAAATCTTTAAAAACTACATCAAAGGGTCTTCACTTAACAAGGAAATGTGACTCCCCCTTTTGCAATGCAAAATAATCTAATAATGCATATGAGATGGGTAATGTAATGTTGTTAGCAGGACTCCAGTGCATAATTATATTCAAACCAATAACCACCCTTTTTTTAAATATCCACTCCAGTCTCGAACAAGCCCTTAACGAAGTTCGAAGATAACTTTACCCAAGCGCGTACATTATCTGCAGGATCCAAAGATGTAGAGATCGAGAGATGTGTTAAATTCACAGGTAATATAGACATAGGCGCCGTTACATAAGGGCAGGGGAGGCATTTGTCCCTCCCTGTCTTTTTCCTGAATGTTCGTTTTTGATTCTGCAAGACAGGGAAAATGCTGACAGCAAATTTACAGAGACAAGGTTCGAGTTCAACAAATTTGTGAGCACACTGATATGGTGAGGGGTGGCGCTTCCACGTGGGACACCCAATTGTCAATGTCACTTCTGGACTGCATTTTGCAGACTAACGAGGCTCTGGTGTCTGTGTTTTGTCCTTATGTGAGCTGAGTGCACCTTTACAGCCTCTGCTTTTAAACGAAATCAGAATGTTTTAGCTAACGACATTACAGTTATTTTAGTTACGGTAACGGGCTGGACCCCGTATCATGTGACGGGTGCAAAATAGCCTAAGCGCTGACGCACCCAAAACTTTTCAATTCGAATTCAAACGCTGCACTTCACGGCAACAGTAACGTAAAAATTACCTATCAGAAAGTGTAGAGTACCTTCGTCGGCAACTTTTATTCTAGAGTGATTGACTTATTTGGCACATAGCCCAGGTGTCTCCAGTTTTCGATCCGGGAATAGCTGTGTTCAGTGGCTACAATTAGGAGAGTCTGTAGAGAAGTTGCCCCGCCACTTTTGGCCACTTTTGCCGCTCACCAACTGTCATTCCCCCAAGATTTATTATTATTATTATTATCAAGAAACAGTGTTAAATATAACGCACATTTCAAAGTACGTAAGTAGTACGATAAAGCCGCTTCACAAACATCAAGTGGGTCTCAGTGTTGCCAACTCCTATTTGTAGATTAGCTTCGCCTGTAAAATATCATATGGTGAAATTTTCTTGGGGTGAGTTGGCAACACTGAGACCCACTTGATGTTTGTGAAGCGGCTTTATCGTACTACTTACGTGCAACATATAACAATTCACGCATAACTAAATTCAGGAATCAAAAAGAAAATAATATAAACCAATATATAAATAACTCATTATTACTAACTCTTCACTTAATAACTTCTAATTAATAATAATATACTAATTACAATGAAACTCTATTAAATTAATCAAGTCCCCGCAGCTGTTACAATGTCATGTCACCGAATTAGTCAAACCAACACGGTTTTAAGAAGAAGTATTGTACTACGAGACGTGGGCTGAATTGTCCGATAGCTACGTGCATAGGAGTATCATATTTATCACGCATTGTTTAAGCGCTTCGCGCTAAAAACACATTTATAATTAGATATGAAGGTTAGGTTAGGTTGAGTCAGGTTAGGTACGTATAGCGTACTAATTGAAGGTAGTCCGTATAATACTAAAGTACCCAAAATTTAGTTAACTTTCCTTGTATTGAATAACACAGCAAACTGTCTTTAAACTGTATTCATGATATTTTTAAAAGTATCTTAACAAAATTAGCTAACTAACCAACTAACTAACTCTATCTCTAGCCTTCTTAAACCCGAAGGTTCATGGCTGGAGCAATACAGGCCTTCCATCTGTCCCTATCTTGAGCAAGATCTATATACTCTTTTCCATCCCTACCGATTTCCTTTAGGTCTATCTCAACGTTGTCCCTCCATCTTCGTCTTGGCCTTCCTACAGGTCTCTTACCATCAGGTTTCCCAACAAGAATCCTGTGAACTCCTCTTTCTTCTCCCATTCGTGCCACATGGCCTGCCCACCTAAGTCTTCTTGATTTAATTATTCTAATAATATCTTGACATGAATACAAATTATGTAGTTCTAAATTATGTAACCTTCTCCACTCACCTGTCTCCTCATCCCTTTTAGGTCCAAATATTTTCCTAAGGATCTTATTTTCAAATACTTTCAATTTATGTTCCTCTTTCAATGTAAGGGACCAAGTTTCACATCCATATAATACTACAGGCAAAATTACTGTTTTGTATATTTTAACTTTTAGTTTCTTAGATATTAAACGAGAAGACAAAAGTTTATGAAGAGAGAAGTAACATACATTTCCTGAATTAAGCCTACTTTTTATTTCCTCTGTAATATAATTTTCATTTGTTAATATTACTCCTAAGTATTTGAATTTGGAAACTGGTCCAAACGAGTTGTTATCAATAATTAGATTTTCATTATTACCTAACACTTGGTTTCGGCCTGTAAGCATATATTTAGTTTAACAAAATTAGCTGGCTCCCAGAATGGGTAAACATAAATCCAAGTGTGTAAAATTTTAAAAACAATATTGTACTACCATGTTTTTATTATAATAATTATTATTATTGTGTATTTTGAATAATAAACAGAAAAGAAAAGAGAATAGAGGCGGGGGAACCTTATAAATTCAGAAAAACTGACGTCCTGGTTTATTAAAAGGCACCTGAACATAAGCGCATACCCTCGAATGTATGCGGATGGAGGCGGGCGTACTTCGGGGGTTCCCGCCTTTATATACATATTTTCTTTCTGTCATTGCCCCCCGTTTCGGAACCAAATCGCCGCCACTGTCTGTGTTGTGTCGCCTTCTACAAGTGAAGGAAGTGATAACTGATCATATAGCTATTTATGATGTGTTCAAATATTTAGCTTTGCTTTTAGTGTCTCATAAATTACAGTGTTTCTTAGGTTTCCCTGAGTTTGCCCCTCCCTGTAAAAGTTCCTGACGGCGCCCATGAATATAGGGAAGATACTTTCTAAAGAGAACACGTACGAAATCGATCACTAAAAGCCGATAAAATGTCTGGTTACTCTGTATTTAGACTTTGTATAATAGACCCGTATCCAAATTGTAGCAAAGGTCTCATTTTCCACGTATAAGAAAACAGTTCCAGAATACTCCTAATGCGTCGGTGGATGACGTTGACTGATCCTGTCTCCAGGAACGTTCTCTCCCCAGACAGCAGCACGATCTCGATGCGTTAGGATCATTCTGGCACTGTTTACTGTGAAAGTTCGGCCACCTTAACCCTCGTTTCTATCCGGCCCTCTGGATTTCTTCCTACTTTAATCCTTCAATCTCTCCTTTCACCTCACCCTGGGTGCCAAGCGAGCAGATTATATTTGCGCCGGAATTACAAAAGGGGGGGGGGTTCACACAATAATTTATATTTGTATGTCCCTGGTTCGTTTACACATGTACAGCAAGTGAATATACAGGTTGTTAAATGGACAGTACCGTAGTTCTTGAAATTATAACATTCTAGTAGGATATATTGGTTTATTATACGTAGTTATATATATACATATTTTACATAGCTTTTCCATGTGTGTCTGCATAGACAAAATTAACAAATCTCTAAATCAATATAATTGCGCACCTATGGCTTAACCATCAGCACTTCCTTTACCGCAGAGTTAGCATAACTATCTCTGCGGGCCTATCCTCAGCTTAAATGATATTCCGTTCATTACAAATGCGTTTCCTTACGCCTTCACTCCTTCTTTTCGGCATCAATTATTAAATACGGAAATATCCACATAATCAAAGCTTTTTCTAAAAGGGGACTTGGGACAGCAACAGGGGTTGGCTTAACCAAATGCTACATTATTATATCCAGTCTAGCCACCATAAGTGGACTAAACTTGAGGAGACGTTCCTCTTTCGTCGATCGATGGGGAAACACTGTTTTTTTGCTAGAGCCCACTGGCTCTTTTTATAGTCGGGGTAAACGTCCGTGGACGTGGACCCCGTAGCGTTAGAAAATTCCACTGCAACGGTCTTTTGAAAGACAGCTAGCTCCCCCAACCGGGGAGATAAAAAACAGGGGAATCTAATATCCAGCAAAGCACAATCCAATAAGCACATACACTTACATGCAGAAATAACATAAAAGTACACTCATGGAAACATATTACTTAACCCTACACCTTGTAGCCGGCCAGCAATTAATTAACATATTACCAAAACCAGTAATGGTCAATCCGACCGTGACATTACTCACACCTGGAAAATGAGTCATTTGTTACAATCACGCAGTCATAACTTTTTACTGGTTAAAGATACGTCGAAAAAAACATCACCATTGCATTTCTCGTGAAATTCTAGCCTGATTTAATATTTCACATTACCCCCTTCCCATTTAAAACTCTTGCGTTGAATTCAACATGGCGACCATCAATATGGCGGACATCCCCTTGGAACACACCAATAAGGCTCCCCTAGGCCTAAGCTGTTTCTATCATGACCAATTGCACCAAGCCTAACTCCTTTACATTTTATGGTGAGTGTTAAGAGACTTTTGAATCACCCTGTACATTCTGTATAATGTGTGTGTGTGTGCAAAATAACTGGCCATAATTGAAACTTTATCCGTTTCATTTCAGAATACCTTGGAGCTAAAAGCACGAAAGGACTACAAAAAAAGGTAAGTCCTTTTCCTTCTGTAAGTAGCACTAAGAGCGCTTTCGTCATCCACATTACTGTAATGTTATGTACATTTCTTTATCACATTTCCTAGTCAGTGAATTACTGTTCTTATGATTAAGGATGTCCATAATGCCTAAGAGTAAAACCTCTGTTGCCCTCCCCACAAGATATTGTAAAGGTTTTTTTATTTATTTTTTATTTATTTTTTTAGGTGCTAAGCCTTGCACATTCCAACAAGCCGTGAAGGAATGTGCGCCCACACATTCACAAGCTCAGTCATTTTGGGGAGGTGGTATGATCCGCATGGGCCACCTTCAACCCCCTGCCGAGTTGCTCCCATTTATTTGAGGCTGGGTGAACCTCAGAGCCGCTCCATGCTGGAAATCACTCACCCCGGGTATTGAACCTTGGTTCCCGCGTGGTAGTCAGACAGCATACCGACATAAAATACTTGGAGACATAAAACAACAACAATCATAAATTCTGTTGGCGTTCAATCAACCACAGCTACATATATTATGAAGAATTGCATCATTGGCAACAAATTTATAAATTTTGATGTGTGAACACATCCATTCAGGATTTATCCTTTTTGCACTGTGCAAATTTATCGGTTTCCATGGGCTTCAAATTCCGAGATTTCATTGCAGATAATCCTTGGGGATAGAGGTAGCTGGGCCGTGGTGCTGATAACAACACCTCCAGTATATCTGAGATCGATAATGTGGGCCCTATCCAACACCCTCTATGTGTCTTCATGGCACGGTGCAATGAACGGAGGAAAGCTTGAAGCTTAACGCCCACTGAGACGCGGCAACAGAACTTCTGTGTCTGCTTCTATTGAAATCAAATGGTGTAACGCCCACTACAGGGAGACGCGGGGAACCGAAGCGGGAATTTCCGTGCCTAATTCTGCAGGTTATCTTAAAAGTTATCGGCCACTGAGACTCCGGAAACGAGTCTGTTGCGTTCTGTTGCCGTGTCTCTCCGCGTCTTAGTGGGTGTCAAGCTCTTGTCGCCATCTTTCTTCTACCTAAAAGTAAAAACTTTTTGATCTACCCTCATACATGTAAAAACTTATTTGATCGGTTATTTGCACGATAAATACAGAGTAATAGGGATAAATTCCAATTATAAATGTGTTTAGCAGGGAAGCGCTTAAATAATTCGTGATAAATATGATACTCCTATGCACGTAGCTATCGGACAATTCAGCCCACGTCTCGTAGAACAATAGTTCTTCTTTAAACTGTGTTAGGTTGACTAATTCGATGACATGACATTGTAACAGCTGCAGAGAGAGAGACCTTCAACACGCAGGGCTCTTCCCGTGCGTGACTTGTTTTCCTGGGAATTAATTAGGATGATTCTAATTAGCAAAATCACACAGGATCGTCGGACGTGTTCGGTATTGCTTTTTTGTCCCTGTCGGAGCTTCCAAAACCAATCCACTCCCGGTCGCCAGGAACGTGTTTATTGGTCGTAAACTATCCAGTGGTGACCTACATGCTTGCGCAAGCATTGACGTCAGAACGGGGTTCGAAATTTTGCTGTGTACTTTCTGATATTTGAAACAGTGTGTGCGTGAAGTTTATGTTAAGGTTCTTAGTTTTGTATACCCGTTGCAGGATTCACAAGAAAGGCGTTTACAGTAGTTTTGTCCTGCTATTTCATCCCCTTCCCTTTAGATGCGTTGGTTTGAAATGTAGTATTATGTGTTTCAACAATGCTATTTTCCATTTCATTATTATATTTTCTTATTTTTGTCTTCTTTTTCGTTCTTCTCTCTCCCTCTCTCTCCCTCTGTTTCCCCCTCTCTTGCATCTTTCTTTCCTCTTTTTCTAGTCTGTTGCAGGCTTTCCACTTTTCCATGTTTTCACACTTTCCCTTTTTCTTCCCTCTATCTGATTTTCTCTCTTTCTCTCTTTATGTACTTTCTTTATATTCCAATGTACGTGTATATAGGTTAGGTTTGTGTCGCCATATATGTTCTTTGTTTAGAACGCCTACCTGCGTTTGTAAGTCAGTAATAATCCATTTCTACATTCGTGTTGCTATAAACCGACCGTGGTCGTAGAATATTCTCCCTAAATTTTCAGGCACTCGGTTTTTGCAGACACCCTATACCATACATTACCAAAATATGCATCTCAACCCTCTTTTCAATCTCTATATACAGGGTGTCATTTTAATGGCGCCCACGGACCACGGAAACGTATAGAGGACATCAAAACAAACAACATTTCTCAGTAACATTTCTCTCGTTGGTGCATCATTTCGGCGCTACAGTCGTTCAAAAAAGCCCGTTTTGACGCCTGAATGCTGGCAACCACACACAACATTTGATTGTATTTGTGACGTCATATCCCGTCGTGAAGCGATGCGTTCCAGGGTTGCCAAAACACTCATATTCTGTCAAAAATGACAGCTACAATCAGCCACATTATGTACCGTAAAAAAAAACACGAGAAAACACGTTCTTTAACCTAACAGGAAGTAAACAAACGACACGAAAACTGGTAGAAAGAAAACAGAATTCAAGTGGAAGTGGTCATTACGAATTTTGTCTCAGCTTACATTTCAAATATTTGCAAATCTAGTTACCAAGTTGGCATCTACAATTTAGTCTATCCACTTCGTCCTTCTGATACTAGTTGTCTGTGACACACTGAACAGATGACAAAATAGAAATAAAAGAACTCAAAATTCCTGAGGTAAGCAACACATAATATAATGTATATTCAGGGCATTATGAGGCAAGTGACAAAAATGGTTGAAAATACAGGGATATAAGTAGTAGTACTACAGAGTGTCCGAAAAGTCACGCAACCCGGTGTTTACGACCGTATAACGGAATAGCGAAACGGAATGAGAAGAAACGCTTTCTGCCAAGAGAATGCCCTGTATATTGGGAAAATTTAGAGAGACAAACATATGTAAGAACATGCATGTTTTAATAACAAATAAGCAAAGTGTTGCCAAAGGCGGAAAAAAAATATTTGCAAATCGTGTATATTGATGCACAGAACTCACTGAGGTAAATTATTGCAACATTTCACAATACCAACGAACAATTTGGATGGCCATCTAATGAATTTGACAGAAAAAGAACTTTGACGAAGTTTCAAAAACATTGCAGAAGGGAATAAATGGGCTGTTCCAAAAATCGATGTTTTCACAATATTACGAGGGACACTGGCAACACTGTTGGTGTCACATGTCACTAACAGACGTGTTTCACCTCAGGCTATCACACTAAGGCACTTTTAACGACAAAGGAGAAAGTTGGTTATTCTCGAACATATGCAATAAATTACATACACCTTGCAACCCTGAAATGTGGGTATCACTACAAATTAAAGCAAATGTTCGAAGTGTCCACCATTTTCTTGGATACATAAGTTGGTTCGCTTGATCATGTTCTCAGATACCTTCCTGAGGGTTGCAGCACCGATATTATTAATTTCCTGTGTAATGTTTCGTTTCAGCTCCTCCAATGTTCTGGGTCCCGTTTGGTATACTTTCCCCTTTAAGTAACCCCACAGAAAAAAATCTCCAGATGTTAAATCGGGCGGGCGACTGGGCCATAAATCCTTGGATATTAGACGATCACCAAAAATTTCTCTCAGCATACGAAGAGATTCATCAGATGTATGGCAAGTTGCTCCATCCTGTTGTAGCCAAACATCACGTTCGTCTTCTTCCAGGAGAGCAACGAATTGCATTATGAGATCCCCGTACACAGCAGTATCCACTGTTGTCTCAAATAATAACGGTCCCACAATACGACGTCGCGATATTCCACACCATCCACCGATTTTCGGAGAGTGCAAGGGTAGTTCATGCAACTGATGTGGGTTTTCTGTCGACCAATGCCTGGAATTTTGGCTGTTGACATACAGATGGGGGACAAAATAATACGAACACCTGTGAAATTATAGAAAATCTTTATTAATATGGGGTTGGACCACCCTGTGACTGAAGTACACTTTGTATGCGACGTGGGATGGACGCATAGAGGTCATGCACAATGTTTAAGGGAATATGGAGCCATTCTTCCTCCAGAGCAGTCTCCAATTCCGAAAGAGTGGCTGGAGGAGGACTTCGAGCATGCAGTTTGGACTCCGAATATCGCCACAAATGTTTTATAATGTTCAAGTCAGGAGACTGTGGGGGCCATTCAAGATGTCCTACGTCATCGTCATGTTCTTCGAACCATGTTTGGACAGACCCAGTAGTGTGGATAGGAGCGTTGTCGTCTTGAAAAAGCGGCCGCTCCCCAGGATATAAAATCTGGACAAAAGGATGGAGATGATCCCCCATAATGCTCCGATAATGATTGGCGTTGATCTTCCCATGCAGAAAAACAAGTTGACCCACACCGTGCTAAGATATCGCACCCCATACCATAATGGACCCACCTCCATGCTTCACAGTCGGCAAGAGGCAGTCAGGATGAAACGCATCTCGTGGCGTTCTCCACACATAAACGCGCCAGGTGGTCTGAAATAACGTGAATGTTGATTCATCAGACCAGATGACTTGTTGCCACTGCCGTGGGGACCAAATTCTGTGAGCTCTGCGCCATTGGCGTCGCTTGACAGCATTACGTGATGTCACCAAGGTCTTACGAATTGCCACTCTGCCATGAATGTTTGCAGCATGGAGTTCCCTTTTGACAGTTTTGGTTGAAATGGGGTCCTGAAGATGCTTGTTCATTTCAGATGTTATCTCAGATAACGATTGCTTGTGCTTTCGGGCCACTATGCGCTTCAACACCCTCCTATCCCGAGCAACAAGCTTTGTATTTCGTCCACTGTTGTGCTTTGAAGACGCCATCTTACCTGGTGTTGTGTACGCTGTCATAACGGCTGATACTGTGTTCCTTGCACAATCCACAGGGTTTGCGGTTTCCATCACCGTGGCTCCAGCTGAACGTGCTCCAACAATCATGCCTCTTTGTAACTCTGTCAGGTCTGATATTGCAGCGTCTCTTGAGAGCGTACGATACACGCATGCACCACCAATGACTGCAGTTGACAGACTAATACCTTCCCCTTCACGACCACTAGGTGGCAGACTTCAGTGCCAGGTGGTGCTGCTGTACTGCTGGTGTGAAATGTGGCATACTTTTTCACAGGTGTTCGTATTATTTTGTCCCCCATCTGTACCTATCCAATTGAAACCACATTTCAGGGTTGCAAGGTGTATGTAATTTATTGCATATGTTCGAGAATAACCAACTTTCTCCTTTGTCGTTAAAAGTGCCTTAGTGTGATAGCCTGAGGTGAAACACGTCTGTTAGTGACACGTGACACCAACAGTGTTGCCAGTGTCCCTCGTAATATTGTGAAAACATCGATTTTTGGAACAGCCCATTTATTCCCTTCTGCAATGTTTTTGAAACTTCGTCAAAGTTCTTTTTCTGTCAAATTCATTAGATGGCCATCCAAATTGTTCGTTGGTATTGTGAAATGTTGCAATAATTTACCTCAGTGAGTTCTGTGCATCAATATACACGATTTGCAAATATTTTTTTTCCGCCTTTGGCAACACTTTGCTTATTTGTTATTAAAACATGCATGTTCTTACATATGTTTGTCTCTCTAAATTTTCCCAATATACAGGGCATTCTCTTGGCAGAAAGCGTTTCTTCTCATTCCGTTTCGCTATTCCGTTATACGGTCGTAAACACCGGGTTGCGTGACTTTTCGGACACTCTGTACAAGCTGTCCGACGACTGTGTTTATCTATGCACCGGATACACATGTAATAGTTTCAACTATGAACGGGGCAGTATATTCGCTACTGATTCATCATTAGATTCTTACTGTGGTTGTACGTGTTTTAGCCGTAATGTAACAACGTGAACCGTGGATACTTCCGTTATCAGCACAAAAGTACCACAAGACATCTGGACACAAACCTGTAGATATCAACCTTGCAACGAGATTTGCAAATATTTGACATATAGCTGGGTGTAAACAGCCACATGTAAGCTGTAAGTCCAATAAAATGTATTGTTGTTGTTGCTGATATTTGACATGTAGGCTGAGACAAAATCCTATATTGACACTTCATTTTGAATACATTTTTACCATTTCTCATATCGTTGGTTCACTTCCCCCTTCCCCTGAGATGACTGCTGATCTTCTGTCTGGTTGGCTATGATGTTCGGTCTACTGGACGCGTTTCTCGATTCGTTTTACACCTAATCATGTGGTTGGTAGTTTGTCAATTTTCACAAAATTTGTGTGTTCCTTGCAACCCTGCCGTACGGTGTTTCGCTGCAGGAAATGACGTCACAGATACGATCAAATGTTGTGTTGGGTTGCCTACACCCAGGCGGCATAAACTGTCTTTTTTTAACAGCTGTAGCGTCGAATCGACGCACCAACGAGAAAAATGTTACTGAGATTAGTTGTTTGTTTTGATGTCCGAACGCCTGGAGCAATTTCAACCAAACTTGGTACACGTATCACTTGCAATCTGGAAATAAATACTGTGGGGGTAAGACCCCCTGGCACCCCTAGGGGTGGAGCGGGAAGATGTGACATGTAAAAATAATCGAGAACCACCGATATTAAATTCCGCACAAACAGACATCCCTAACTCTATGCAATCCGCACAACGATAGTGTTTCTCGGGTTCAGACTGTGTTGCGAATGGAATCCATAGTTTTCGTGACACTCCCAATGCGGTTCAACTCCAGGTTCATCACCTATCGGCATGGGGGGTGAGAGGGGGTGAAAAATAGAATGCCACAAATGACCTAGATTAGTGTCGAATCCATAGTTTTCGGAGTCGCTAAGCTAATTGGTGACATTCACGATCACATTTAAAATTAGTTACATTTTACACTATAGTTAGAATTCATTATTTTCCTGTACAAGATTGGGATAAATAAATACCCGGGCAACGCCGGCTAATCAGCCAGTAATGTATATTTTCTTACATAATTAAAAGCTACGAGAAGTGAATTCACTTCAATATATTGTGTAAATACTGCCTTATTGCACGCTCAAACTAGATTGTGGCAGCCAGCATCGCTTCCGGGAGATTTGCGGGTCCTTGACAAATATTACCTTTCCCCCTTTATATTTCTTTCCTTGCTTGCAGAATGGGCCGTAAGATGGCTCTGACTTCCATGGAACTTGGCTAAGTAAACAGCGAGCGCCATCTTGAAGACGAAACACTCATTAAACGAGCGTAAAATCTACAGAGGACCTTAGTTCCGAATCCCTGAGTTCTGGCACAATATCGAAGTTTCTTAATAAGGCCAAAACGATCCCGCGGGGTGGGGGAGGAAATGCAATGTACAGAAAAGACGACAGAAGTCGAGATGAGCTTCAAATTACACACAGCAAGTTTTCATTCGGTGCTGTTTAATCTCGTAATTATAATCCATCTTCCCTTACAAATATTTGCCGCACTGCGACGTTTCTGTACTACAATTTCGGGTACGTTCCATTCTGTGAAATACACTGAACGGGGTTAAAAAAAAAGTACACGGTCTGGCAACCCGCTTCGTCAAACCTCAGCCGAATTTTAAACAAGCCAACAGGCGAAAGTCCTTTGTTAGAAAACGCTGATAACATTGTTCTACTTGTTAACAAAAGACGTTTGTGGCATTTGGAGACAATGGCTGTGACGGAATCATGTGCTTGCACACCAGAACCATCTGGCGGTAGACATATTAATTAATTTCAGGCAAACACAATTCCTCGTGTGTCTATATTCTTAATCTTCCGCCTCTCCCATACTTTGAAGTTTGGAAATACGCACAACACGGTGCCAGTCTAGATCAGAGGTGTTCACCCTCCGGAGGGCGACCCTCGTGAGGGCAGACCTCACCCTCACCCTCCGGAAGACTTGTGAGGGTGAGGGCGGTGGAGGGCGAGGGCGATTGCGATCTCGGAGGGTGAGGGCGGTGGAGGGCGAGGGCGATTGCGATGTCGGAGGGTGAGGGCGGTGGAGGGCGAGGGCGATTGCGATGTCGGAGGGTGAGGGCGGTGGAGGGCGAGGATGAATGCGATGTCGGAGGGTGAGGGCGGTGGAGGGCGAGGGCGATTGCGATGTCGGAGGGTGAGGGCGGTGGAGGGCGAGGGCGAGGGCGATTGCGATGTCGGAGGGTGAGGGCGGTGGAGGGCGAGGGAGAATGCGATGTCGGAGGGTGAGGGCGGTGGAGGGCGATTGCGATGTCGGAGGGTGAGGGCGGTGGAGGGCGAGGATGAATGCGATGTCGGAGGGTGAGGGCGGTGGAGGGCGAGGGCGATTGCGATGTCGGAGGGTGAGGGCGGTGGAGGGCGAGGGCGAATGCGATGTCGGAGGGTGAGGGCGGTGGAGGGCGAGGGCGACTGCGATCTCGGAGGGTGAGGGTGGTGGAGGGCGAGGGAGAGAGCGATGTCGGATGGTGAGGGCGGTGGAGGGCGAGGGAGAATGCGATGTCGGAGGGTGAGGGCGGTGGAGGGCGATTGCGATGTCGGAGGGTGAGGGCGGTGGAGGGCGAGGATGAATGCGATGTCGGAGGGTGAGGGCGGTGGAGGGCGAGGGCGATTGCGATGTCGGAGGGTGAGGGCGGTGGAGGGCGAGGGCGAATGCGATGTCGGAGGGTGAGGGCGGTGGAGGGCGAGGGCGACTGCGATCTCGGAGGGTGAGGGTGGTGGAGGGCGAGGGAGAGAGCGATGTCGGATGGTGAGGGCGGTGGAGGGCGAGGGCGAGAGCGATCTCGGAGGGTGAGGGTGGTGGAGGGCGAGGGAGAGAGCGATCTCGGAGGGTGAGGGCGGTGGAGGGCGAGGGCGAGGCCGATCTCGGAGGGTGAGGGTGGTGGAGGGCGAGGGCGACTGCGATCTCGGAGGGTGAGGGCGGTGGAGGGTGGTGGAGGGCGATGGAGGGTGATGGTAATGGCGGGGCTGATCGAGACGTGAGGAGATAGGATTAAATTAAAATTATTTTTGTTTTCATGAGTAATTATTATAAATTTCCTTTACCCAAAATAATATTTCCCTTTTTTCGATAATGTCTTGTTCCCATTGTAGCTTATATTGCTTACTATTTGACCTGACATCGAATGGAATTCAAGCCTAATTCCAAGAATTGCCTGCACATTCCTCCTTGCTGGTAGACATCCTGCCTGTCTATTGAACCATGAAGAATGCACCGGAAGAATGCATACGAAAGCTTCCGCGGAAAGTGAAGAATGCTGGTTCTTTATTTTCCAGCAGATATATTCACTTGACTAGAAGAGCTTTACTTTGACACAGAAAAAACAATCAAATATATTTGAAGCTCTCTTTGAATAAAGACCTTAAAAGGGTAGTAATATTCGGAGATATATGAATCCATGCGTAACGTAAAACCACACATAAGCACCAACTAACTTCTAGCCCTGACTTTGAAACAAAATTATTAAATGTTGAAAAACACATGCCTTCAATTTTTTTTTTCAAGTTTGTTTCTTTTCAAATCCGTGTTTTATATGGGCTTTAGTGCTTAGAAATCTGTGTTCCTTCTCAGTAAATTTGAAAAGTTTATCTGGGTGTAAGGGGTGGTGCTCCTTCCACGTTGTGCACCCAATAGTCAACCTAACTTCGACGTAGAACACCCTGGAATGCAGACTAACGAGGCTCTGGCGACTGGCCACATGGTCAGTATAATTCTGTGTGTTGTCCTGTTTTTTGTCCTTATGTGTGCTAAGTGCTCGTCTCGTTTACAGCCTCAGCTTTTAACGGAAGTCAGAAGATTTTAATATTTTATGATTTTAGTTAGGCGACGATAGAGTTGTTATTTGTAACGATAAGGGGTATAATGTGACGGGTGCAAAATAGCCTAAGTGCTGACGCACCCAAAATTTTCAAATCAAATTCAAATTCAAATTGAAAAGTTTATCGGTCATTTCATGTCAATTCAACCCGACCATGGTACCTGTGATCTCAAATTTTGATGAAAATCGACACATTTAATCCTTACATGATATTGAGAAACTACTTTCTTTTTCACTTGTCTGGTTTCATATTTATAGCCCCTCGAACTTTCAGTGATTCATCCTTTCTTCCATTCACATAGCCTCCAAGTATGAGCTGGGCCACCCCGATGGCGCAGTGGTAGCGTCGTCGTCTTGAAATCAAGGGGTCCCGGGTTCGATACCCGGTAGAGGGACATGACACAGTGGCTCGGATCCCACGTTAAACCATAGGTTCAGACACGATTAGCCTTACTGTGCATATAGTGGACTTAGCCTTACTGTGCATAAATTAGACTTAAAACACCAACTCAACTCAACCCAAGTATGAGCTTCGCTGTCTTGGAGAAATAATTCTATCCCTCTTATAAATTTTTCAATGTTTCTTAAACTTTACAACAATGTTAACCAAACAATAAGGATTCCAGAAAAGAATATTTCAACATTTCACACTTATATTTTAGTACACTAATAAATTAATAAAGTAGTATTTTCTAATATTTGTTTTCCGAAAACATGGTTTACTAAAATTTCCATCATCATTGAAAGTGAAAGGTGCAACACCAACAAAAGCATTTTTGTACTGAACTTATATGATTTAACTTACCCAGAAATAAAATTGACGGCTTTTTCATTCATTCTGAAAATATGACAACTTATTTCTGATTTTTTTAAAAAAATGACTACAGGATTTTATATTTTTCAAATTAAGATAGATCTAAGGATTTCAAATATATAATTTTATTTGTCACAGTCGTTTGTGTTTATTCCTTAAATGGATATCGCCGGGACGTAATAACTTCATATCGACTGAGTGTTTCTTTCAGGGGCGGCACAATTATGGGGGAATATTCCTCACTTACACCCCTCTCCCCCACCAAAAAAATCCTGCGGATGTCCATGAATGTTAGTGATTATTTGATTGAAAGCATAACCTTATAATTACTTATATTAGAGTGGGTGATTATGTCCAGGCCCCTTGACCGACAATACCCCTCAAGAATTACGTCAGTTTCTTTATCAATAGGTTTAGACTTTGATGTAATATAAAATGTGTTTCCGAGTGCAGAAATCACAAATAACAGGAGATATTTGATCCCAAAGTATGGGCCGTGTAGGTAAAATAAAATCTACCTCATAGTACTTTGACTGTACAGAACCAGACAGTGGCGGCGATTAGGGAGAGCGAGGTGCGGGCAACTGCCCCCCACCAACTGCCACTTTTGCCCCTGCCGCACTATGCTAAACCTTATATACCAAGGGAAAATAAACTGCCCTTGTCCCCAGTTTTGGAACCCAATCGACGCCACTGGAACCAGAATTTCACCTGCAAAGGTGAGGAAAAATTGGGTTGAAAAAGGTCACAAAATGAAAATCTTTGGAATGTGCTCAAAACATATTGACTATGTGAAACAGTTTTTTTTTTTTTAATTACAACTGAAATTGTATATAAGGCTGCTCTTACAATGTTGTTTATTCCCCTCCCTATATATCTGTGCGTATTGGAGGGGGATTGTGGGTGGTAGGGGAGCTAGTTCTTGCCCCTCAGCTATCAACTAGCATGGCTTAAAAATCGGTGCAAATGAACAAATTACATTCACAAAATGCCGAATTCACATAATAAGCAACATTAAAATATGCTGCAATTTAGCCAAATATATGACTACAAACATAAGAAAATAAAAAGCATCACACGAGCCTCCCCAATGTCGTAGTAGTAACATTATTCCTATTATACCATCTGAGCATACAGCAACAAACAACACTAATCCCATAATATTCGCAAACTGTCATGGAATAGATTTTTGGAATATTTGTAAGCAAAGAAATGAATGTGGATGGCAAAGGGAACTAAGTATTTTTGTCATCAAAGTCACCAAAGCGATTAAATCTACAAGTTATAATGCAAAGTATATTCCTCATTAATTTCATTCCATGTATTAAAAGTTAGAATATCAACTACTTTTTAAAATGTTCCTTTTTCCTAATAAATGTAAATAAACTAATATAAGAAATTATAAGGGCATGTTTCAATCATGGACATCAGCAGGACTTTTATTTTGGTGGCAGAAAGGGGTGTAAATGAGGCATATTCCTCCACAATAATGTCGCCCCCTGAAAGAAACACTCTGTCGATATGAAGTTTTCATGTCCCTGCAATACCCTTTTAATAATAAACACAAACGACTGTGACTGGAGATAAAAAAGGATGTGTGTGAAATATGAACTTTTTGGTTGCCTTCATTTTCCAGGGATGGAGGCACGCCACCTGTGCCTCACCCTCTGCGCATCCATGAAAACATTATTTAAAATGTTATGCTCTATACATTTTCTTCAATGATATTTTGAAGCTAGATTCTTAGATGTTAAGTTAATTTGAAAAATATAAAATCCGGTAGCCATTTTAAAAAAAAATCAGAAATAAGTTATCATATTTTCAGAAGGAATTAAAAAGCCATCAATTTTATTTCTGAGTAAGTCAGATCATATAAGTTCATTTTAAAAATACTTGTGTTAGTGTTGCACCTTACCCTTTCAATGATAATTGAAATATTAGTAAACCATGTTTTCGGTTCAAAAAAATAAGATAATAATGTTTTATTTATTTAATTGTCTGCTAAACAATATACGTGTGATATATTGAAAATTTTTTTTGGGGATCCTAGTTAATTGGTTAACATTGTTGTAAAATTTCAAAAAGATTGAATAACTTATAAGGGAGATACGTACAATAATGTTTCCAAAACAGTGCAGCTCACACTTGGAGGCTTTGAGAATAGAAGAAAGGATGAATCACTGAATGTTTGAGAAGTTCTAGAAATGAGACCAGACAAGTTAGAGAAAAAATGTAGTTTCTCACCACCATGGAAGGATTAAATATGTCAATTTTCATCAAAATCTGAGAGCAGGGGTTCTTTTTTGGTTGAATTCACATGGAATGGCCCTTATTTTATCGTAGGGCAAAATATGTAAGCTTTTTAGTGCCTCGTTTCACGCAATGAGTACAGGGAACAGATTGTGTGGTGAATTGTAGTAGTGTTCAATAGCCAAATGGCATAATTGATCGGAGTTTACGTGCCAATAAACGTCAGATTCGAAAGCGAGCAGTGGACAGACTTGAAGAGTTGTCTCCTCGCAAAAGAATTTGCATGGCACATAATTCAGAGACTTTGAGTACTGGAAATATACCCATCTCCAACAAGGTAGTGTGTTGGAAACTCTGAAAAAGAAATTAAAATGTGCTGAAGAACAAATAAAGAAGCTGCAAACACTGCAGGATGAAAGTGCTAAAAAAGTAACTTTTGGATTATAAACATGAAGTTGTAATATCTCGGTCCCAGTGATATATCCAACAACTTCGCCCTAACACCCCACACAATGTTTTAAAAAGGACAACTGTGTGGTCTTTCTGGCTCTAAGTATAACTTTTCACCCCCACAAACACGAATTTACACTACTCAAATAGAAAATTCTGAACAAACCTCTCTGCTCCACCTCCGAGCCGGCTTTCCCGCTCGAAATTCTATTGATAGTTAACTTTCAGCGACACAGTTTACTAGATATAGTCTGCTCTATACATATACATTTATTTATACACACACGCTAGAACATTCATTCGATTTTAAAACAAATTTATTTCCGAAAACACGGAAGAAGTGTGAATTCCTATGCCGTTGCTGCTGGTGCTCGTCTTTGACATGTCCCGTGGCTGACGTCATCCTTGGAGGTTTACGAATGGTTCCGAACTTTTCCGAACGCCAGACTGCACCTCCCTGGTTTCGACCCAACACATAACAGGTTTAGAAGATGAAAAGAAAGCTAACTGGGTAGCTTTTAAGTTGTAGACTGGAAATGGTGGAATGGAATTGATGAAGGGTGTTCGTTCCGAACCCACGAAAGGGTTCGATACCTGGTGGAGGCACATAGTGGTTCGGATCCAACTTTAAACTGTAGGTCCAGTCCCGATTAGCCTTACTGTGCATAAAGTGGACTTAAAACACCAAATCAATCAATCACAATCAATCGAACCCACGAAAATATAAAATTGGGATGTGGTGCGAAAATATGCGTCAACTTACTGCGAGGGTGAATTAAGTTTCTAAAGCAGTGGCGTACCCGTAACGGGGCTGGTTGTGGCATTATTATCGTCAATGTTAAATACACTATTGCATGTTCTTCCATTGTTAATGTAGATGCGGATCATATTTTATATGTATAAATAACACGTTTTTTTTTTGTTTTTTTAAAAATAGTTTTATGCACAAAAAGGATAGCCAGCCTACAGTTTAAAGTGGGGTCCGAACCACAATGTGCATCCACCGGGTATCGACCTCCTTGATTACAAGGCGATTACGTTATCCCACTACGCCAACTGGAAGGTTTGCGTATAAATACATATATACTAGGCATGGCCAACAATGTAAATTTCCGGGTACCTGGATCTGGATCCTAGAACCGAGTGTCCCTTGATTGACTGATCAATTTGGTTATTATTCTTCGCTTTCTGCTACGTTTGGATAATTGCGACATTGATGAAGAATGGGGATTAGATGAAATTGTTGAACGGCCACTCACAAAGAACTCCTATGCCCTAGCCTTGTTTCGAACCCATGGCACCCGGCAATTTAGCATGCTATGCTAACCACTTCGCACTCAGTTCGGCCCAAGTGTCCGGATACATTAAGACCAATTAACTATTGAATCAATCATTTTGGAAGTTCTTATTACTAATGCAGTTAAACATTTCAGGCACAAAATACAAGTATTTATGCCAATATAATATTTCAATTCCATTGCAAACACTATAAAAAGGTAAAGTTTCCCGTGCATGTAGCATTGTGCCATGAAGGCACAGTTAGAGGATTTGAGGGTAGGGTCCCACACATTCTCGATCTCGGTCCGTGACGTGATCAGTCCGGCCACTTTGATCTCCCAGGTGCCAATTGATTTGAGACTACGTGAGCCGCTTTATGGGGAGACAAGGCCGGGGAAATTCCGACCTTAGATCAACCAGCACGGGAATCGAACCCGGGTCTCTTGTGTGTGGCAGTCACACGCCATACCGACTTTTTTTCATATAGGAAAGCTCCTAAGCGGCAGCTTTCCCACACAAACCTCATCTCAATTAATCTCAACGTGTTCATTGAGGACAGACAATCACAAACATCCATGTCCCGGGATTCGAACCCGAGATCCCTGGCGTCATAGCGCGCTGCACTCACCACTTACCACGGAGGACGACAAACTAGACCACCGCGGCTCTTACACTATGCAACATTAAATCCAGTATCAACGTCCACCTGTTATCTCCAGCTTTTATTGTTTATTTCTGACATTTTTCCTCCTGCCAACAGATCGCTGGGCTGGTTTTCGTGGAGGAAGAAACTGGAAGTGGGTTTGGTCTGCAGCTTTGGTCAAATTCCAAGAATCACGCCCGAAATGTAAGGTTTCACCGAGTGCTGAACAAACGTTTGGAAGTCTCAGGAGGGTGGTCTGGCGTTCGAAGAAATTTGTAACCATTCGTGAACCTTGACGGGTGACGTCAGCCACGGGACATCTCGAGAACTCTTCGCCAAACTCCCCTCCTAACTATGATGAGTTTCTTTGCATCTTGCAGGGAACAGTGACGGTGCCAGCAAGAAAATACTGAGAAGCTGGAGACGGATAATTTTACGGGGATATAGCTATTCCTAATAAAAATATGTTGATTTATAAATAAATAATCTTACCCGATTATGTTTATGTATAGTTGTAAACACAAATCTTGGTAGCATTCTAATAGCAATAAATTTGAATTGCTATGCCACTTATATATAATCAGTCACCTATCATTCTCAAACAATATTAGAAACAAGTCACAGATGGTAACACTGCTACCAATATGTATCCAATGACGAATATAATGATAAAAATAACGGATCCTATTTATCTACAAAGTACAAATGCTAAGGACTTTCTTTGAATATACCCACACTGTTGCTAATTTTTTAATGCAAACGTAGCGAAGTTTCGAGTAGGGTACAGGAGCAGCTATAGCGAAGCTTCTTTTTTGGAAAATGCCGCAGTAGCTGTAGCGAACCAATTTATTATTTCTTTTCACACCAGGGTGTTCCAAAACACCAAAACTTTTGCGGTGTGGGGATAGGATGAATGATTTGTGGCTCCAAATAGATATATTCCCTAATCTGTGGCCGGGGGTATGTTTTCCTGAAGTTGAGAAAATTCTCATAAAGCATCCCCACCACTATGATAATTTGCATAGGCACTAAATGTATTGTCTTTCACGGATCACGGCACCCCTCGTCCATGTTTTTACGTTACAATTTCACCATTCGAATTATATGAAGTTTTTCCAGATATCGCAGGACCTCTTGTATAGAAAATGCATTTTTCATAGTCTCTCTCGTAGCATCGAATTTGTTCGCCTTGATGTCCCCTACTTACGATCCGGTGTTGCACGGTCACACCCCTGTGTATCTATGTTCAATACAATTACAAGTAGAAAACAAGAAAAGCTGCAGTAAAATAAATTCCGATTGACAGATTCTCGTAAATGATATTTTACTTAATGTCTTGAGTTTTGGAAAAATAATAGTATCTCTTAAAAGTACCTAAGGCAATTTTTTTTGCAAACAAATCGGAAAATCCATGATCAAGGGGGTCAAATTCATTTGTCGAATGTCAAGGAACCATTTTTGACTCATAAATATTCTAATAAATTTTAACAATGTACACAGTATTCTACAGAATGTTCTACATAACCAGTACAATGTCTGTAGTGATGCAAGAGTCTTCCTTTGTAGCACGTAGTGTCCGAGCAGAGACCAAACTAGTTGGGACATGGATTAAAGAAATGGACTGTTCCTACTAAATCAGGAAATAGGGTAGCCTTGCATCAATGTTTATAAAACTAAAATTTATCAAATATTGCAGACTGCATATTTCTGGAGCCTGCCTCTCTCTAGAAACGAACTATTAATTTGTGCAAGGACAAAATAGAAATTGTTGCAAAATTTGAAAAATTAACAATGTCATTTTCGTATGTTTTGTAGGTCACATTAAAATATTTCATAGCTCGAAGAGAGGGCATGGTCCCCATGCTCCCCTTGGGTACGGGCCTCCTTGAAAATAAACCATTAGTAGTAAATGCAACCTTCCAAACCGAATGGACACAGCAAGCTGCACGTGTCGCTTTTGCATGCGTGTCTTCGGATTAGGCCGTTTCCTGAATAATGTGTATTATGTTGTCTCGGACTTGTACACGCATGTGCGATGACGATGAATGCTTGCTTATAGACTGTGGCCCATGTAACTTGTCACTTCGGGGTGAAATTGTTAATAGTCTCTTGAAAAAGACAGAGAGAGAATGAGGAATTAAACATAGAGAGGGGGGGGAGATAGAGAATGATAACAGAGAGGGAAGGACAGATGAGAGACAAACATTATCTGTCTTACTTTCTATGTGTTTTTGATAATTTCTTATAGGTATCGCGCCACAACTTGAGCTCTGGGGAGAAAGCATTCGAGTTGACCGCGGAGGCAGTGACAACCCTCATAATGAGTTCTCCGCCCTTCAAAAGCAGTGTTTGCAACCACACTAATTTCTTGTTATTTTCAATATATGTTACCAGAATGCCTGTGATAACCAAGAGCATTTCTTAGCAAAGCTATATACACACTACATTCTTTTAATTAAAGAAAAAAGTATATCGACCTTTTAAACTATTACGGACATATTTGCTTTGTACGCAATGCAGCGAGCTCCTCTACGCCCATTTCCTTCTCCCTCCTTTTCGTAATAGAAGATATTGGGTTAAAACGTCTGTCCATCCCTCTGACATCATCAATGCGTACATACGTTTCTTCTCGTTATTTTACTTGCGAAAGGCCACAGGAAACTGTGCTACATCGAGGGTTGCCATTAGAAGCCACTCCTTCCTTTTCCACTTGGTGGTAGAGGCTTTACAACGTCTTTGTCACACTGCCACGTTTTGGCACCGTATGATGTTCGTTGATGTAAGTTTCGTTTAAATAGTACACGGCTCTTCCAGTATTTGGGCAGTCATGAATATATCTAAAGAAATCGGCGCGCACAACAACAATATCTGGTTTCTCCATCAAAACCTCCTATTGGATTCAGTTATTTAATAAGTAGAGCCCGGAAGTTTGGCAAAATGCCTCTTTTTATTTACTGTATATATTGATAAAATTTTTCCGGATATACGTTTTTTATGTTGTTTAGAATGTTTTAGAAGCCTTTTCATTTTGCCTATTTGGGACCCCACTGCCTATTTTTAATTATAATGCCTTTTTCTGCCTTTTTCAATGAAATTTGACCATTTTTTTAAAAAAAATGTTGGCATTTATTTTTCTTCCGTATATTACGTGAATAATTTTCGCCTTATTTAAGTAATATTGAACTCACGCATGTTTCAACATTGCTGAAGGAGAAAAGTGTGAGAAAAAAGTATTTCATGCTGAGTCAGGATATTGCCTTTCGGTTAACATTTCTTGTGCACGATTGACTGCTGAAGTGGACAGGTTGATTTTGAACACAAAGAAGATATTTCTGAAATCTCCCTCTCGAACCCGAAAATTTCAGGAAGTTACGCCTGAGCTTAGTTTTCCTCCGCAACCAGTCTTGACAAGATGGGGAACCTGGATATCAGCAGCTATATATTATGCTAACAACGTTGAAAAAATCAGTGAGGTGATCGATGCTCATCCAGAAAATGAAGCGGCTTCAATTCGTGAAGTGAAAAACTCCTGTGCTATTCAGAACTGAAGAATGAATATCGTTTATTTTTGCACATTATGGTGCATTGCCAGAGACAATTACAAAGCTAGAAAAAAGAGGTGAGACTCTTGTAGCATCCATGAAAATCTTCGAGGAATCTATGCAGCAGATGATGGAAGTGCCAGGAGAAAAGGGGTCAGCTGTTGCGGAAAAGTGAAAACGGGTAGTGAGTGCAAATAAGGACTTGAAACAATTGAAAACAATTTGTGATATTCAAAAAGATGAAAATGCTGTTACCAAAATGAGTCCAGCTACATTAGCTTGTTCTATGTATGCTCCAATAACTTCTGTCGAAGTAGAAAGATCATTTTCTATTATGAGAAACATTCTCTCTGACAGACGACTATCAATGAATGTTGAGAACTTAAAAAAACACCTTGTAGTTATGTGCAATCAAGACGGAGAAAATTGAAATGCTCTTCCCAATGTAGATTTTAACATGTTGCCAGAAATTATATATAAAAGTAAGCGACTTCCAAATGTATCATTTTTTCGGTTTATTTTGCATTTTTTTTCATTTTTTAGTGCCTATTTTCCACATTATAAATGCCTTTTTTCCTGCCTATTTTAACGAAAATAAATGCCTGAACTTCCGGGCTCTATTAATAAGGAAAACAAAGATCAAGTAAACATTTCCACAATGAGACCCCAAATTGAAAATTGATTTTTCCTCGCAACTTCTTTGATAGGTATAGTTACAGTATTGTCCACCCACAACGTGAGAATCTCTTACAAACCTTCTAAAAAAACCTTTTTACGGTTTGTGGCGGAGTGGTTAGCACAGTGCGCTTCGACGTCATAGATCCCCGGTTCGAATCCCAGCCTGGGCATTAGTGTTCTTTGTGATTGTTCCTTCATCAGTTTCGTCTTATCATCAGTCATCCTCATCTTCGCGATTAGCCAAAAGTAGCAGAAAAGCTAAGTAAAATAAATAAAATCAATCAATGAATTAATAACCACTTTATCCAAATTGGATTCATTGATTTGGTTTATTTTTCTTCGCTTTCCTGCCACTTTCGGCTAATCGCGAAGATGAGGATGACTGATAATATTGATGAAGGGACACGCACAAAAACACTACCATCTACAGGCCGGAATTCAAACCCGGGGCTCCTCGCGTCGTGGCGTGGCGCGGCGCGCTGTGCTAACCACTCCGCCACGGATATCGGCGAGTATCTTGGGAAACGAGGTACCACATTTCTTGTCTGGCTTCCCAATGCAGATGGTAAATTGGAATTTTGCTCCATCAGCCTGACTTTTTCTTGACAAAACAAATATGGCCCCCTCGGATTTCCACTTTCCACAGAGCTCAAGTTGAAACTAATAGTTTATCTTCGTTCTTGTAACAAAAAACTCGGCGCTCCCCAGAAATTTTGGATGTGAGGAATTTGCAGGACAAAATTAAAGATTTTCGTGGAATTAGCAGGCTGACTGAAAGCACAGACGCCAACCTTCTTCTCGTTTCTTTGTTAAAAGAGCAAAGGGGAGGAGGGAGGAAGCGCATTTAATCCTTTCCAGGACCTGGTCTCTTGTCTTGTCAAAGATTTCCAGATATCAACGTTCCTCATACTGAGAATGGAATCTGCTTCAGGAAGTCGCCTAAGGGGTAACAAACAGGTCCACTCGGTTGATAGCTTCAGAACAACGAGTCCTTTTATTTGATCTGTGGTGATAGCGATAGACAATGCAAGTACTTTGTTGTTGATTTTCTGCAGTGGTAAATGATAAATGGCTACTGTAACTGTAAAACTGTAAATTACAAGGCTCAGCCATTACAAGCGCTGATCGAATAACAATTATTAACAGTTTGTGTTAACGAACTAAATATAAGTAATCAAGTAGAAAGGTACAATTATCAAGATGAATTTAACTTTGAATGTTATCATTTTTACCGTCAAACGTATGGGAAGTATCAGCACCTTTCTACCAAAAAACAAGGAAACGCAATTGTAAGTATGATTAAACACACCAGTTCGATCCTTTGTACTAAAAGTCAGAGAGAAATGTTCACTGCATAGGTTTTATATGAAGTATAACCTGCCCAATGACACTTGTTTAATGGCCGCGGTATTTTGACCGTGCGAAGGTAGCATAATCATTAACTGCACACACTGTAATGTTTGCTTTCTTCATTAATGTTGAAAACACTAAGTTGCTGACCAAGGCAGTTTATTAATATAAAACAAAACACTTAACGGGTAACGTTTCAACCCTGATACAGGGTTGAAACGTTACCCGTTAAGTGTTTTCTTCTTTTATCTTAATAAACTGCCTTGGTCAGCAACTTAGTGTTTTTAATATGGAAGCAAGGCTTAATTATATTACATTAATGTTGGCACGATATATTCTCGCCAACCAGACGACACAGCATCTTCTGATCAACAATTATCAAGTCCCGTGCCGTGGTGAAGTGCACCTTCTGGACTTTCCTCGAAAATTCGAGGATAAACGTGAGTTTATCTTAAAGAACCGAATCCTGCACAGTACCATCGTAAACAAGGTTGAAATCTCCCGTCCGCCCGCTTGAAGTGCGTAAGTTTACAATAAGAACAGACCTCAATCATGGCAGCTCGATCCCACAATGCAACATTTTGTGACGTAAGTGAAATACACCTATTTAGTTCGAGAGGTTTCATGTATTATTAAGGGTTCGTTTCCGAGCGACACGTATTGCTTGTCGCCTTGTGAAGCGACAAGAGACATGAAAATTTCACACCTAAGCGACAAACGATACGGCCCCTTCAATCTATAAGATAGTATTCATAGCATATTCCAACAGACCGAGCGACACATAAGCGATAAGCGACACGTGCAGCTTTCGATCTGAAATTTCAATAAATGAGTGCTCTTTTTCAACTACTGCTATTTAATTCTTATAATAACTTCTCTGCACTGTGACTTTGTAAATGGATTGTTTTCTTTAAATTCTAAGCTGGGGAGCAACAAAAAATATTGTTTTTAATATGTGTAGTGCGAACAAAGAAACATATCCAGAACCGCAATACTTAGTACAATACACAGAAGAAAGGATTTCCTGTTATTACTAGGGAACGGAACTTTATGTGCTAAAAAACTCAGAAATATTTATTTTTTATGTGTCATAAATGTTGAAAATATGTGATAAAAACAGGAAAATATGTGACAAAAATAAAAACATTTGGTAACAAAAACAAACTATAACATGCATTTTAAACACCTGAAATTAGTTTCTAAATGATTACCTCTTAGCGAGCTATTTTTTTGGAAGAGTTGCAGTGGATCCCCATAGTTTTTTCCAAATTCTCCATTGTAAATCTGTGACGATTATCTCTAAAAGCATCTTATATTGTGAGAAAGATCGCTCCGCGTTACAAGAAACAGTTCTTGCATATTTGAAGCACGAAATGTCACTAACGCTGAAGTTTTCCAAAGCTTCCTCTTCCTCTACTTCACTTTCCAAAACACGTGCAATTTGGCACAAAGTTTGAAAACCTTGGTTTTTCCCAAAAAATTCTGTACAAGTTAGGTGGACATATGATCTCAACCAAGTGTTCGCGGACGATTCAAGCTTTCATATGGAATTAGAAGGAATGGACAGATTTGTTGAGATGTATGCCAATTCGACTTTTAAGGAGGGCTCCATCAACAGTTCTTGCAGAATTCTTCTTTGTCGAGATCATTTACAACAGATACAATTTTTTCAAAGTTCTGGGCATAACATCTGCATCCAACCAAGTGCCCCATTGCGTAACTAGTGTTGCCCACGAGACGAGACTTTGGCCTGTCTCGTCTCGTGGAGCCTCGTGGAAATGCTGTCTCGTCTCGAAAATATTCGTTTGTCTTATGACACATGGTCAATCTCGTCTCGTCTCGAATTTTTAAAAGCCTGTCCCGTCTCGTCCCGTGGACAACACTATGCGTAACTACAGGTGTAGGGGGAAGGGGAACCTCAGGACATTTTTGTTTAAAAATGTCTATTCTTCTAGGCGACTTGATCTAACTTTCTTCCCATTTGAAACCAGTTTATCGACATTGTGATAAAGATCACTTATCTTTTCACATATTCTATGCAACGCATGAGCCACACATTTAACGTGAACCATTTTGGAGTAGCTAACGGCAAGACCTACTGCATGTAAGCTGCAGCATCTGTCAAGAGAAGAACAGTCAAATTTTATGCCTTCCGGCCACAATAGCTGCATTGCTTCATTAAAAAGCCTTGCTATCGTTACGTGTAGCCAGTCCCAGCTACTTACAGCTATTTTCTCCCAATAGGATCGTACGCGAGGTGCCAGAAGTCTGCCAGCGAGGTTGTTCAAAGACAAAACAAACCTAGCACTCTCGATATGAAAGAGGTGCGGAGAATAAACATTTTTCCTTCGAGGATTTCGAGGTAGATGAAGTCAAGAGCGATTTTATGTATTTAAAATGAAAATTCGCAAAATATGTATTTACATACGGAAAACTGGAAAATATGTGTTTTTATGTAAAATAAAATTTGCTGTGTTGACATATAAGGCTATGATCAGAATTTTGGCAAAAATGAGGGTCTCTATCTTATAGCAGAAAAAACATTTATTTACCTAAAGTTCCTTTCCCTAGTTATTACTATTGTTAAATATATATTTTTAAAATGAAAGCTTTATAAAACGTTTCTCAGGCGTTAAAAAAATATGAACTTTTAAAACAATAAACAAATAATATATTTTTTAAAAAAGCGACTGGAGGGTGAGGGCGGTGGAGGGCGAGGGCGAGGGCGAGAGCGATCTCGGAGGGCGAGGGCGAGAGCGATCTCGGAGGGCGAGGGCGTTGGAGGGCGAGGGCGAATGCGATGTCGGAGGGTGAGGGCGGTGGAGGGCGAGGGCGAGGGCGACTGCGATGCCGGAGGGTGAGGGCGGTGGAGGGCGAGGGCGACTGAGATGTCGAAGGGTGAGGGCGGTGGAGGGCGAGGGCGACTGCCATCTCGGAGGGTGAGGTCGGTGGAGGGCGAGGGCGATTGCGATGTCGGAGGGTGAGGGCGTTGGAGGGCGAGGGCGAGAGCGATCTCGGAGGGTGAGGGCGGTGGAGGGCGAGGGCGATTGCGATGTCGGAGGGTGAGGGCGGTGGAGGGCGAGGGCGACTGCGATGCCGGAGGGTGAGGGCGGTGGAGGGCGAGGGCGACTGAGATCTCGGAGGGTGAGGGCGGTGGAGGGCGAGGGCGACTGCGATCTCGGAGGGTGAGGGCGGTGGAGGGCGAGGGCGACTGCGATCTCGGAGGGTGAGGGCGGTGGAGGGCGAGGGCGATTGCGATGTCGGAGGGTGAGGGAGTTGGAGGGCGAGGGCGAGAGCGATCTCGGAGGGTGAGGGCGGTGGAGGGCGAGGGCGAGAGCGATCTCGGAGGGTGAGGGCGGTGGAGGGCGAGGGCGAGAGCGATCTCGGAGGGTGAGGGCGGTGGAGGGCGAGGGCGAGGGCGAGAGCGATGTCGGAGGGTGAGGGCGGTGGAGGGCGAGGGCGAGAGCGAGAGCGATCTCGGAGGGTGAGGGTGGTGGAGGGCGAGGGCGAGAGCGATCTCGGAGGGTGAGGGCGGTGGAGGGCGAGGGCGAGAGCGATCTCGGAGGGTGAGGGCGGTGGAGGGCGAGGGCGACTGCGATGCCGGAGGGTGAGGGCGGTGGAGGGCGAGGGCGACTGCGATGCCGGAGGGTGAGGGCGGTGGAGGGCGAGGGCGACTGAGATCTCGGAGGGTGAGGGCGGTGGAGGGCGAGGGCGACTGCGATCTCGGAGGGTGAGGGCGGTGGAGGGCGAGGGCGACTGCGATCTCGGAGGGTGAGGGCGGTGGAGGGCGAGGGCGATTGCGATGTCGGAGGGTGAGGGCGTTGGAGGGCGAGGGCGAGAGCGATCTCGGAGGGTGAGGACGGTGGAGGGCGAGGGCGAGAGCTATCTCGGAGGGTGAGGGCGGTGGAGGGCGAGGGCGAGAGCGATCTCGGAGGGTGAGGGCGGTGGAGGGCGAGGGCGAGAGCGATGTCGGAGGGTGAGGGCGGTGGAGGGCGAGGGCGAGAGCGAGAGCGATCTCGGAGGGTGAGGGCGGTGGAGGGCGAGGGCGAGGGCGAGAGCGATCTCGGAGGGTGAGGGTGGTGGAGGGCGAGGGCGACTGCGACGTCGGAGGGTGAGGGTGAGGGGAGGTTGATTCAAAATGAACACCTCTGGTCTAGATTGGCATCATTGGTTACTAGTTCCAGAAATGGTTACCAAATTGGAATGATTGCTTTCCATGTACTTGGTCAACTAGTTTTTATTGTCCAACGGATATTTCCACTATTTTTCTTTACCTCGATTTTAAAATGTTGACTTCTTTTATTTTTAATGACCGTTCCATTTTTCCTCGTTTCTGTGCATTTAGCTAGTGTAAGGCAAAAATGAGACTTCCAAAGTTGCGATGCCATTGGTGTGCTTAGGACCTCCCCGATGGCGCAGTGGTAGCGTTGTTGCCTTGTAATCAAGGGGTCCCGGGTTCGATTCCCGGTGGAGGATCGCACTTTAAACTGTAGGTCCAGTTCCGATTAGCCTTACTGTGCATAAAGTGGACTTAAAAACACTAACCCAAACCAAACTAAAGCCATTGGTGTGCTCAAAACATGATCCGCCATGTTGAAACGTCACTGGTTAGTCGTCTGCTCATGGGCCTTTCGTTGTTAGGCTAATTATTATACTCTGTCCCATAAATCTGTGGAGCAAAATTGCGCATAACGGTAGAGAAGTGGAGAAAGCGAGTAGGCGGAGCGAAGCAGTATCACTGCTGCTAACAGCTGGCAGTTGCAGCAGCATTTTCATCTTTGTGCACTCACTTCCCTCTCAAGCGTTCATTGCTCGAGCCCTGTTAAGTCACTACTTGCACACAGATTTGCTTTCGTTTGCCCGCTCCACAGATGCCAGGGACAAAGAATAATGTACTTATGCTAAGAGATTTAAACCTAACAAGCCTATACACTTTACCAGTTGTCTCTGGAGCAAGTGAACGAAAACAAGCCTCTGCTCAAGTAGTGACGCTCCCAGAATGAACACTTGAGAAGGAGCGGGATTGCGTGAAGGGTGGGGGAGTAGTTACCAGCCTTCAAGCAACGTGTACTGCTTCGTTCTGGTCACTCGATTTCCTCCCCTTCTCTGCCGCTATGCGAGGCCTTGCTCTAGAGATAACTGAGACAGAGTATACCTAACAACGAACGTATTCCGCGCTTACGTCAGAACACAAAATACGGCGTTTGACCAAGGTGGTGTAGGAGTTTGGTACAATAAATCATACCCGCTGTCATCGAGCGTTCACTCAGCCATGAACAGGAAACATGTACGGCTCTTTACGATCTCTACGGGTTTAAAATAATGAATTATTGGGGAATATAACAAGAGTAGGTGAGCTTTGCATTTATCAATCTGCTACTAAACATCCCTGGTGCACGTGCAAAATAAGTGAGGTGATTTGAAGCGTAGAAATGAGACAGCATCCTTTATCATCAATTCTCACGATAAGCGTTGCTTCTAAACTTGGTTACTAATTCTTGTAAATTAATTTAAAACCTACAGATATTGAAAAAAATAATATAAAGGATAATACAGGGTGGCCCAAAAAAGGTAACCAAACATAAGGTAACGGTTCTATATTTCGGTTATCTTTCTTGGGCCACCCTGTACAATATATATTGGTTAAGTCAAATTAGACGAATTTTCCCTAAATAAAAGAACTAATTCATATCAAGCTGAAATGTTGTAAAGCATTGATAACAACATATCAAATGTCCCTGGCGATCATCCTGCCGCTAAGTCGGCCATATTGAAAAATGGCGGACAAATTCAAGTTTTCACGAAATAACGGTACTAGTAATTGACAATAGCTTGGATTTTGATATATATCTTTTCTAAAACAATAATAACATCAATTACAACATTTTAAGTGTTCTGTATATTATTTACACGGTAGGTAACGCCGCCATGTTGAAAGAACGGCGGATAATTTCAATATTTCGCATGAGAATGGAATTGACATACAACAGAATGAAATTTGGCAAATATTGTTTGGTATCTAAGGTATGACATCATTCTGTAACATTTGCCGTCTCATCATCTATTGCTGTCACGTGTCGGTCTGTTCGCAAAGTAAATCACATTGGTCACACCTACCGCAAAAGACATATATGAATCAAAGGGTTGGAAACACTGAAAACAAGAGTGCAATTCGTACAGGAAACACCTTGGCAAGGGATATCTTAAGCCTGCTTGCATGCATCCTCCATCATAGTTTTTGGTACAGCCCCATGAAATTAAATTCAGTATTTCGTTTGGAGCAAGTGGTATCAAAGTAATGCATGGAGTATGGACCACTTACGCACACGGACACTTGCGCGCAATTTCTGCAATGTTGGGGTAGAGGAAAGTTACAGTAGAGTCAAACTAGGAACCGGTGTGCAATCATAGCACAAAACGGTTATTTTGACAAAATTTTGTTTCCATAATGGCTGCTTTGGGGAGGGTAACTTTTAACGTTGTCGGCTCTTGCCCAAGCGGTGGGCCTAATTGGCTGTTTGACCGCGAGTTCCTTCGCAGGTAAACGCGGCAACAGAGGGTCACTGCTGGAAAGGCAGGTCCCGCGCCGGGAGATACCGCGATTTCACTATAGATAATCCACACTTTCATGCACACGGACATTTGCGCGCAGCCGTTAGGACGATGGAAGCAAATTCCTCGCTCATGACCTAGGCTAGGAGACTCCGAAGTGAGAATTTTGGTGTTCGCTTGATTGATTGAAATAATATTTTGAGTGCGTCAACATTGGGGTTTCTTGCACTCATCACATTGTATACGGGAACCAGCACCTTACCTGGTTAAACTAAAGTCAACACTCTGCTCTGAGGACTGAAATATCCTTACCTGGTTGTAAAGGGCACTCGGCACATGTAAGGACAAAACACATGACAACACATCCAGCCCTACAGAAGATTATATTGGCCGTATGTCCAGACACCAGAGCATCGTTGACCTGCAAGGAGCAGTTAGCGGCAGGGGCGCCGACTTGTCAAAATTATTGGGGGGGGGGGCTCTGATCCCTGAAATAAATTAATGAATGACTCACTCCATCCCTTTTTTGTTTTGGCCTCAGTGTTCGGAATCTCATAAAAGCTACAGGTGTGCGGGATCCCGAAAAGTCGGGACCAGGATCGGGAAAAAAATTTCCCATCCCGATGCCAACTTCGGGAAATGATTTCCCGACTTTTCGGGATCCCGAGCAGTCGGGAAATTCCGAATGCTCATTTTAAAATGTCGTTATTTCTTGACGTTTTCTGCATTGTCAATTTCTGGAACTTATCGTAAATTGTTAGTTTTAATCCAGAAATCACTTAAAGTGAAAATGACGTGTAGAATTTGAGATTTTCAGAGCTTCTGGAAATTTCGAACATTTCCCGTCCCGAAAATTTCCAGACTTAGTCGGGAAATTGAACATTTTCCCGTCCCGATCCCATCCCGTACACCCCTAATAAAAGCCCATGAATTCCTCAAAAATATCATTTTTTTTAATCACAGTTCGAATGCAGAATATTAATTGTCCATGGATGGATATGTCACAAGTTTCGTCAACCATAATAGCAAAATATTCCCGACCTTTAAGATCTACTACCACGGAGCGCAAAACAGATCTCCCTAATATATCAATGATCTCGTTCTGAATGTCATGTGAGAGCCATTTGTAGCCTGAACGTCCCATCCACTACCCTAGTTCATGCACATCGTCTTTTGAAATTCTTTTTAGTAAAAATTTTAACAATACTCATAATTACAGACTTAGTATAGTAATAAGTCATGTGTTTTGCTGTCTCTGGTCATAGCCTCCCCAAAGTTGATGGTTTAGCGATCTCAGCCCCCCAAAGTTGATGGAAGAGAAAATTTTAAATGTGTATTTAAAGTTAAGTTCATGTGGCACAATTCAGAGTAAACTTTACAAGAGAAGCAAAATAATACATTAGATCCTCTTAAGCAAAATTATTTGGGGGCTCTGCCCCCACATCGTTAATATTGGGGGGGATCGAGGCCCCCCAAGCCCCATGGAGTCGGCGCTTATGGTTAGCGGGGTGTAGTACGGGACGTGAGGTTGACATTTTGGTATCTTACCAGAAGGTTACCACTTACACGGCAATTTTTGATGTTTGCAAAATACGTGGTTACAGAGCAATGGCTTTATATGTCCATTCGGTAACAGTTTCATACACCGGAGACACAATTCTTCAATTTTACAAAAGCAACTACTTACGGAAATGAGTTTCTCCAAGGTTTACAACGTTCGGCGAGGTATTTTCTTTCATCGTGGAATATTTGACCGGGAAATCATGTATTTTTCAAGAGAAATATCTCACCGACGCACAATTGCCATTGCTTTCATTTGCTTGACCTACGACAACCGAATGCTGCGTACGTTTGATGACGTAAGCCCCTGTCAGTGTTTCAACCCCCCCTTTTTTTTCCATGCTTGCCTAACGTAGTATTGCCTGTAGTATTATATGGGTGTGAAACTTGGTCCCTTACATTGAAAGAGGAACATAAATTGAGAGTATTTGAAAATAAGATCCTTAGGAAAATATTTGGACCTAAAAGGGATGAGGAGACAGGTGAGTGGAGAAGGTTACATAATTTAGAACTACATAATTTGTACTCATGTCCAGATATTATTAGAATAATTAAATCAAGAAGACTTAGGTGGGCAGACCATGTGGCACGAATGGGAGAGGAAAGAGGAGTTTACAGGATTCTTGTTGGGAAACCTGATGGTAAGAGACCTGTAGCAAGGCCAAGACGAAGATGGAGGGACAACGTTGAGATGGACCTAAAGGAAATCGGTAGGGATGGGAAAGAGTATATAGATCTTGCTCAAGATAGGGACAGATGGAAGGCCTATGTTGCTGCAACCATGAACCTTCGGGTTTAAAAAGGCTAGAGAGTTAGTTAGTTAGTTTGCCTAACGTAACCAAACCTAACCTAACCTTATCGGAAATGGGAAATGGTTCGTGGGGCTATCCGTGAATGGTTCGTGGGGCTATCCGTTAATGCTTCGTCGGGCTATCCGTGAATGGTTTGTGAGGCTATCCGTGTATGGTTCGTGGGGCTATCCGTCAGCTACCCGTGCAAAATGTATAATTTCCATCGGTGACGAACACGATAGTAGGTATTTTTAGGTAAAGAAGGTTGAAACACTGCATACCCACAACGTGCGTCAAGATGTGCCCGCCATATTGTGTGTTCCGGACCGGAAGAAAGGAATATAAAAAAGCCCTCAGAATGTCAAAAATTGCGTTTGTTTTCGTGTAAAAAGCATAATGGCACCTTGAACTAAGTTCCGCAATACACAATTGGTAAGTACGAACCATGCGAAACACAAAATATCCGATTTTAATCTGTCTCCGATCTATGAAACTGGTACCCTCCATTCTTCTAGTCTTTTTTTACCTACACATGGAATACTAGCAATACAATTTTAACTTACATATGATTATGAATAGATCTATAAATTATATTAACGCATTAATTTAAACATCGTTATTATTTCTCACAGTTGAATAGGACTCCCCCCCCTCACTCCCGAAATATGGTTTTAGAGAAGTGCCTGGTTTCACGTTAACAAGTTTTAAAATTGAAACACATTTGTATGCCTTACTTTTAAGAGATCCATCGAGCATGTTGGATATAGTACTAGGAATATGTAAAATAATATTATTATGGTATATTTTACATTGGAGATATGCTTCCGTTCAGTATGACTTGAACAATTTGTTTCAAGAACAGAAGTGCTGGTAATATAATGCTTTTGATGCTACATATTTATTACTTTTTTAATTGTTTCAGTACATTTCTTACCGCTTTTGTACATAATTGTTCAGTCTTTAGTATATATCTGTCCTGCTGCCACCTACCTCCAATATTATAACGAATAAATCAGGTTACATATTTAGATTACACATGAGTGTGTGTTATCTGCTTATGGCAACACTGCTTGTAAGTTAGGCTCTCTTTGAAGTCTTGTCTGCGGTTACAACCCGTAAAGTCGTCACTTAATTGCCGGACGCCGCAGTATCTGGTTCGTCACCTGTCGAAAACGTTGTTCAAACATTGAGCTGCGATGCGGATTCCAACTCTCACACAGTCCTGGCAACTTTTCTCTAAATGACGTCACGTCCTGCGGTCCCTTGGTTTTCCGGAATGACGTGGAACTTGAGGTAAACTGTGAGTATCCGAAATTAGGGCACAAGGGGCCGCACATGCGTGGTGCGGTGATTGGCTACAATTAGCAAAAATCTTCCTAAAACCCAATCGGTGATATTATGAGGCTCAGTCAATAAATAACGAGGCAGATTATATTACACCAAAACTATGGTAGTTAGAAATAGGTCGACGGGCCCGAAATGGAGTTGCAGGTGTGACGAAACTGATTCGCGCACGTTTTCCCGCTAGATGGCGTCTGGCAAGGTATGAGCAAAAACTGCTAACCGAGCAGCGGCCGCGTCCAGTCATTCCGTGTTTGACTGCGACGCATAATGGGGGCATCCAAAGAAGAGCAGTGGAGTGTTGTGCGTTTCTTGACAGCGGAAGGTGTAGGGGGTCGTGAAATCAATAAACGAATTGAAAGGATATATCCGGCGACGAAAGTTGGCGCCACCACTTTGAACCCGAGTCGAAACGCCAAAGTCGTCAGTGGAAGCGCGCACATTCCCCTCCACCAAAAAAGTGCAAGACCCTCCACACTAGTGCCGGCAAGGTCATGCTTTCGTTCTTCTTTGATTGCAAGGGACCACTCCTCGTCGACTTCTTGCAGCATGGAGCTACGGTCAATGTCCAGCAGTATTGTGAAACGTTAACGAAGCTCAGGAAGGCAATCACATCGAAACGTCCCGGTCACCTTTTCTGGTGGTGTCGTCCTATGCACGACAACGCGAAACCACACACAGCCAACGCAACAAAGTAATGTCTGAAAAAATTCAAGTGGAAAGTCCTGAGCCAGCCACCTATAGTCCAGATCTGTCCCCGTGTGACTTCCACATTTCGGTGAGCTCAAAAAAAAGCATTGCGGGGATATCAGTTTCAATCGGACGATGACGTCAAGGAGCCCGTGCGCAATTGGTTCCAACAGCGGCCAAAGGAGTTCTACGAGCATGCCATTTTGCGACTGGTCTCACAATGGGATAAATGCCTAAACAGTGGCGGACAATACTTCTGAGGTTCGTTACGTATGTACTGCGAAATATCCTCTGCCTCGTTATTTATTGACTGAGCCTAATATTTTGTAAATAAGATGGCTTGTGCGTTGCTTAGTATGTTGTGTATGTTCTGTGAAAATTTACTTTAAAAAAGTCTATGTTCGTGATGTTTCCTAAATGGATACCAAAGTTTCAACTGCCGGCTCTCGTGGCGGAGTGGTTAGCACATCGCGCTACGACGCCAAGGGTCCCGAGGTCGAATCCCGGCGTTGGCATGGATGTTTTTGAGTGTCCATTCATCGATTTCATCGTGTCATCACTCATCCCCATCTTCGCAAATTAGCAAAAACTTGCACAAGATGCGAAGTAAAAGAAAGCAAATCAATCAGAGTTTGAATTAAATTTAACACCATTTAAACAACAAAAAAGACTTAAGCTGCTTGATTAATATTGATCTAGAAGTGGGCTTGCCTCACTTCATCTGCTGTGATTTTAGTTTGTTTGTTAATTTCCATTTTTCTCTCTGTTGTTAGTACATTCCAATGTAAAATACCTAATGCTGCATTTGAAATCTTCTGTTAGATTACATTTCTATATTCAGCTACCAGTCGCACACGGAGACCTGTCTTTAGGAAAAACACTCTACAATTTTTTTATGGCTTGCTATGAAAATTTACATGAACTATTCATCATCGGTGGGATTTAAGTAATGTGATGTGTTTCAAATATTCCAAGTGACATTTATCGTACCTTGCATCATGTTCATCTTGGCGACATTATCGATATAAAGAATTTATATTGCTAGGTCAAAAAGTTCAGAGTTCCAACCAGAAATAATCAAGGAATAAGTGACTGCGAGAAGCACTGCCATCTATTGATCAGTTATGAAACTTGTTACACTTCGGTACAGGGTAATGTAGAATCTATAGGATCTGGTATTACCTTGTACCCGATCGTTGGCATACACGGGAGAGGGGCTCATGGGGCTACAGCCCCTCCCGAAATTTATGAAAATCAAAATTTTAAAATGAAAGTGGTGAAGAACTCCGGAAAACCAAAGTTGAAAATGCTAATTTCCAAAAAATGACCTCTATTACCATTTTTGTTTTCGAACCAGTGGCGGCGATTGGGTTCCAAAACCAGGGGTCTAAAGTGCCAAAACTGGGGGCAAAGACAGTATATTTCCTTTTGTACATAAGGTTTAGCATAGTGCAGGGGCAAAAGTGGCGAAAAGTGTGGGGGGCAACTGCCCCCTCACCGCCCCTAATCGCCGCCACTGCAGTTCGAACCATTTGTTGAGCAGCTCTTCCTTCCCGAGCAGCCGTTGAGCAAAGATATAATGGATTAGTTGCTGTATTCTATTAGCACTAGTTTATAGGAGATATGCATTGAGTAACTCAAGTCATATGACTTTGTAATTCATGCAGATTGGTTGTTTATGGTTCATAAATGCCTATAATTTATATTGTAATGAAATTTCATGTGATCAGAATCAAGTATTTAACGATTATAATACTTATAATAAATGGCATTACTTTAAAAACAGGCTTATTAATCGCTCCAGGTAACATTAAACTCTGATCTAAAATATAGCCCTCTGCTATACTTTCATAGTAATATTTTTGCAGCAATCTTTATTTTTAAGCTTGAAGCAATACTTTTCATCCACCCCTCGTATTTACGTTCTAATTAACTAAACTCTAAAACGAGACGAGACGAGACTCTAGGACAGCAGGTCGATTTGAAAACATTGGACTCGGTCTCGTCTCAAATTCAGATACGAGAACGAGATTTATCTCGTGTATGTACCGTCTCCAATTTTGTATTCAAGATCTGGTCCATAAACTGCGCTGCATTCTCGGAAAAGCGATCTCCGAGAAGCCAGAAGATTAAATTTGAAGAGGAGAAATCCGAAAATAGCAACAAGCAATGCAAGATGAATCGCCTCCCATTCTGCAGCCTAATTAGGGGTTCTAGCAGTTTGGAAACTCGTCGGTTACCATGGTTACCGACTCTAGTTTCGTCTCTCCGGAAGGGAACTCCGCTGCACGCCTATTAGCAACGTTGTAAATTAGGAGGATGGCGCAAAAAAGAGGGAGAAATCAATCACGCTCAATAGATGGCACCACAGTGGCAGAAATATCGATACTGCCTAGTTACCCAACCGAAGTTTCCTATCTTCCTGGCGCAGACTATCTGTGGATTACGTGTGAATGGTGAAATGCGCTGAAGCGCCAGATTAATTCCCGTGAAGGATAATGCGATAAAGTACAGGGTGACCATGAAAAAGGTTACATGTTTGCTCTAGAAATGTTCATCGTATCGCATAATAATGAAATTTTATATGACGATTTTCGAAAATGAAGGAAAAAGCATTAGAAAAGGTTGTACTCCGACTCTGCAGAAAGCGAAGAGAAGAACTACGTCAAAAATAGACTTAATGACGTCACTTGCTGTCATTAACCGGCGATTCAACTCAAGGTACATTCCTGGAAGAACTATTTTGTTTACTGTTGGCAAATGACGTAATATTACAGCATTGTCTTCTAAATGCTCTCAAGTGGTAATACTAAACTACAATCTGAGGTTCGTGTATTAATTAATTATTATTTATGGTTCATTTATTATTTTTGTTGTCTAGATTTTCGCAATAGTTTTGTGGCTACGTAAGCTTATTCAACTATTGCGAACTAGACGATAGAGAAAGCAAACCATACGAGGATTCATGTGAATCGATCAACCGAATAATCGATCAATTTCAAAATTCGATTCATTCATCGATTAATCGATTGGATTAAAATGTGACGTGAGGTGGAGCAACATAAGAATTAAAAATTTGCCTGTCTGTATGGTGGTAACATCTAAATCTACAACGGCATTTTATTTAGAACTAAGGGCTGTATATTCCAGCGGTGTTCAAGAGCTCAGGATGATCGACTCCTCCATCATCACCCTACCAAAGATTGGGAGTTCCTTTTGCGGCCTGGGCATAGACGTTTGTGTGTGTTTTGTGTCTGCGTTAATTCCATGTCATCATCATGCATCCTCATCGTCGCAATCCGACCTTCGTGGTAGAGTGGTTAGCACAGCATGCCAAGACGCCAGAGATTAAGGGGTTAAGTGGTAGAGCAGCCACAGGCTGAACTTCGCCCATGAATAAAGAATTTCTAATTCTAATTCTAATTCCGAGTGTCCTGATCCTACATCAATTTTATCGTGTCATCACTGATCCTCATTTTCGCGATTAGTTAAGAGTTGCAGCAAAGTGAAGTAAAATTAACCAAATCAATCCTTCAGGCCATGGGCGTAACTTGGAACCTAACTTGGGGGGGGGGGGCAAAATCGAACAAGAGACTTGATTTTGAGGTGGGGGCAGAATCAAACTTGGGATTTCTTTAGGGAAGGGGCGGAATCAAACTTGGGACTTAACTTTTGGGGGCAGAATCAAACTTGGGACTTAACTTTGGGGGAAGGAGCAGAATCAAACTTGGGACTTAACTTGGGGGGGGGGGGCAGAATCAAACTTCGGACTTAACTTTTGTGGGGGCAGAATCAAACTTGGGACTTAACTTTTGTGGGGGCAGAATCAAACTTGAGACTTAACTTTGAGGATAAGAATAAACTTGGAACTTAGCTTTGGGGGCATAATCAAACTTGGCACTTAACTTGGAGGGGGGGGCAGAATTAATACGTTTTCCATACCATAAAAATAGCGCCCAGAACTATTTTTCTGAATAGCTTACATTTTCACAATCACAAGAAAATTCAGGGGCTACTCCGGCCCCTGAAAATTTTGAAAGCAAGTGCCCCCCCTTACCCCCCGCCATGTTACGCCTATGCTTCAGGCAATCATTGTCGCCGCGATTATCCCAAAGTGGCCTAAATGCCACAATACAAATACGAAAAAAAGTTTAAAAAATATACGTTGATTTTATACCCCTTCAGGTTAATCGCGACGATGAGGATGATTAATGGATTAATGAAATAGACGAAAGAAGAAACCCCATGCCTCACCCAGGATTCGAACCTTGGACCCTTGCCTGCGTAACACGCTATGCTAACCATTCCGGCTAAAGCTTCACGAAGAGGCACAAAACAGGTAGAAGCAATTCCATAACTAACATTCAGCTGTAAGCATCCCGTATCCGTATTCCCCCAGGACTATTACCGGGCATTATAAATGACTGGATTTCCTCCCTCGGGAATACGACTATAATTTTCGGGATGACTTAGCTGGCATTTCGACCGTGCAGATTATAATCCCCGGAAAATGGTGGAGGGGGGGATTCTAAAGCAGAATTTACTGCAAATGAAAACGATGCCACTTAATTCTCTGTTTTTTAAATGCAACATGCTGTTCTACCTTCCAGCAAGATAATGGCCGAATGCGCTCGTTGAAAATGGTTGAACGGGTGCTTCACCGTTCGTAACAACCGAATGACGTCACAGTGATGACGTCAAAAGTCAGGTAATTACGCAAATGACATGTACAGGAAGTGAACACATTTCTCTATATTGAAACGAGGAATTGTGTATATTAGTGCTGTCTATTTAATCGATGAATCGGTTCGATTCATCGATCAATATTAAAATTCGATTAATTAATCGATTAATCGATTGGACGTGACGTGAGGTGGAGGAACATAACTGCTTTGCGACAGACAGATCTGATGAACTAATGCTTCTTGCCTTCTTCCATAACTCTATAGGAAGGGAATTCAATAATCAAAATAGTTTCATCGCGTCGTTTATCACCTCTCAAGAGGGCTTGCCTTTTTTCTGAGCATATCAGTCAATGTATTCACATGTTTGAAGCTCTGGTAAAAGATGGGATTCTGAGTTAGTGAAAATGTTTGTTATTCAAACTTTTTAAGAAATGTAGTCATCGGTGCCAATTGCTACTTGACAATATAATTGTGATATACATCAATAGAATATGTGTGTGTTGTTTTAACTAGCGTACGGAATTTTAAAAATTACTACATTGTATTATCACAGATAAAGATATATAAACAGATCTTCATCTAAGGGAGGAAAACCGGTACACGGACCTCCCACAGGGAATCGCCACTCGCAAGAAGTTTTGCAATAATCCGCTAAGAGGCGCTGAGAGCACCACTCGCACTTTTGCTACCACTTCATCTACCAAACAGAATAAGAGATGGCGCTGCTGAATTTCACCGCTGTCTAGGTCAAAAACTGACTCACCAAACTCCCCATTATCTTTATCTGTGGTGTTATCTATAAAAAGTTAAATTAGAAACTATAATACTTGGTTTTGCTTCAAGTTTTAACACTGTTTAAAATATATTAAAATTTTAATAAATCGACATCGCTAATACATATATCTATTTATATATAGATATATATAGATAATCATAATTCTCTGTTCAATAGGCAGGTTTTTCACTCCAGGCTTTCCGATCATGCACCTAACGCTTCATTTCAGGGTAGTATCCACTTAATTTAATATCATCTATCAATCAGTTAATATATTTTTTCTTCTTATACTCTTTTGCAGCCATTTTATTCTTAACCAATGCTCCAACGAATTTATTTTCTTTTCTTGATCACTTCTAGCATTGCTCTTATTTCACTGAATTTTCCAAACACAATTTCATTTATCAACTTTGCCCATTCTTCGCCATAGCCACATCTCTATAGCTTCTAGTCGATTTTTCTCACTTCTTCGTAGCGTCCGTGTTTGTGCGTCATACAACACTACACTCTACAAAAATACTTCATAAGTCTCTTCTTTAGTTCTTTGTTAAAATGTTCACATATTATTATTATTATTATTATTATTATTATTATTATTATTATTATTATATGAACTTCTTCTCTTAAACTCTTCCATCACCCTGCTATAATCAATTGAACTTCTTGTCTGCCGCTCATGTCACCGCCACTGCATCCCGGATATCAAGCTTGAATCTTGTTCAAATGTCGGGCCTCTCCTATGGCGTCGACGCTTTGTAATCAAGGAGTCCCCGGTTCGATACCCGGTGGAGGCACATAGTGGCTCGCATCCTACTTTAACCTGTAGGTGCAGTCCCGATTAGCCTTACTGTGCATAAAGTGGACATAAAACCTTAACTTAATCAACTCAATTGTTCAAATCCCGCCTCGAGTTTCGTACACATGGCTGGACAGAGAGAGAAGGGGAGGAGTCATTTTTTTAAAATTCCCACCATAGATATCGGAATCGAATTCCGATAGATTCAATCCCGAAAAAGCTTACACACCAAAAAAAATCCAAATATCGGATTCGTAGGCCTATATTAAGCCGTGGCTGTATGCCACTGTTGCTGATATTATTTTCATATTCTAAGATTCAGCAACACCAATTTTTAATATTCGTTTTAGAACGGCCATATTGTCTGCCATCTTGGATTTCTGGAATGTTCATAAATTAATCGACGGCAAAAACGCAATTTCTAAATCTAGATCATTATGGACAATACAAAAACAATGGCTGTCTCTTGTAGTAGCAAAACTAGATACGATAAAACAACTTTTGACTTATTCTTACCTTATCCCTGGAGGTAGAAAACAGGTCACTGTTAGATGTACCTTAAACTGCCCATACACTATACATCTGACACTGAAACAGAACGTTCAAGGCAATAAAATCGACAGTTGACTGGCGTTAGGTTGAATTGTCTGTAACTGCACTTGGATACGATCTAAAAGTTGGCAGCGGTTACACTTTTTTACCGAGAGATGTCAGTGCATTCAAGAAACATGCATTTTCTTCTATTTTGTTAAGTTAATATAAGAAAATTAAATTGACATTACACAAGAACATTTTCTACATTACGATGGGTTGTGAAATCAAATTTTTGGTAACATTTCTATCTATTTAGAAGCATATGCTTCTATTCTCTTATGTATGTTTCATTTCATTACTTTTATTATTCGTTGTATAATCGCTTTTGTTTAATTTGTCGTGATTCAGTTATATTCAATTAGGCTGTTCGATTTCATTTTATTATAATGCTTTCACACAACCACACATGTTTACACTTTACCGATGTAGCTTTCTCTTCACAACAGATTAAAAACAAATCCAGTAGAACCAAGGTTCTATGTTCCCTTATATTACATTTTTCCCATTTTACATTCAATCTATCTTCATTGTCCCAACAGAGCAAAATGTTACTCGCATAAAATTTTCCCGGATTTTAAGGTTTCTGGCATTTTTAAGTTTTTGAAACTTGGTCCTCTCAAAAATGTAAAATCAAGGTTCCCCTATAATATTCTGTGTCCCAATGTTTTGATTGGCTCACAGCCTGATTTGCTTCTTGAATGTGTACAGGGAGAAAAAGTGATGTGTGCTGTGACGTCATTTCCTTCAAACGGGTTGTTCAACGCGCTGTTCGAGATTAATTTGATCTGAACGGTCGGCTGCAACTTGAATATGTATCATTGATGTTTCGAAGTTCTATTCAGAGCACTGGCGGTAAATTTCGTTTTCACTTGGAGAAGACATGAGGCCCTGAAACAAACAACAAGGCAGTGCTTTTCGGTCGTTAAAAAGTTTATTTACCAGCGTCTCAAGGACACGGGAAATTAATAAAGCCTTTGAAATCAAATTAGATTTGGGTAAGGGTGGGGAGAGGGCTGGCTGGAACGGGACAACCAATCTAATAAGCGTCGCAGAGGCTCGTAGGCGAAGATGATGTCTACGCAAACTCTTATGCACGAAACAAAAATGTAATTAGCCGCGTTTAACAATGCAAAAAAGAGAGATACGGTGGAGGAAGAAGTTGAACAATTAGCTCCTATTGTTGGCGAGAATGAAAAACGTCTTTTTTTTAACCCTCGGAACTAACTTACGTCACAAGGAACTTGATGACGGATTCATGTTTTGTCGCTTGTTGGTCTCCAGGTGTGTTTGACAGCTGTGATGAGCACAGACACAGTCTCATCAACGTTTTCTAAAATTGGTCTTCTTGCCCCGTCTTTTCATCTGCTGCGTCTGTAAAGGCTGCCAAGCGGCTCTACTGATTTGCATACTAAGTTCGAGAAGTTTGGCTGTGCTCGTCAACCAAGACCAGTGATGTGCCGTACACTATAAGTTTACGTCTACATGCGTTGTCTACACGTAATGTACGCGTAGATTACATTTGGTTGTAGTTTACATAGACTACGTAGACAATCTAAAGTACATTAAAAATAATTTTGAACACTTGCATGAAAGGAAAGTGACATTTTCAACTATATTTGTCCCAGACGAACTGACAAGAATCCTATTTACAACAAAATTTCTCTCTTCTCGAAAGAAAATAAATCGTATGCAAAAATAAAACAACAGATGGCAGTCGTGAGGCAAAAGTAGTAATTTTCCCACAAAACACTAAAATATTTCCTATGTTAGGCTTTTTTACTAGGTGAGAAATTGTTCGAAATTGAAAGGAAGAGTATGAAAGGTTTCTCTCACACGTTAGCAACTGAAACGCAGTATAAATTTGTTTTACTTCCACAGCGCCCTTAGCTAAGTTTTCACCTTCCGCCATGTTGTTTACATAGATTACGTTATCTACGTGTATAAAATAGTCTACGTGTAAAATGTAGACTATCGTTGTTTACACGTAGACGCACATCACTGGCGAAGACTAAAGATGTGGTGGACGTTTGGATGTGCCCTACAGCAGTTTCATGAGGAAATGTGTTTTTGCGTGCGAGTAAACTTTTAACATTTTTAAACTAATAATTCACGATCTATAAGTAAAACCTCTACTGTTATTGTAAGTTGAATTATTGGCATATTCTTACACGTTTAACACAAGCACATAACACCAGGGGTCCCGGTTCGAATCCCGGCCTGGGCGTGGATTTGGTTCTGTTAGAATATTTCTCCATAGTGTTCAATCCATATATTTAGTAGTTCCTCTTTTTCTGTTTCAATGTTCCCTTCTCTATCTTCCATATTCCTTATTTTCATTCCATATTTCCCTTTAAGGTTTTTGACTGTTTGCCAGAAGTTTTTAACATATCTTTGACAGTTCTTTTTCGTTTCTCTTCCGGAATCTTCGCATGCTTCTATCTTTGCTTGTTTTACAGCCCGCTTGGCACTATTTCTGTTTTGTACATATTCATTCCAGTTATTTTATGATTTATTTCTGACATACTTTTTCCAAACTTCTTTCTTATTTTTAATTTCCCCTTTAACAGCATTGCTCAACCATTTTGTTCTTTTATTTTGTCCTCCTATTGTGGTAAGTTCACACACCTCTTCTTCTTTTTTAAGCAGAGTTAACACATTCCATCTCTTTTCCAATCTATTTTCCCCATTAATTTCTTTTCTATTATGCTCAATTCTTCTGTCACTCTTCTTTCAAATTCTAATCTTTTCTCTGGGATTCGTACTTCGCTACTTTTATTTTTGTGTATCTGTTGTGCGATGGAAACACATATGTTAACAAGATTAACTGCATTTATTACACAAACTCACAAACAACGTAACACTTTACATTATAACAAAACTACGTTCACCATTCCAGCTTCTGTTTGCACAGACTCTTGTCTAGCAACAGTAGCTGTTTCTTCTTCCTCTAGGAGGCAGCACTACAGTATATTTCTGTTTTCTTGGTTCTTTAAATCCTGTCTTCATGATGAGTAAGTAGTCTATGTTCAGTGCTTAGCTTATATACCCTAACATCCTGTACTGCATATCTCATTGTCCTAGTGTAAGTAAAGTAATTTATTGTACTTCTGGATCCTCAATTTCCAGCTTCAAAAGTTATTTTATGAATCTGCTTGTGAGGGAAGAATGTATTCCTTATGAGCAAGTTGTTATCTATGCAAAAGTTTATCATTCGCTCTCCATTTGTTTTTGCAGTTCTTTCAGCTTCCCATACTCCCATGTCCTCTTTCTTCATTTCCTATCCTACCATCCAATCTTCCATTATAACAACATGCCTTTAATATATCTGCCTTTATCCACTGTCTCTTGGACATTTGTGTAAAACTGTCATCTTTCAAATTCATCTGCATCTTGGGTTGGGGCATATACTTGTATAAGTGCTACTTTTTCTTCTAGATCTAAATTTATTCTTATTATTCTGGAGCTCACTGGTTCCCAGTCTATCACTTTTGCTCTGTAATTTGCTTCTAAAAATAATTCCTAAAAATAATTCCTACTCCTTCCTTAGCCCTGCTTCTTACTTTTTCCTGAGTTGAAATGTGTATAATTCTTATCTAGAATCTTATCTCCATTTCCCTTTTTCTTAGTTTCACTAACTCCTAGTACCTTAAGTTTATATTTCTCCATTTCTCCAACTATTTCATTTTCTTTGCCTGTTAAAGAAGTAATATTCCATGTTCCAAATGTCGTTGTCCTTTCCTTGCCTTGTTGCCTCCAATGAATCCGTCCATATTATTTCCTTTGATTTCTCTGAATATTTGTTGTTTCACTCTGGGTGGGTTATTGGCCCTACGGCAGGTTTCAAAACTCTAAAGAAGTAATTACAAGTAATGAGCGAAGTTGTTTCAAAAGGTCTACGGAAGTAATTACAAGTAATAAGTCAAATTGTTTCAAAAACACTAAGGAAGTAATTACAAGTAATAAGTCAAATTGTTTCAAAAAATCTAAAGAAGTAATTACAAGTAATGAGTGAAGTTGTTTCAAAGACCCTACGGAAGTAATTACAAGTAATAAGTCAAATTGTTTCAAAACACTAAGGAAGTAATTACAAGTAATAAGTCAAATTGTTTAAAAAAACTAAGGAAGTAATTACAAGTAATAAGTCAAATTGTTTCAAAAACTCTAAAGAAGTAATTACAAGTAATGAGTGAAGTTTTTCAAAGTTCCTACGGAAGTAATTACAAGTAATAAGTCAAATTGTTTCAAAAACACTAAGGAAGTAATTACAAGTAATACGTCAAATTGTTTCAAAACACTAAGGAAGTAATTACAAGTAATAAGTCACATTGTTTCAAAAACTCTAAAGAAGTAATTACAAGTAATGAGTGAAGTTGTTTCAAAGTTCCTACGGAAGTAATTACAAGTAATAAGTCAAATTGTTTCAAAAACACTAAGGAAGTAATTACAAGTAATAAATCAAATTGTTTCAAAAAACTAAGGAAGTAATTACAAGTAATAAGTCAAATTGTTTCAAAAAATCTAAAGAAGTAATTACAAGTAATGAGTGAAGTTGTTTCAAAGACCCTACGGAAGTAATTACAAGTAATAAGTCAAATTGTTTCAAAAACACTAAGGAAGTAATTACAAGTAATACGTCAAATTGTTTCAAAACACTAAGGAAGTAATTACAAGTAATAAGTCAAATTGTTTAAAAAAAACTAAGGAAGTAATTACAAGTAATAAGTCAAATTGTTTCAAAAACTCTAAAGAAGTAATTACAAGTAATGAGTGAAGTTGTTTCAAAGACTCTACGGAAGTAATTACAAGTAATAAGTCAAATTGTTTCAAAAACACTAAGGAAGTAATTACAAGTAATACGTGGCAATTACAAGTAATACGTGAAGTTGTTTCAAAAACTCTAAGGAAGTAATTACAAGTAATAAGTCAAATTGTTTCAAAAACACTAAGTAAGTAATTACAAGTAATACGTGAGGTTCTTTCAAAAACTATAAGGAAATAATTACAGGCAATATATGAAGTTCTTGCAAGAGCGCTAAGGTAAAAGTCTCCAGGAACTTCGAAATCTATAGATATCAGTGGACAGTGGCGGCGATTAGGAGGGCCGAGGGGGTTAGCTGCCCCACTTTTCACCACTTTTGCCCCCGAACTATGCAAAACCGTATCTACAAAGGAAAATATACTGTCTTTGCCCCCGGTTTTGGAACCCAATCGCTACCGCTGTCAGTGGATATGGTAATCCATTTCTCAGTATACACACTATTTCTGCTTTCATATTCCACAGCGTTGTGCATTCTCAGCGAAAGAGAGTAGAAGCAGCAAAAAGAGGCCATGAACAGCTGATTTGGCAAAGGGAGCCAAGGCCCCCCTTTCCCCTCCAGAACGAAGAAGAGAAATGAAGAGAAAGGTGCATTTGGTTTCCTTTAACCCCCTTTTTCTTCTTTGATTTATGGAGTCGGAAAGTTTTGGCACAATTTCGTTCAATTCACAGGGTCTCTTCCTTTCGTCTCTTTCTTCTTTTTTTGGCGAACGAATAGACTGTGAGGAGCTGAAACTGCGGTGGTGGCAAAGTGGGACGAGACTCAGATTTCAATCTCTCCAAAGTTATCTATTTCTGTAAGCAGTGTTGCCATGTGCCAATCGATTATCAATAATCTGGTTTCTCCTTGTCGACTCTAAACTGTTTTTCTTATCTAAAAGGTGTAATTTTCCGTTTTAGTAAACTGGATGTATGAGAATTCCAAGCAAATTTTCCATCGCCCTGTTTATTGTCTTTACGCAATGACAACGTCAAGAATTTAAACAAGGAAGATGATGACAAAAGACGAAAGGGTGGAAGTGATTTTCCTGAGTGGCCACCGCGGTCTCCAGACCTGACACCAATGGATTTGTTTCAACTTTGTGGTCATTTAGAGGTGTTCGCCTACTCAGTTAAGATTCAGAACATCCAAGATCTGAAGAAACGCATTGTGCAATATGCAGACACGATTATGCCGGACGTTCCGCAAAATATTTTGGAGAACTGGAAACGTCGCATACACAAATACATTGATGTTCAATGTGCACACATTGAAGATATACTATTATAAATCCCTGACTTTTGACTCACTCTGTGCAGTGTGATCCATGAATATTACCGTGCAAATTGTCCATGATCATTTTCATTATTTTTTCTCTTACATCCTATGTGTTTTTGAGCATTGGTTTTTGAATGTATGCTTGTACAGAAGTTGTCAACAGCTTGTTTTGAGTTTTCTTGAAGCTTGTAACGTTCAAGTTGCCGGATGCTTTTATCTTTTGGGTAAACTGGGCCCCTTTTGTTACAAACAATTTCCTAGAGTCCTGGATCTAAATTATGAACACCTCGGCATACGTCACAAAATCTAAATGGGGGTAGTGATTAAGAAAAGGGAGTGTAATAGTCTTTACAGGGATATTCACAAACAATTATTTATACAAAGTATCCAAAGGGAGGAGAACGTATTCCCAATAAAGTTTTCAAAAATGCGTTGCGCAATCCCTGCAAAATAAATTATGTCACTAAACTATTACTACACAACTTTTTACAAATCAACAAATCACTAACTACTATACCACACACACTCTTGCATACTAGTAAGTATAAGCGCACGACGAATTAGGAAGGTACTTAGAGTAAATTGTATCAACAAAAAGTCAAAGATTCAATTTTAACAATTTAATAACAATAGTGTAACTCCTTTTTGGTATTCTAACAATTTACAACGATTCTAAACGTAATTTTTTGAGTAATAATCAATGAATTCAACAACGAATTAAAAAAAAAAAAAAAGGTCAACGCATCAAACTAAGTCAAAAGTATACAATTGATTTTAACTTGCGTTTAAGTCCAAGTTTTAAGTTTCTTTCATTTTACATTACATTAATCAAAGAACGCTTCTTACACCTTCAATAATAAACAACCACCGATTGTTCGTGATCACAGGTTCATAAAAATGTGGAAAAACCACCTTTTTTGAAAAGACAAACGTCTCCAAGAAATTACAAAAATCTTATTGGTACGTATAAGAAAAGTTCCATCCCCTTAGATGCTCATTCCCAAATTACGTGTTTCATTGCCTCATTCAATTACAAACAAAGTTTTAACCAAGTCTAAACGACCAAAAGGGAGAAATGTGAGGAGAAGTTACGTTAGCGAAACTTCGTCGCGATTACCTGATGTATGCTTTTGCGACGTGTCTTACAAAAAATGCCAACCGTTGTTCTCGTTAATATAAATGTTGATGTAAGCACATTGCAGAACAGCTAATATGCTACCCAATTTTGCATCCGCGTATTTTGCGATTTTATTTTATCTATTTAAAGTGAGGGTCAGATGACGCAGTATCGAGTTGAACAGTTATTTTACAACAAGCCGTATTCAGTTCTCAATTACGTGAATTTTTTTTACCTTTTTGGACAAAGGAAGGTTTATTTCTGTAATATGGCGCACTTCGTAAGCAACTCACACGTATCGGGCTCGAATATTGAACTCGTGCTTTTTTTGTCTGTCGCACTTCTATTCACCACTAATATAACAAATCCACTGTTGCCTATCTTGATTTTGCATGTTGCCACTCTCGTAGTCCTGGAAAAAGGGGGGTGCACAACTTCCTTCACTTTTTGGTCGTCAAATCCTCGTAGATCAGCGTACGTCTAGCTTGGATTCCAACGTAGTACATTATTTTGATTGCCAATATTACTTTTAAGTGCAGACTGTCGAAATGGCCCTTTTTCACAATCCGCGTGTCCATATTCCAACATGTAACGTAATTTAAGAAATAGTGCTTAGCGACTTTACAACAAATGTTCCGGAATTGTATTTAATGAAGCACTTGCAATTCATCGCGTGTTATGAGTAACATGGTAGAGAACGTCAAAGTTCAAAGTTTTGTTACCGATGATGCATTCTGCAGCGCATCAAAAAAGTAGTCGACGGAAGCAAACGCAATACACAACTGTTGCCTCTACCTGCACATGTCTGCCGCTCTCGCCTTCCGTTGATTTAGGGGGCGTGGTTTTACGATTCGATAACTGGAGAGTGATTATAGGAGCCATCTATCGTAACTCTTGAGAATTAAATCATGAGCGATTATACATCGCGTAATTTTGAGCGGAGCATTTATTTTTTTCAACGAAGTAGGAAGTTGTAAGATTTTTTGCTAATTTTACTTGCAACAAATCGTTACAAATTCTCCCCCCACTGGCAATGACAACAAAAAAAAATCCCCCACTTGAGCATCTTTACAAACTTGAACCTCTAACTTGTTTGTATCAATCAATCATACACGATGAATTTTAAATATTCAAGCATTAGAATTATTTACGATCAAATATACAATAGTAATAAAATGATAAATAGTATATATAGATAAAACCTAGGAATTATCAACAAACATGAATATAAGAACACTTATATATATATATAATGAAAAATTAATGACCTATACACAAAATGCACCAAACAAGTAATTACAATTTCAAAAATGATTAGATGCAAAAATAGACATTGATTATATAAACCTGTATATAAATGGAAAATCACACAATTGCATTGTAATAATATAAATATATATATATAAATAAATATAATTTGTTGGTTCTGAAAAAAAAAAGAAAAGACATAGAATATACATTGTTTAAATACTTCGATTATAGAATCTTCATAATAACAAAGGTGTTGCATACACGATGACCAGAAAATGATGCAAATGGAGTCATAATCGTATGTTGTCCCAAAATATGCCAAGGATCGATTTGGTAAAAAGATTTTGACGAATGTTTCCTCCGAAAAAATACATGAAAAGAAAAAGAATCTGAAATTAAAATATTGAAAAGAAGAGGGGATAGTAAAGAAGGAGGAAATATTGATGTTATAGAGACATTTACGGAATGAGCATCTTTACAAAGTTACTAAAGCCATGGTGAAACATATATGCAATCATAAGTAAATTTAATGTTAAAGTCAAAGCCAGCAAGTATATTATCAATTTTAAGATGCAATGGAATGAAAATTGATTTTTATGCAAATTGTAAATGTAAATCATATGATAAAAATGACACTACCATATATATATTATGAAAAAAGAACACATGTACACATTACACAATAAATATCCTAATTTTCTCATAGAAAAAACTCATATCTATACACTGGAATGGTCAAAAGCAGAGCATTAATTTTGCCAAAAAAATTATTATATGTAGAATGCAACATTAACAACAAGAACACTCTGATATATATATTATCAAAACATGGGTTGGATAATTTCAAATACAGTCAGTACCCGTATATCAAGGTTGCGTACCCATTCTGGAAAGTCTAAGTCGACAAGAATGTACTTTGTGTCCAGCTTTATGGCAGAATGAACAGATTAATGGTGGTTGAGGTCTATTTAATGGTGATGGAGTATTCTCAACAAATAGTGAAGCTAAAGGAACGTTGAGAGTTACATCCGGAGATGCAGGTGGATCACGAATATGGTAGGGCTTAATATGAGAAATATGGACCTTTCTTACAAAGACTTGAGTATCAGGGTCAACTAGCAATACAGTTACAGGACCCAAAAATTTAAAGATTTTTGTAGGACCCGACCAACGTTCCTGTAATTTGGCGGAAACCTTATGTAGTGCATTACTCTGTGGAAAGGTTCGAAATAGAACCAAATCGCCAACTTTAAATGTAGATGCCTGTCGCTTGGGATCATATTTCGTCTTACGAGTATGCCATGCTTTCTGTAAATGGTGGTATGCTTGTGCCCAACAACGTGCACGTTCGGAGGAAGGAGGACCCGCTAATTCTGAGTCACTTTGAAGCTCCCAATGAAAATTCATCGGTCCGTCAATGTCGCGGCCGAATATTATTTGAGAAGGAGAAGTCTGAATACTATCATGAACCGCAGTATTAAATGCAAAAGCAATGGCCTGAAGATGAATATCCCATTTTGTGTGATCCTCAGAATGATAGCTGATAAGTGATGCCTTAAGGTTGCGAATAAAACGTTCAGCTAAAGATGGATTTGGGTAATAGGCACTTGTGTATATATGCTTGACCTGCGACTCAAACAGAAAATTATTTAAAAGACGAGATCTAAAGTAGGAAGCATTATCAGAAACTAGTTCACAGGGTGCACCAAATGTAAGAAACAAGGAACGAAGTTTTTCAACCACTTGAATAGATGTAGCAGAACGAATTGGGTACAATGAAACCCATTTTGAAAATGCATCCACTACTACCAAGATAAAATTATTTCCCCTGGAAGAACGAACTAAAGGTCCGACAAGGTCTATATATAGGCGACACCAAGGGTGTCGAATAACTTCTGAAGACAAAAAGCCCGGAGGCTTACGAATCGCCAATTTAGCCTTCTGACAAACATCACAGGTGCGAATATATTGCTTAATATCCTGTCGACATGTAGGCCACCAATATATAGAATTTATCTTCTTGGTACATTTATTGACGCCCAGGTGTGAACCACCACAAGGTGTGTCGTGATAATAGCGACATATTAAATGCTGTAAAGACTGAGGAACAACCACCAATGAAGAATTTGTACGAGGCGGTTGCCACACCAAAAGATCTTGGTATAAGGCGTAATATTTATCGTGTCTACCTGACTTAAGTGTTTGAATAATGGGAGATAACTGGGTATCTTTTTGTTGCAAATCATTAATATCAGTTTTGCTAAAAGGAATAATTTGAAGTTTTGGAGCTACACAAGCCAAAGAAGTTATAGGTAGTTGAGCTGATTGGAATTCTTCTGGACAAAACATACGGGAGAGGCAATCAGCAACGGGATTGAGACGGGAAGGAATGTGTTCCACAAGGTAAGAAAAGCGGGACAAATATAACAACCATCCACCGAATTTTCCATATTGTTCCGGGTGGCGAAGAAGCCAAGATAAGGCCTGGTTGTCGGTTTGTAGTGTAAAGGGTTTTGCCGTTAGGTATGTTTCAAATTTCTTTAGACCAAAAACAATGGCGCAACATTCAGCCTCATAAATTGACTGGCGCCGTTCCAAATCAGTACGCTTACGAGAAGCGAAAGCAATGGGACGCAAGGAACCATCAGGCTCTCGTTGATTGAGGGTAGCCCCAAGTGCCAAACTAGAAGCATCACACTGTAATACAAATTCACGGGAGAAATCGGGCAATGCCAACACCGTATGATCCAAGAACACTTGTTTTAGCTTGTCAAAGTGAATTTGATCATCATGTGTCCAAACAAAAGTGGTCCCTTTTTTCTTTTTATCGGTCAGAAAACTTGTAATGTCTGCGTATGAAGGTATGAATTTCGCGTAATACGCCAATAATCCCAGGATATGTTGAAGAGCTTTCAAGTTCTTAGGGGGGGGGGAGGTCTTGAATCGCAGAAATACGTTCAGGGTCGAAAACAAGCTGGCCCTCACGCAGAATATATCCAAGGTATTTAACTTCTGTCTGCAACCATTTGGATTTGGACGGGTTTACTGTTAGACCCGCTTCACGTAAGGCTTGTAATACCAATCTAAGATGCTGAAGATGAGTATTTTCGTCAGGGCTGTAAATTAGCAAATCATCAGCATAGTTTATTAAGAACTTGTATTTGAATTTGCCCAAAATCTTATCTAAAGCCCGTGTTAACAGCTGTGTGCCCAAATTTATTCCAAAAGGAACTCTAGTGTAACGATATTGTCCAAAGGAGGTAACAAAAGATGTTAGATTTTTGCTTGGTTCATCCAAACGAATTTGATGAAAACTTTTACATAAATCAAGGCATGAAAAAACCCTCGCAGATTGTAAGTGCTGAAAAATTAACTCAATCTTAGGCTGGGGAAAATTGTCATAAGCTATTAAACGATTTAATTGCTTATAAGAGCAAACTAGGCGGTGTCCCCCATCCTTCTTATCCACCAGAAAACATGGCGATGCATAAGCACTTGAACATTCTTCAATAATGTTTTGTGATAAAAGATCTGCAATTTGAGCACGTAATATGGCTGTTTGCGCAGGATTCAACTGAAAAGGTTTTGTACGGAATGGTACATCAGTTATAATAGGAATGGAAACTGGGTCCAATTTGCATTCTCCAACACGTTCTGTAACCACATCCTGAAATTCCTTTAACAATAAATGAACAACTTCAGATGTAGTGACAGGAGAAGACTCCAAAGGGGGTGAAGGTGGAATATTTGTAATCTCCTTTACTTGATGTTTCCCAGTAAAGGAAATAGGTTCCCGAAAAAAGGGAAAAGTAAGAGTCGATGTTGCAAAAGAAATACTAGCATGTGAATGGGATAAAAAGTCAGCACCCATAATAACTGGAAACGGAAGGGCATCCGAAATCCAAAAATACCATTTCCAAGATAAGGTATTGATTTTAACAGAGAGACAAACACGAGACGTCAGGTTTAACGGTTTACTATCCACAGTATGAAGCGTTTTGGTAATATCTTGGAGAATAGTGGGATGAACCTGAAGAGTGGATAAAAAGACACTAGCAATTAAAGAAACAGAACTGCCCGAATCGAGGAGTACACGGGAAGGAGTAGAATTTATCAAAGCTTGTATCACTGGCACCGACTTTTCATTTATATGAAACGGATGATCCAAATGGATAATGTCGGAACTTAAATGGCAGTGAGGAAGTGATGTTATATCAGGTAAAGAAGAGGACGAAACTTGAGGCGATTGATGGGTGTCCTTCAAATCTGAAGAAAAGGAAGATGATTGTACATCCGAAGATTTTGTTAGCGGTATATCAGAAGGTGAAACGTCAATGTCTGACTGGTAAGTAGATTGGGATGTTTCTTCGTCCTTTGCAAGGCCTGTCATTGCGGCTGTGGAATATAATTCAGTATAGGAACGTAGTTCCATCGACCAAATTTCTCTCGCCATCTGCATAAATTCCTGAACCGATCTGGGACGTTGATACCCGACCAAATGAAGACGAGTCGACGATTGTAGACCCATAGTAATAGAATATAATAAACTGTCCTCCGACCAATCAATCGGTAAAATATGAAAGGCTTCATAAACGTTACGCAGGTAAGAAGAAAGAAATTCTTTAGGATGTTGACTACGTAACAGATATTTTTCAATTAATACTCTCACAGAAGTAGGGGGGACCAATCTATGCCAAATAAGCCGAAGAAACATAGGCCATGGAAATTTTTCCAATAAGGCCTCATACCAGATTTCCCTAAATGGTCCCAAAGTTTTTGCAAATGCAATAAAGAGTAAGGATTCAATATCCAAAAGCTGTAAGTTAAGAGTTCTATGGATAATAAGCTTAAATTGGAAAAGTAGTTCAGGATTGGAACCATCGGTAGAAGGTAAATGCTGCAATAAATCCATTGCAGTGTTATAACGAATGTGGTGGGTGAAAAAACTTTCATTTGGAGGTAATATTAATTCATTACTATTATGAATGGGAGGTGGATTAATAAATGGAGTAGGAGGAATCATAACATAATGTGTAGAAAGCGGGTAATTACATTGTTGTACATTGGTTAGAAGAGACATGTTAAAGACTCTATAGGGATACTATAATTTAGCAATTCAGCCAAAAGAAAATAATGAGAAAAAAGGCGATTTATAATACGTTACAAAATTTCAAAGGCAAGAACTCTATTTCAAAATCCTCAAAACTGTAACTGTTCTCCTTTTTTTTAAAAAAAAGGAAAAAAAATAATTGACAAGTTTCAAAAAAAATGTTATGATGTCTGTCCCCAAAAAAATTTTCCAACCATGCTCTGCTACCAGAAATTTTGTAACGTTCAAGTTGCCGGATGCTTTTATCTTTTGGGTAAACTGGGCCCCTTTTGTTACAAACAATTTCCTAGAGTCCTGGATCTAAATTATGAGCACCTCGGCATACGTCACAAAATCTAAATGGGGGTAGTGATTAAGAAAAGGGAGTGTAATAGTCTTTACAGGGATATTCACAAACAATTATTTATACAAAGTATCCAAAGGGAGGAGAACGTATTCCCAATAAAGTTTTCAAAAATGCGTTGCGCAATCCCTGCAAAATAAATTATGTCACTAAACTATTACTACACAACTTTTTACAAATCAACAAATCACTAACTACTATACCACACACACTCTTGCATACTAGTAAGTATAAGCGCACGACGAATTAGGAAGGTACTTAGAGTAAATTGTATCAACAAAAAGTCAAAGATTCAATTTTAACAATTTAATAACAATAGTGTAACTCCTTTTTGGTATTCTAACAATTTACAACGATTCTAAACGTAATTTTTTGAGTAATAATCAATGAATTCAACAACGAATTAAAAAAAAAAAAAAAGGTCAACGCATCAAACTAAGTCAAAAGTATACAATTGATTTTAACTTGCGTTTAAGTCCAAGTTTTAAGTTTCTTTCATTTTACATTACATTAATCAAAGAACGCTTCTTACACCTTCAATAATAAACAACCACCGATTGTTCGTGATCACAGGTTCATAAAAATGTGGAAAAACCACCTTTTTTGAAAAGACAAACGTCTCCAAGAAATTACAAAAATCTTATTGGTACGTATAAGAAAAGTTCCATCCCCTTAGATGCTCATTCCCAAATTACGTGTTTCATTGCCTCATTCAATTACAAACAAAGTTTTAACCAAGTCTAAACGACCAAAAGGGAGAAATGTGAGGAGAAGTTACGTTAGCGAAACTTCGTCGCGATTACCTGATGTATGCTTTTGCGACGTGTCTTACAAAAAATGCCAACCGTTGTTCTCGTTAATATAAATGTTGATGTAAGCACATTGCAGAACAGCTAATATGCTACCCAATTTTGCATCCGCGTATTTTGCGATTTTATTTTATCTATTTAAAGTGAGGGTCAGATGACGCAGTATCGAGTTGAACAGTTATTTTACAACAAGCCGTATTCAGTTCTCAATTACGTGAATTTTTTTTACCTTTTTGGACAAAGGAAGGTTTATTTCTGTAATATGGCGCACTTCGTAAGCAACTCACACGTATCGGGCTCGAATATTGAACTCGTGCTTTTTTTGTCTGTCGCACTTCTATTCACCACTAATATAACAAATCCACTGTTGCCTATCTTGATTTTGCATGTTGCCACTCTCGTAGTCCTGGAAAAAGGGGGGTGCACAACTTCCTTCACTTTTTGGTCGTCAAATCCTCGTAGATCAGCGTACGTCTAGCTTGGATTCCAACGTAGTACATTATTTTGATTGCCAATATTACTCCTAAGTGCAGACTGTCGAAATGGCCCTTTTTCACAATCCGCGTGTCCATATTCCAACATGTAACGTAATTTAAGAAATAGTGCTTAGCGACTTTACAACAAATGTTCCGGAATTGTATTTAATGAAGCACTTGCAATTCATCGCGTGTTATGAGTAACATGGTAGAGAACGTCAAAGTTCAAAGTTTTGTTACCGATGATGCATTCTGCAGCGCATCAAAAAAGTAGTCGACGGAAGCAAACGCAATACACAACTGTTGCCTCTACCTGCACATGTCTGCCGCTCTCGCCTTCCGTTGATTTAGGGGGCGTGGTTTTACGATTCGATAACTGGAGAGTGATTATAGGAGCCATCTATCGTAACTCTTGAGAATTAAATCATGAGCGATTATACATCGCGTAATTTTGAGCGGAGCATTTATTTTTTTCAACGAAGTAGGAAGTTGTAAGATTTTTTGCTAATTTTACTTGCAACAAATCGTTACAAGCTCTTATTGGGTTAAATAAAGTGCACGAACATGGTGATGGACAATTTGCACGGTAATACTCATGGATCACACTGTGCATTCCTTAAACACACGTAGGATGCAATATAAAAATTAAATTCAATGGTTATGCACAATTTTGCCATCGATACTTGTGCATCCCACAGTACAGTAGAATTGAACAATGATTCAGTGCATCAAGAATGACAGACTTTAGAATTTGAAGGCAAAATTTGCATTTGAAATACTCATTTCAAGAAGACGTCCTTAGCGAAATTGTTTTTCAGAAATGAAATACTTATTTTATTCTGGGTTATCAAAAATGTAGTTTTCCGTAGATTGTCAGATTTTCTCATAATTTTGAAGCAGCGTACAGCTACCAAATCACCACTTTTCAAGTCCTGCTCTTATAATCAACAAACATTTATGGGCAAAGAGTAATATTACAGCATTCAAAACAGAAATAGGCAAACGCTTGTCTATTTTTATTTGGTTTACTTCTAACTCTATTTGAGGCACAGATTTTGCTTAGTTAGTACCACCACCAATCACAATCGAATGTACTGGACAATCGCCGCATCTCTATACGTCATAATTAGAACATAAATCTATCATCCATAAACAATGGACGCGAGAACATGGCTGGATTTGGGCCAAAATAGTTCCCTTTGTTCCAGGAATGAGAACGTAAAATGAGATTCCTGTGGACAAATTGGGCCGTTAATCATATCGCCCCCGGCGTCAGATGTCGCCAGCGTTGCTCATTTGTAATGCTTCGTACTCCTACGCCAGATGTCACTGGTGGGTGCTACAAATCACCGGTCGTTTCTCACTACAGCTTCTCTTTCTATGTACAGATGTGTAAAGAATTTAATTTCTCGTGCTTTGTCTTGTTTTGTTATAATATATTCAGATTCCTACAGAGTGTCGTGTTCGATAAATTAATGTCCATTGCTGCAAAACAAAACTATCCATGTCATTACACCGTTGTGTAATCTCTGAGCTACATAGAGTCAATTTATTATGGTTGCATCCAGAACGACATACGTATATACTCTACCATCGTATCTGTTGGAGCAGGATTAGTGCAAGATTGCAACTTATAATTGAAAGAACTTTTACCTCAAAGTACATTTTCATACATTACATACATTAAATATATATTTGTTTATCTCTCTAATTTTTCCAAACCACTGGAACGTGCATCATCATTAATCGAACCTGGAACCTTTGAAGTATATGTTGTAGTTCCTTCAGGAATTTCGTACTGTCAGGCAGGGGCGCCGACTTGTCAAAATTAATGGGGGGGCTCTGATCACTGAAATAAATTAATGAATGACTCATTCTCTCTCTTTTTCAAGTTTTGGCCTTAGAGTTCGGAATCTCATAAAAGCCCACGAATTCCTCAAAAATATCAATTTTTTTATTCACAGTTCTAATGCAGAATATTAATTGTCCACGGATGGATATGTCACAAGTTTCGTCAACCAAAATAGCAAAATATTCCCGACTTTTAATATCTGCTACCACGGAGCGCAAAACAAATCTCCCTAATATATCAAGGATCTCGTTCTGAATGTCATGTTAGAGCCAACCACTACCCTAGTTCATGCACATCGTCTCTTGAAACTCTTTTTAGTAGAAATTTTAACAATAGTCATAATTACATACTTAGTATATAGTAATAAGTCATGTGTTTTGCTGTCTCTGGGCATAGCCCGCCCCCCAAAGTTGATGGTGTAACGAGTGCACTCACGGTCCCCGAAATGACGTGTCAATCATACCCCGGCACGGGGCCAAACGTCGTTATGTGTACGGGAAACCGGTCGTGACTCACGGTCCAGTTATCAAGTTCGGTACTGAGACGGTCGTTTATTGTCATACTATTGCGAGGCGGAGATTAATACCTTGAAATGTTACACTGTTTTGTAGTTATCAAGTTCGGTACTGAGACGGTCGTTTATTGTCATACTATTGCGAGGCGGAGATTAATACCTTGAAATGTTACACTGTTTTGTTTACCTTTGATATGTAGATTCGAACATTCATAACACACTAATAGCATAATATCCGGTACCTGAAAAGCGTCAAATAACAACACTGACGAACGGTAAAAAGTGAATATATATTGTAACAACAAAAAAATATTGGAATCAACAACTGTTTACAAAGCCTCCTCACTCTCACAACATTCACGCTATCTCTCTTTCACACACATGAGGTATTTTTACATGTGAAGTATGGATACAAATCATGGATCTCATTAACATATCATTCCTTTTAATTTTTAAACCATTATGTGAATTTAGGGCATTTGTCTGCCAGCTCCTGTGCTCTTTTAAATTAACTTAAGTGCCAGCCCTCGGAAAGCGGTTAACTAAGACAATTGGGTCGGCGTGGTTAAATCTTTCGTTCGAATGAACGTTTGCACCCAGTCGTAAGAACGACATTATACAAGTTTCTCGGACGGGGGTATTACACACAAGCCTCTCTCGTCCAATGAGAACAACTACTCAGTTACATAGTGATGCAAAAACTTAATTGGCTCCAGCTGCCGGAATACACAAATCAATCGTCGGCGCGAGCAAAAATTACCTTAAAAACCACTATGCAACAAATAATACTATTTCACGCACACGACCTTGCAATAAAAACAACTACGCTTTCCATAATTAAAAAGGACTCATCAGTCAACTATTGACAAATTAAATGGCGCGACGGGGCGGTCGGTTACACAAAAAATGGAGCACACTTTGACAAATTATACTAAATATTAAAGAAATGAAATGGAGCTTCTAACCCTGAATGCAGACAATTAAATTTGAACATCTGAACATGAAATTACCCTTTTTTATAACAATACCAAAACAATCTTTAGACGCGGAAGTTAGGTTTGGGTTTTCCTGAGTAACTTTGCAAATAAGTGAGACGTCGGCGTTAACTGTACGGTGTTGATACTAACGGCGCACGTTTACATGTACATGAGACCCTCTGAAGTATACTGTACCAGACTCTGCTACATGGCGCGGTCCTTCATCTCTCCTGGACGCGGGACTTGCACACGGTTCCTTTGTGGCGAAATTGTCCTCCGAGGTCGATCGCGACGAAGAATAATTGCGACGATATGGTGTACTTGCACCTCCTCAGAACTTCGGGCGTTCCTCTTGTCACTAGCGTCGGGTGTACGTGGTCACGCGTTGGTTCGGAATCTCTCTGGTGGCGGGCTTCGATTCGGCGTCGTTCTGTAAGCGTCGTTCTGGAGTCGTCCTTCAATCTCTCCCTCTGGCTTCGATCGGCGTCGTTCTGAAGACGTCCTTCGGGCTTTGGGCAGTGTTTGGCTTTGATGTCGTCTTTGGCGTTGGCTGACTGGCTTCATCGGAAGATGGCGATGCATCGTTGCGGGGTCAGGGAAGTCGACAGACTCCCTTCTCAATCTCCTTTAGCCGCCCATGATTATGTAGTTAACGCTTGGCAAAAAACAAATCACCGCGTAATCTTCACCAAAATAAGGCGCACACTGGTAACCCTCTATCTGCGATTCGCTCACGGTACGTAAGGAAACAAAGTCCACGGACACAAAACAATGATCACGCGAGAGTGTAGCGCGGAGATGCTCTCTCTGTGAAATCCGGGTAAAAACTGTGTCTGGAATCATAGTACTGCCTATATATAAGAGATTCGAATTCTTCCGTTGAAAATGACGCTCAAGTGGCTTGGCTTCTGTTTTAGAGGGGTGGAAATGACCTCTCTCCATTGTCTTGAAACGCGGTCAGCGACGCGTCCTGGATCCTTGCAGGCTTGAGCTCCAGCTGATCTCTCTGGTCATCCGTGAACATGGGTTAGCCCGCCCGCTGCGACTCAAGCCTGGTAGCGGCGAAAATAATCCTTCCATTTCTCTGTGTTGGTGCAAATATGTCATGTTCTAAGCGGCGGCTGTCACTCAAGAAAAGACTCGTCCCCAACTCCCGACGTCTGGCTCGGATACAAGTTTATTCACAAAATAAATCAAACCTCACACTTTCATGTTTGTGCATAAAATGAATCAATATATAAAAATTAATTTATATCGAACTGCGTTTCACATGTCACTAGATACCGTGACAATGGTTTATCGGTCTCAGCCCCCCAAATTGATGGTCTAGAACATTTCAAATGTGAATTTAAATTAAGTTCATGTGGCACAATTCAGAGTAAACTTTACAAGAGAAGCAAGATAATACATTAGATCCTCTAAAGCAAAATTATTGGGGGCTCTACCCCCACATCGTTAACATTGGGGGGTATCGATCCCCCCCCCCAAGCCCCATGGAGTCGGCGCCTGTGGATATGACCATAATTTGAGGAGCTGAGCTTTTTGTATGGGAGGGATATTCAATACAATACTCTACAATCATTCTATTTTAATTATTTTTAGGAAATCTGAACTACTGTGCGAATGGGAAGGAGAATTGATAAATCTCGTGAATAGCACATAAAGAATGCATTCGAGGGGTAAAAAGTTCATTTAGTCACGTTCTATATGTCTGTTTGTGGGTGGTTTGGTTGTTTTTATATTTTTATTTTCTTACTTTTCGTCGCCTCTTTACCTCTTTAGGCTAATCTCGATGACGATGAATGAATAATAACTAGAAAAACAAGTCTTAAAGAAACACTGACCCCATCCCCTCCGAGACGAACTCGAAATCCTCGTTGAGGAGATCTTGAGGGCAGAACTACATTGTCTGGACCACCGAAGCGTAGAGGATGGTTTGATTTGCGATTTGGTGTTTTAAGTCCACTTTATGCACAGTAAGGCTAATCGGGACTGGACCTACAGTTTAAAGTGGGATTCGAACCACTATGTGCCTCCACCGGGTATCCCTTAATTACAAGGCGTCGACGTGGATGGTTTGAAGATATATTGATTGACAGATGGGCGCAGACTCCATGTCCCCGTAGTGTCGTCACAGAATTGAATATATAGTTGAAATGTGTCCTCTACCATAACCAGGAAACAAACTCGGTCCCAAGTGAATTTTGTATTGGAGGATACCATAAGTGGCTTCTATTTTGGCTAGCCAGTACAACATTTTATCATCTTTTCACATGTAAAACTCTCAATTTTTTACGGAAATTGGAGACCAGTGTGGCGACTAAACCATATCAAGCCTATGTACACATGTGTATGTGTGAATTTTGCCATGAAGGTAACATTTAGGCTCATAATTAACAATAGATCAATAATGTCCAGCTCTCCTATCACAGTCGCAATGATGCAGGGCAGGTCGGAAATCCAAGTATTTTCGGGAATGAAATAGTTAAAATCCTATGCAAATCCCATTTAACATTAGAAATAATGTATACAAGTCCATGTTTTATCCTTCACAACATTATTCTTTTCTTCTGCGAATATTCCCGCCACAATATCACGGAATTCGGGCACTTACAGCATGGCGGACGAATCTTCAATTTTCCTCGCCAATCTATGTTTATATTCTATGTCGTTGGTTAAGAAGGCCACGTAAAATTCGAAAAAATACGTGAGACAAGGAGTTAGGTAGCATGGCTGAATCAATTAAACTGATATTGTTCGACATATTTTCAGTGACTAATTTCATTTATTTTTCTCTTGCAATCTACATGATTTTAAGGAATAGATATTTATGTATGGTGATGCAGAGATTATCAGCAGCTTTGGCGTTTTGTCTAAATTCCTGAAGCTTTTACTGCGTAAAATAGAGAATAAACATAATGATGGACAATTTGCTTGATAATACTTCTGCATCTAAATCTACAATATCTAACTGATAACCCACATTACTTTTTTCTTCATTAAGGTGCGAGAGATTATGAATGTGAATGTTCATTATTGCCAGAACCAGTTTAAAAAAGACACGGAAAGAAATCGATGGCATTAGTTTTTCAAACAAGAATTAATTCCAAGCAGCAGTATATTATGTACCCTTTTCAATCTTCCCTTGATTCCCTCTAAAATTGCAAAGAGGAAGAACCTATTTTTCTTTCTCTGTGCTTTCACACATTGACAACTAGCTCCACCTAGTCAATGTTCTTTGGAAGACGATAAAAATAATCACGGCATTTAATTCCATAAACCATCGCTTGATGGCGTGACAATCCGCACCTTCTGCCTCCCTCTCCCTTTCTCAAATGAACAAAGGCCGAAGCAAAACCGAAAACAAAGAAACAGGCCAAAAAGAAAGGAAAATCAATTCTCAGACAAACCGCCCCAATCTCTCTTCCTCGCGGTTTGACAGTCTTTTGTGTACTTCATCAGTGCTTAATCTGCCGTTGCCTTGGGAACCGCATTTGAGAACAACTGAAGCATGTAATTTTTTTGTCTGCCATTGATGAATTCACACAAATCTTAGGTGATCAAATGTAAGGAAATTGAATTCCAAACCGGATTCCTACACTTGAAAGGTTTGTTTGTCCCTTAAGAGAGCAACATTACAAAGATCATGCATCAGGGGAACTATGTAAGAGAGCAGATTAAATGTTTGATGTGCGTCGTGAAATAGTACAAAAAGGGCAAAGCATTGTTCATCATCAAAGTGAAAGAGGTTTATTGAAAGGAAGCAAGGCGAATCCAGTTTCTGTTTAAATAGTGGACTCAAGTCTGAACTTGCCAATCTCGCCAAAGTCTATTTAATTAAATTTCAATTTTATGTTTGTAAAGTAATAATAATAATGTTAAAATATAACTTTTTATGACTGAAGGGCAAATTAAGAAATCTTACTCTGTTCCACCTGAGAAAAAAACCTGCGAACACCCTTCTTAATGCTTGTTCCAATGGCAGCTGGACTGAAATCTTGCTGCTAGCAATGAATATACGAGTGCATGTGATAAGCCATACTTAACTGTTATATTGAAGCTGTGGGACCTTTCTATTATGAGCTACAGACAAAATAACTATTTATCTTCGTTCTTAGAGTGGATGGGGGAAATTAATACATTTTTACCAATTACAGTCTGAACAGTTACAGACACTTATACACATTGAATCGTAAAAATGTGTGAAATATTTGTCCACAACAGATCATTAAAAAATGCGTATAACAAGATTTTACAAACATGACGATGGAGATTCCAAAGGCACTTTATAACAGGATTAGCCACTTAGCGTATTTACGTAACTAGTGGCATCTAGCGCCTGATCAAACGAGTTTCATTATCGAAGATAAAGATGAAGTTATAAGTGTTTTTAAAGCACCTGCATGAAACCAGAACTTTTATTCCTCTACCAAGTATATGTTTATTGAACTTTTGGCGTTTGATAAAGTGCCCAGGCACTATCATCAAGCGAGCCAGTAAAAAAAATATTGGTGTTTACAACGGGGGAGAAAGTTTAGTGACACGGGTAGAACGCTGTAAGCACCTGTGGGCCAGTAATGTAGGAAACTTTCCACGTCAACGCTTAATGTGCGGAGGCCATTACAAGGCGTTCTGTGCTTGTTTAGATATAGTTTATGACTGCGGCCTACATGCTTTTATTCTTGGCGTTCACAAGAGATCCCTGATTGGCTGAATCGCCAACTCCCCTTACGGGAGCTGATGGACTTTGTCATCCAGTACCGAAAAATTATCCACAAGGCGGGGCCTTTTTATGTCTTCTATTCAGAGAGCAAGCGTCTAATGCAAGCTCATGTATAAATGGCATAAAAGTTGCATCGTTGACCCCAATTTTATGTTGCTAGGCACTTTTAAAAGGGCATGTATGAACAGAGCCGGCGCTAGTTATTTTGCCGCCTTGGACGGTGGCGGCAGATGCCGCTCCCTTCCCCTTCCCTTCCCGTCATTACGCAGCAACCAGAAATTGGAAATCAATATATTCCTAAGTAAAACATGAAACTTTAAAATAAATTATGAGACTTGTTACGTTATTTTAATACTAGTAAACACAAAAGGATATCTCTCTCGACCACAGTTAAACTTTAAAAAATGCGACACTAATTTTATATTATTATTATATTTTATGAAAACTCTCTCTCTCTCTCTCTCTCTCTCTCTCTCTTAAACGTAAAACGTATCTTAATTGTAACAAGTATTAGGAAAGAAATGAAGGTTTGACTTCATATGTTTACCGTATATGATATATGATTGGATTTAAAGTCTAAATTCTTTCCTCCGTTCTTCCCGCATACAGCGGCTCTGGGAATCACTCAGCCTCAAGCTGAGTACCTGGGGGCAACCCTGGAAGGTAAAGGGGGCCGGAGAGTGGTGCTGATCACATCACCTCAAAAATGGCCGAAATCGAGAATGTGTGTGGCCCTACCCCACATCCCCTAAATGTGCCTTCGTGAAATGGTGCTACATATGCACAGGGAACTTTACCTTTGCATGTAATATTCTTTTTCGTATAATGCTATCTTGCATAAAATAGAAACAAGCGTGTTTCAGACATGATTGACTGAAGATAGTATTTTTATAAACCTTAACTTAATTTTTTTTAAAAAAGTTCGCCACTTGCTATGGTTACCGACGTTCTATACTCACAATTAGGTGTAAAATCATAACCCTTTATCAGTTTAAGGTCTCTTTTAATGTAATTGTTTCATTATAGCCGAAAGCAAATTTAATTCATCTTTTAATTCATTAGCCTTCATGTGTTAACATTCCGGCAAGTTTTCTACACTTTTCAGACAAGAGATCAGATGGCATGTCTTTATGCTTACTAATATCATAAAATAAATTTAAAAATTCAATATGATGTTTAAGCTCCTCAAATCTTTATCTTAGGGCTAAAATAATCGTCTAGGACTTGGTAATAAAAATCAACTTTTTTCCCGTTTTGTGGATCTTCAACAGTTTCATCATATTGAAACTGCTTCTTCCTTCGATTTCGGCCCTATACAGCGTTGCCTATCTTTGGATCATCTATATCGAAATTCGATGCCAATTCTCTTTCATCAACTGGGACTCACAGCACCCCCCCTCCCCCCGACCCTGCCAGGATGCCAAGTGGCGCCTAAAAAACTTTGAAATATTCCAATCACTCATGCTGTTTCAAAGCGCTGATGTGTTTCCAAGAAATCATCTAACAAATCGTAGATTAATGTTTTGAAGACATTTGCTCATTACATTACGTGGAGTAAAGAGTCATACCAGATAACTAGTGAGCAAGGGAATGTAAAGCCACGCAATTGATATGCAATACACTGAAGCTCATGTGCGACCATTCGGCCAGTTTTATTGTCGCCAATTATTTGAAGGAGCGCATCATAGACCTGTTCCACCTTGTGGCACTCAGTGGTTTTGAAGTGAGACTACTGATATGTTGCTTGAAAACGTTGGGTTGAAATATATTAACTTCCAAGTTATATAATATTATAACTTTCAAGTTTTCAAGAGGCTTATTTCTTTTCTTCTCTTCAAATTTTGCCGCCCTGAAAATTTGCAGCTCTGGGCGGTGGCACGGTTCGCCCCCCCCTCTCCCTTCCGCCGGCCCTGTGTATGATCAAACTCTGATAACAGTAGTGACAAAATTATATTCCACTAAGGTACATGAACATCAAATACAGGGTGTATAAAAACATGTGTCAGAAACTTTAGGGACTTATTCTTGACATCAAAACATAACAAAAAGTTCATATGAACATGGGTCCGAAAATCCTTCGTTAGGGAGGTATGAAAGGAAATAATATTCATGGCACAGAAATGAGACATTGACCAAACACATTTACATTTATGAAAGGATTTAATATTCATGGCACAAAAATGATACATTGACCAAACACATTGCCATTTAGAAAAAATGCTCGAAGTGACCACCTCCTGCTTCCATGCATCCCCTGAGCCTGCGTTCCATACTTTGCCGTACGTTGTGGGAAACACCTGGTGTGTTCCGTATTTGGTCAGATCCATGTTGTATACGCTCCCTCAGAACATCGACATTGAGTACGGGAGTTAAATACACCAAGGATTTTAAATGTCCCCAAAGGAAAAAATCCATTGGGTTTAAATTTGGCGATCCGGAAGGCCAAGCAATGGATCCCCGCGACCAATCTATCTGTTCGGAAACTGGTTATCGAGAAACTGGCGAACTATCCGTGTAAAATACGGTGGAGCACCATCGTGCATAAACCACATTCGTTGGATGACGTCTAGAGGTACATCATCAATTAAATGCAGCAACTCATGTCTGAGAAACTGTAGATAGGTTTGTCCAGTCAGAGGTTGCGAAAAGAAGTAGGGGCCAATGAGATGATCATGAATGATTCCACCCCACACGTTGAGGCTGAACCTCTGTTGATGTTTGTCTTGTCGCACTGCATGAGGGTTTTCATAAGCCCAGATGTGATTGTTATTATAATTTAAGATCCCATCACGTGAAAAGCCAGCCTCGTCAGTGAATAAGGTACATGCTAAGAACTGCAGAAACACAGCACACTGCCCTAACATGCGTTGACAGAAATTTATTCGTGGCTGAAAGTCTGCCTCATTTAATCCTTGCACCCGTTGAAGGCGTTACGGGTACAGAAGATTCTCATGCAGAATGGTTCAGATCGTCATGTGATTAACGCCTTCCCTTCTCGCCATTCTCCTTGTACTGGTTGATGGAGTTTCATCCACAGTCCGAAGAACCCGTTCTTCAAGCTCAGGGGTTCGTACATCGCGTGGTCTCCCACTATCTGCAACTCTCTTCTCAAATGTGCCTGTCTTTCGCAAGCGTTGGTGTAGTCGTACAAACGTTCGTGCACAAGGTAACTGCCTCCCAGGGTAACGTTCAGCATAAAGTTGACGTGCTGCGTCCGGATTCCCATCTGCTAGGCCGTCCATGTGGTGCACATCCGTCATTTCAGACACTGAATACATCGTTGTGATGTGTTGTGATGGAAGTTACTGTAAAACAGAACAAACGACAATCAGACAAAAAAAAAACAACAAATGACATGCCCAACTGCACACAAGAAAGTGAGTACAAATGCACATTTGAGATACATTACACAACCAGGATTCACTACAGGGAATTCCTTTCGTACCTCCCTAACGAAGGATTTGTGGACCCATGTTCATATGAACTTTTTGTTATGTTTTGATGTTACGAATAAATCCCTAACGTTCCTGACACATGTTTGTATACACCCTGTATATGACTCGGAGTTCCGAATCTTTAAATTTTGCTGTAGGATAGATGACCGATAAGATCAGCTGAGCAGCGTTGCCAGATGTACGGTAATTTCATGTTTTATACTGGCGTACGGTCTAGACTTTGGTCAGTACGCTAAAAGTACGTTTCTGAAGAGAATATGTTGGAAACAAGTAGTTATTACAAGTCTATCAATACTGAACTGATATATGACCCGTGAAATATAGATTCACTATATCAGGGCAGATGACAAACTCTTGTAATCCCTGTATATATATATATACACACACACACACATTTCCTGAATTCATGTTCTATTATGGTTGGTTGATTGAGTTGGTGTTTTAAGTCCACTTTATGCACAGTAAAGCTAATCGGGTCTAGACTTACAGTTTAAAGTGGGATCCGAGTGAAAACAGTGCGTTTTTGCGAGTGTGTGACAGTGTGATTGAGGTTCAAACGCGTATGTGTGTATGTGCGTGTGCAATATCGTTGTTTGAACAGGTAGAAATAATAATAAAAATGAATTCTTCTAAAAAGAGCAAAATCTGCCATTTTTACAATGAGTGGGAAAGCAAGTACTTTTTTGTAATGGTAAAAGACAAATGTTGTTGTTTAATTTGTAACGCCTCAATGTCATTGCTAAAAAAGGGCAATTTTGAGCGTCATTATAAATCACTGCATAGCAATAAATAGATGCCGATTTTCCGCCCAAAACTGACATTCTAACATGCCTGCTATATGGAATCAATGCGCATCCTTTTCAACAGATACTGGCAAATGTCCCTCTAGCGACATTCTGTGGAACAGCCAATCAGAGCGCAAGATTGGTCATGTGAAGATAATCTGTGAGTTTGCAATGGAAAGTTTTTCCGTGTGTGTTTACTATATTCCTTTCCCGGATTCTCTGGAGTAAGAGAACGCGAACGCGTTCTGTGCGCATGTTGAAGGGTGTGCGCATCGTCCAATGAACGCGCGGAGGGGAGGGGCATCCACGGGAGGGGGCTCATTCGCGGACCAGTAGTTCCGTAGTAAACGTGTCAGCTCGCAAGTCTAGGGGAACTCTGTATTCAGGAGAGCGCCTCATAGTGTCGAATGTGTTCGAGAACAACTTGTTTGAAAAGTTTAAAACACATGGCTTTGTTTTTTTTTACAAATGTTTAAAACAAAGTGTTTGAAACATGTTTTTCAGACTTGTTTAAAACACATTTTGATACATGATGTTTCATAGTTTGTGATTATTTGCATTTTTTTTTTTTTTTTGAAAATGTATGTTTAAATTTGCTCTAATTTTTTTTCTGTTCTTCGTAGCATCAAAAGACAAATAAACGTGCAATATTACCCGCACCCTTCCCCACCTAGTCTGGCCCCGCCCACAAGTTTTCCCCTCTGCGCGTCGCTACTCCAGAGAATCCGGAAAAGCAGTATAATGTGGGTCGTTTTTGTTCGCTGCTCGATCAAAGAAAAAGAACAAAGGTTATGTGCATTCGTGTTCATTAATATCTATATTTAAGAATTTATCCAAAGCGATGAGATTTGTACACGACAAATGTGATTAGCCCTAACCGATAATGAAAATCATTATTATTAGTGAAATAAATGTTTGAGGTATTTAGTTGAACAAAATATTTTTTATGAATGAATCATGAGAATCTCATGTGCGAATATATATTCCTGAGTTCATTAAAATGCTTGTTGAATTCACCTTCATTACCATATTATCTTTCGAGCTAATTTCTAGCCCATACTTTTTTTGGAGCAATTTACAATACCGGACCCTTCTCCAATTTCGTCCATTCGTACTCACTAATTTAGGGCTCCTAATCACGAATCTGAAGTTAAAATTTGGCGCTCACGTGTTGAATTTGCAAAAAAAGGGGGGTCCGTGATCGCAACCGGCAATGCACGATTGTTTATTATTTATCGCAAGATTTTGCGTTTTGAATACTTTAAGAACGAAATATATATTCCTGATATTACTACGACCCCAAATTTTAACTATGTTTGCCTAACCTAACCTAACCTTACCGTGCATGGTTCGTGGAGTTACCCGTGCATCGTTCTAGGGGTTGAAGGTTAATTCCGACCAGACACTGTCAAAAAATGTCAGTTTCGTAGCACTTGAGCGACAAATTTTAACTACACAATCGTCATTAAGTGTCCTAAATTATTGAGTATACGAAATATGAACGAATACCCCCGCATTATTAATATGTACCCAACTGAAAGTGACTAAAAAATAGCTTTTTTCAAAGCAAAACTTACGAAATGACTTCATTTCCTACCTTCAAAGACGCCATCTTCCTCACACCAACAACTCACAGATTACTAACGAATTTCGAATGTCACTTGTTCATATGAGCAAACATGGTTTCCAATCGTTGTTGATGTATCGAAAGCCATCGTGGTAAATCACAACGTCACTTTACAACTTCTGCACGTTAATTTACAATTTCTACACATGACCACCAAATCTTAACTGCAGATACGTCATCAGGAATCCATAATTAGTGAGTATTAGAATTATTAACGAAATTATGCCTCTTTTTTGGTATTGTAAAATCACAACCTTCTACACGTTATTTTGAAAGTTCCACACGAGAGCGCTAGATTCGTGATTAGGAGCCCTAAATTAGTGAGTATGCGAAATATGGACGAAATTGGAGAAGGATCCGGTATTGTAAAATCATACCCTTTTTTTATTATTCTTTTAATTTCAATTTTTAATAACAGCAATCAGCAATAGCTATTCTCCTATAATGTTCTTCAAATCGCTCGTTCGTCTTTTTAGCTTCTCTGCTCTGCACAATGTCTCATGGGAATAAAAGTATACCAACAAATACGGAAATAAGTATCGTGCGAGGTGAAAACTAGCAGCTGAGTCAGTACCACACAGCTATTCCAAGTCCAACTGGAAAATCCAGCAGGAGATGTAGCCTCGTGTGATTCAGGCCACGGCCCCCCCCCCCCCGGAAAATAGATTTTACCATTAAATTATATATTACACACATATATTTCATTTCATTCACAAAGGGTGTTGCAGGAACATGATAGCTTCAATCTGCATACATGTTTTTCTGAGGGGGCAATACTATTACGGGGGGAAATATTCCTCGTTTGCCCCATGGAAAAATTTACCATGCTTGCCCCTCCCTGGAAACAATCCTGCGGACGTCCATGTCAGGCAATTCTGTGGCACATTTTTCACATAACTCAATTCGTTGCACCACCAGCACACATGATTCCAGGCTTGAGCATGGATGTTCATTCAGAAAAGCTAAATGAAATGAACCAAATACTCGATCAAGGAAGTGAATTGCGATGCATTGACTCTCTGCCTTCAAGCGAGCAACTGTTTAACCTCCACGCAGCCACAGACACACCGGTTATCCTGAAAAACGCCTGGTAAAAGTTGTTTCAGAGCGGCAAAACATGTTTACCGTGCAAAACGACACGCAAAAATCACGATTGATATTTGTCACTGTGTACGTACAAGAGTCCCGCAGTCTTAGGCTCGGGCTCCGGGATTCTCGTATGTTCGAGTCTCCTCGGGTAAGCATAACAATTTTCACCCGAGATTCCGGCCAGCGTATGGGACCGGTGGCCATCCTCCATCGTGAGGAAATTGGGGAGCTACGAGCAGAGACCTGCACAAGACCCGGAAAAAACCCGTCTGCGAGGAGGCGCGCCTACAATAATATGCAACACGCACGTCAAGCCCAGGTGTTCGACATCGCGGAAGCGAGCTTCACGTCACAGTTGTGAACAGGCATCGATGCCTGCCAGGTTTTTCTATTACCCGGGTCTTAAGAAGACCCGTGAGACTCGATGTAGTTCTTGCAGGTAGACGGCGAGCACTACTGTCAGTGTTGCCAACGGCCATTATATTTCACTACGCATGGAAATATTTGAATTTCTGCTAGGCGCAGGTGCCTTGAGGTTGTATAACCATTGGCGTAGCAAGGGGTGGGTGAAGTCGGCGACCACCCTGGGCCTCGCGTCCCATGAGGTTGATACGAAAAACGTAATAAATGGAAGTGAGAAAGATAGAAAAGGCTAATTTTTGAGGGCAATAAAATTAAAACATTTTTTTATCTGGCTTTATATTCTAGTTTGACGTTATAATTTGAATGAATAAGTCAAATCAGAGGCGGACGGGAGCTCTAAGCCTAAGGGGCCCCAAAAAGTCAAAACAATTCTCATTTCTCATGTGAAACATTAACGCAAAAATTGCTTGGACAATTTTATCCAATTATTATTTTCTTGAATAGAAAGCGCTTTGTCTTGGCTTTTCTTCTGTCTCGTGACCTTGCATAGCCTACACGATTTTAATATGCTAATGATAAAGCACCTCAAACTGCCACGGAGCAAAGTATGGGGCATTTAAATGCTCCCGGTGTTTTAAACTGAGGAAGGGTATGGATAATATTTGTAGTTCTTCCTTCCTTCCTACAGATGCAGCTATTGCCCTCTGTAACGGGCACGAAGATGATTTATCTTCAGGATATCCTGATATAGTTTTACGTTTCAGGAATGTGCTTAAATCTGAAATCAAGTTCTTTGGCAAAGTTTCTTCTCCTGATAGCTCTACACTAGCTTCCAGTGTTCTCTGTATCCTGTACCGCCTTCTGTTTGTTTCCTACTCTTCAAGTAACAACCACGAAAAAAGAACTATCTTTCTCAAAATTGAAACTTAGGAAAAACGTCTGGAAGGTAGTGTCGAATGGTATGATTCAGCCCAAATTGACCGGACTCAGTAATCTCACTCTTGAACGAGAAAGGGCAAGATCTAATGTAAAAGTATCATTCGCTGCCCAGAAGCCAGCTTTCTGTTAAGCAAGGTGGTTTGATTTAAATCAAAATTTAAATTTGGGAATTCTATTTTTAAAAAATCACTTACTGAAATCACTTTAAATAAAATTACAGAATAATGTACACAAGAAATTTGTAGATATCAGAATCACTTTTTGTAAAAGTATATTAATCTCGTATTCATTTAATGATATTTATTATGCTCTAAGAAAGGAAATAAAGGAAACAAAATATATGTCCTGATTGGGTGAAGCTCATACGAAAATAAATGTAATATGTCATCTGAAAAAAACACTTAAATTTCCCTTGATTTAAAATTGAATAATTTTTATAAGCAAAAATAGCACATTTTTTAAATAGAATAATATACAAAATACTAATCATGTTAAGCCGTAAATAGTGTCATTTTTATTAAACTGTAAATAAATATGGTAGCTGATATTTGGCTAACTATCATTAAATCCTCTAAAATTCGGCTTCAAAGACTGTAAATATTATTTTAAGTTAAAATTATAAAGTACATCCAGAATTTATATTTTTACTGTAAGAAAAGTTACTGAAATTATAATAGTTTCATTAACACACTTAACAAACATTTTCATATTAGGTTCATTATGTTCAGTTCCAGAAACAGAGAAATGCATATTTACATGTAATTAGTTATTTTCTTTAATCAAACTGTTCAAATATTCTACAGGGCCGTTTATCAGAAAAAGTCTTTCTATTTAAAAAATATGTCTATGTGTACGGTGCCAAAGAGAAGATCGATTTAAATAAAAAATATAAAAAAATATAAAAAAAAGCATTATTTTTATCCACCCAGCTGTTAAGAAGGGCGGGGAAGGGGATAAGTAAGCATTTGTATTTTCTTCTTTTGAATACATAAATGTCAAAGAAAGATATGTTGTAATATGTGAAAATTCAGAGGTAGAGCATTGATTTGTATGTATGTAAGTAGCCACAACCAGCCATTCTAAGTAATTACATAAATTTCCTGGAAGAATCTGACTGTACTTGAGGGACCCAAATTTGTTTCTTGTGCACGCGTACTTTACGATTTTGTTACGCCACTGCGTCAAATATTTAATATTACTAGAACAATAAGACGTAACAACAAAATGAGATTCACAATTATTAGTATCATCTAAGCCCTAAAATTCAAAGTAAACTGGTACAATTAATGTGCAACAAAGTCAAAATTGCTAATTAAAAAAGTCAAATTAGCTGTATCAATTGATTACACCAAAGATTTCACACTTATGGTGCAAATGACTATCGTTTTAAGATTTGTTGATGTTCAAACCGATTGTGTCGAAGACCTTGAAGGTAGATACTTGGGACCCTAGAGAGGATTGTGGTTTAGCGCAGCCCCTTCCCCCCGTTCTATCAAGCACAGACATTTTATGTGGGTCCTTCGATATTTTCTACTTAAGCCATGGTTTGTGACATTTACATCCTACAAATTTTGAAATGAGGAAACAAAGAACGACTCATTAAATAATATATAGGTTATATTTAAAGGTTCTTATTTAAGGATATTTCAGTTGTCTTACTGTCTAAAGAACATCTTAAAAACCATACTATTACTACTGCCTTGGTTAATGAAAATTCCAGCAGCGTGTTAATGTAGCTCTGCCACGTGTAAATTTCTCTGTCGCGTGCTATTAAATATAATTTTCGTCAGAAATTAATTATTATTATAGGCTATTATATAAATATAATAATTTTCTGACGTTTCCTTGATGACTGTATATCGATTCACATTGATATTTCAAACTTAAAGAACGGAAGGAGCCTTGCATTCTAATCTCGCCCAGGGCCTCGCGATATGTTGCTACGCCACTGTACCTAAGATTTTTGTAACTTCTCAAATTAGTTTCATTATTATGTCAAACCAACTACCACACATTTTCCAAATTTGTTCCGAAGGTCTGCAAATAGGTTTGTGTGTCTTGTTCATTTTATATCACTTTTCTGGTCTTGAAATCGTAAATCTCCTCTCGGTTTCATTTTTACGTTGTTCGTTTGTTGAAATGTGTAAGTAGCATTGCCTGGTATTTGCACCCGTATGAAGATACAAGCTAGCAATAATTATAATTTGCATCGTATTACTATCAATGCGGTCTGTAGAACTAGATAACTAGCAACAACATTTTTTTTTTTGTACTGGGTATTAGAGTCTGAAGAAAACCTAGAAGGTTGAAACGTTACGTTTAGTTTATATTTTAAAATAAAATAAATTTCTGCGTTGGTCAGCATAGTGAGTTTTTCATATCATGGAAACAAGGCTTACTGGTGTTACAACAACATGAGCGAACGACGATTTGTTGAAAGAGATGACAATATACAAAAGCCTTTTATAATGCAAATTCTGATTTCATGTTCCATTTTATGGACCATCGTGCCTTAGTGTTCAGGGGGGGGGATCTTGAGCAACTAAATCGGATATTGAATTGGCAAAATTACACTAGAGAGAAAATCTGTTTGATTGATTGATTCATTTATTTGGTCAATTTATGCACAATAAGGCTAATCGGGACTGGACCTATAGTTTAAAGTGAGATCCGAACCACCATGTGCCTCCACTGGGTATCGAACCCGGTACTCCTTGATTACAAGGCGACGACACTACCACTGTGCCATAGGGGAGCACCCCCCCAAAAAAAAGTATAATGTAGAACAACCACCAGTAACACAAAGTTCCAAAATATTTACGATGGCACTTTTTGCGAAACTTGGTTCGTACTCCTTTACAGGTGACAGCAGTGGCGGTAATTAGGGGCGGGGCCGAGAGAGTGCAGTTACCTCCCCCCTCGACTTTTTGAAACTTTTGCACCACGCTAACTTTATGTATAAAGGGAAATTAAACTGTCCTTCCTCCCCCCCCCACTTTTGCACCTTGACCCCTTAGTTTTGGAACCCAATCGCCGCCAGTGGGTTTGAGTGTTACAATTGTTTTCTACCCAGGAATAAATGTCTGCAATTTTAAATTGATAAAAGTTATTAACATTTCAAGTGCTCCTAGAACAGTTTAGAATCTAAAAGTTGGCAACGGTGACTGCGTGACTCATGTATCTGGAGACGGTGCAAAACCGGAATCAGCGTTCGCTGAAGATAAGCGAGCTTCGTCTTGCAAGGCCTTCCAGTTACCCGTGGGCTTTCGATGCTTGACGGGTCAAAACTCAGGTATATAGTTTTACTCGGCCGCCCGACCAGCCAGGCGGGCCTAGTAAGCGATTCTGACCGATATGCAGCCCTCTGGCTACGAGTAGCGTAACCCGCGCATGGAAAACTTACAATGACTGAGGATTCATCGTGCTGATCACACGTCACCCCGTAACTGGTTGGATGAATGCCCACCCCCCCTGAGGCATGTCAGGCTGGCAGTCGGTAGGTAGGCCTTGACCCTCACGGGTTATTGTTACTAATGCTCCCCCCAAGAAGGGAAAACCCCTCTGGCGCTGTCATAAAAAGAAAAAAAATGAGAAAAAGGAGCGTGGGTGATGCAATCAGCTGCTTGGCATGCAATCCTGCCCCTACGTTGCCAAAATTTTCGGCGACATCTTTATTCGGTGCCAAGTGTCTGTAGCATCATAAAGGGGAAATCGTGCACAGCGGAAGCAGAGTCTTAATATCTAACGCTGTGGGACACTCGGGAACAAGCGAAGGGGACCATTTTCGTCTGCGGTGACTACGAGAGGAGCAAAGAAATGACTGTCGCCTTAGTTCGCGAGTTAATCATGGTCATTCTCCTCTTGGTATGACTGCAACTTTGCATTTAAAATCGTTTTTAACACTAGAATATCTAAGATATATGTGTGCTCTATATTATATAATAGTTTTTTTTTTTGTTTTTTTTCGAAGTCAGGACTTTTCATGTCCAGCATATTGTTTATTGAACTGGGATGTGGGTTGTTTACATAGTGAATGTGTACAGGAACATTGATAATTACAATTACATTAGTGTTTCCTGCTACTGTCGCAGGAGACAGGTCGTGGGTATGTGCCCAACATATACAACTAACTACAAACAATACATACAAGATATACAAGAATTAATCATGATAATTTACATGAAATTTGATTACAAGCACAAGTGCACATAGTATACATTTGTTAAAAACCATGTGAAGAGATTACTTAGGTTCCCTAGGATCTGAGTGTGGTTCACTTTGTCATGGTCGAGGTAGAGGTACCTTACGCCGTCGGGGGCGGAGTGTCCCGATGGAGTTTATCAGTGGATTGGTGTGGGCTCGAACCTTGGCCCATATGCGTTGTTTGGCGATTTGGAGCGTCTCCTCTATCATTGGATATTGCAGATCATCATGAATCTGGGTGATACGGGTGTCCATGGGGTAGGACCCAATCATGCGTAGCGCTCTGTTCTGCACAATCTGGATCTTGTTGTGGTGGGTCTGTGCCATCTGGGTCCATACCGGGCTGGCATAGAGTAGAATCGGCCGAACCATCGAAGTGAACACATGGAGGCGCGTGGCAAAAGGAAGAGTGTGCGCACGTAGCAGTGGAGATAGGTAGCCAAGACGCATGCGTGCGCGCTTGCAGGCCGCATCTGTGTGAGGTCCAAATTTCAGTCGTCTGTCCAGGAGGACACCCAGATATTTCACTTGATCACGATGAGGCACTCGGCGTCTGAAGAGGGTGACTCGAGCTCGTTCTGGTACGGGGCCCAAGCCGAAGACCGTAACAAAGCTCTTCTCCGGGTTTATCCTGATCTTCCATTTTGTGGCCCATTTCTCAAAACGGGTGGTGTACTTCTTCAGTTTGTCTTCGCAGTTCTCGAGACGTTTGTCCCAGACAAATACTGCCGTATCGTCGGCATACGTGGCTAGCATGCCTGTTTCAGGTGTTGGAATGTCAGCTGCGTAGAGTGCAAACAGAAGAGGGGAAAGCACTGCACCTTGCGGAACGCCGGCCAGAATGGGGCGTGAAGATGACTGGTGGCCGTTAATCGTGGTAACAAAACTTCTCCCGAAGAGGAAACTGGACAAGATCTGACAGTATGTGGTCGGAATGTGCATTCGGTGGAGTTTGTACAAAAGCCCGTGGAGCCACACACTGTCAAAGGCCTTTTGCACGTCCATGAAGAGACCTAGTACTTTCTGTCTGCGGTCGAGTTTGACCGCCACTGTATCTACCACACGTAACAGTTGTTCCGTTGTACCGTGATGTAACCGGAAGCCAAATTGGTGGTCAGGTAACAGGTGATGAAGGTCGCAAAGGTGTGCCAGTCTGGTTCGAAGTACTCGTTCGAACGTCTTCCCCACATGGGTCAGGAGGCTGATTGGTCTATAGTTGTTCAGTTCTTGCGGGTTTTTACCCGGTTTAGGAATAGCGATTACCTTTGCTAGTTTCCAGTCTCGTGGGAAGTAACCAAGACGAAGCATGTTTGTGAAAAGTTTGGCTAAGAACACGTAGCCTTTTCTTGTCAGGTGTTTGAGCGAATAGATTACAAGCAAAGTAATTATGTGTCAAATATAATCAATCATACGTAGTCACTAAATCTAGATACAAATTTTACTCTGAATTCTCATAGGCATACAAAAACTATATATATTTCCGAACTCTTTATAATTCAATATATTTTTATAAATATTTAACAAACTTGTACATTTGGTAATAAATTTCCATGCTTATAAATATTTTACGATTATGAAACTGCCCTGCCATCTGTGTCCAAAATAGTGAACTACCTTTCTTTGAAGCCTCAGCTATAGCCTGACAAGTTAAGTCCCGATATGCGCAGATCGCTGCGGAGCACTTCCTATTACGTCATCCTCCCCACCACTCTTCTACGTACTGGTCTGGCCTTGAGAGTACGAGTGGTGCCAACTCAGCAAAATTAAGCTAAAACATATATGACAAACGATTTTTACTGTGTGGATTGACGGTGCCGGCTCATACCAGTTTATCAGTGGTTCATTTGATTTAATCCGGTCTTTGAAAATGCGTGCGGTGTGCGGATCGTAAACTGTAGTATTACGCACGCGCGTTAAGGTTTATAACAAGAGAAACTTCTGGGCGAATTACTTCATTTTCTGAATGCGACATCGAGCAGTGGCCTGGTTTTTGTTTAAAAGCCGAGTGAGGTGGGGGTTCTTTTCTTTATCGCACAACAATCACTACGAGAAGGCACAATCTGATAACACGCTTGCCTGTGTTCTTTTTTAAAGCATTGAAATGTTCTTTCTCTTTACTCTTGGCTGCATATTTTTGAAATGCAAAAATCAAATCATGCCGGGTCCAACGAAATCCACAATCTGCTCTGGAAAGCCCCTTAGAGGACAGGCCAGATAAATTGTTTACAATGTTGCAACATATTTGCGAAATCAGAAGGAGTTACATAAACTTAAGTATAATGTTGTCGAGTCCATAAGCACCGCCACGGGAGTATCTAAATGGATGGTTTCTCAAGTTTTAAAAGAATTGGATTGGATTGATTTGTTGTTTTAAGTCCACTATATGCACAGTAAGGCTAATCGGGACTGGGCCTACAATTCAAAGTGGTATCCGAACCACTATGTGCCTCCACCGGAAATCGAACCCGGGACCCCTTGGTTACAAGGCGACGACGCTACCACTTCGCCATCGGGGAGGCCAAGTTTTAAAAGACGGAGTCTTTGGTGAAAGGTGAGCTGAATTTCTGTACTCCGACAGGTAGAAAACTGCCCAGGAAAAAGCTAATACAAATTTCGTTGAAAATCCTCAGACCATTCCGCTCCCTCCAGGTTGCAACATTGCGAACCAACGTCGCTGCGGAGAATGGAGAGGGGAAATGTGGTGCGAGATGTGCAACAGCTATTTGCAGCGTCTGTTTTCAAACTTGTCAAGTTATACTTCTAAGTTTTCTAAAAGGAAATTGTTTTTACCCAGTTTATGATATAATTTGTATTATAACACCATTAAGCCTTGTTTCCATGATAATCAAAAACTCAATATACTGACCAAGGCAGAATTTATTTTATTTTAAAATAATGAAACTAAACGCTACGTTTCAACCTTCTAGCAAGGTCTTCTTCAGACTATGTACAATTTGTATTTGGTACATAGTGTGAAGAAGACCTTGCTAGAAGGTTTAAACGTAACGTTTAGTTTTTTGTTTTTTTTTAAATAAAATTAATTCCGCCTTCAGCATATTGCGTTGAAGACTAAAATTGGTAAACGCTGTAAGTGCCACAATAATTGAAACACCGTTTTCCACGTTAAAATGTGAAATGTGCCATGCTTTATAATGTGGTAAACGTGAATGTGGCTGGTAGACCTCTAAGTAGTTCAAAGGGCGTGTAAAGAGGTCACTAGTGTGCACGTTCTTACGGACTGATGTGCGGAACGATGCGAGTTCCCAACACTTTCGCTTTTGGCATTTACAACGTTTACCACTTTTAGTCCTCAGTTTTTGATAATTTATATCTTGATTTAGTTTATGCTCTTTGACCATAGAGCTGTTTTATGGCACAGGTTGTTATCAGCGCTGTAAATCAATAATACATATACCTATAATGTAATAAGTTCTTTAATGAGGTAAATATACTTGCTACTTCATTGAGGATCTCTGAGCCTATTTCCTTGTTTTATACGTTTTTTTTATTCATGTGGAGAATCTGGTTAAATATTTGACAGGAACTTTTTCTCTCTATTTCCTATTGTAGTTCTTTCGCATCGTTTTGCTACGTATCTAAGTTAATCGTGGCGATGAGAATGCGTGGAGAACTCCTAAAACAGACGATAGAGAATAAACACACATTCCATTCCTTATCACTTATAGCACAAATCTCTAAAAGACATCCAGTGGATATCCAAAATGTCAATTTCAGATCTATACATATTGTGGATATCTATTAGATGTCCAGTTTTAGATATCCATGGGGCATCTTTTAGTTACCTAAAAATACATCCAATACTTATATCCAAATGTTATCCAAAACTGTACATATACGTATCTTTTAAGCCTTCTAATGATTTTTGGACACTTAAAAATGGATATGTGAAACCATTGTCCAAATTGTATTTCATGTAACCATTGTCAACTGCACTAACGTTCTTCTGGAGACGAAAGCCGTAAGAAAGTTTATTTTCAATGCATGAAATGTGCTATTTCTTATGTATTGATCAACGCTAACTTTGACAAAGTGACAAGCGAAAGGAACAACACCAGTGCGATAGATAGTAATCTACCCAAGTCCTAGATTCGAATCCGTAATAGGTAAAGTAGAGAATAGGTCTTCTCTCGTAAAACGAAATAGAATTCGTCTCATACCCTTAGGTATGGGGGATCTTTTTGGGAATGTAGCTCACTAATCATCATTCATCCTTGATGGTAAAGCACTCTCTGCTCGTGGTGAGCTTGGTGGTAAGGCGCCAGAGGTACTAAATTTACACACTTGAATGGCAACACATGACACCTGAGTTTCACGCCCCTAAAGATTTGTTCAGCATGGGTAATGTAAGGATGTACCTGTCTCTGTACTGCAACTGAAGATCAGCTTGTGACTGTACGTAGAGTCTGATTTGCGACTAGCGTTAACACACTCTCCCTAGAACCTCCTCCTCTCTCTCTATTCAATCGTAACTTCCTCCTCAATAATTGAATTAGAACTGACCCCGAACTCTCTGCCTCCCAGACATTTATTGCACTTCAATTTACTAAACAAATGCACAGTCAGGACTGTAGCCTCTTCCTGGATTTCGTCCTTTACGTGTTTATACCGCTGATGACCAGGAAGAGCTTCAGTGCTGTCTGACACTGCATTCCTGTGATGTTTCTGAATATTTCCTGATTGGAAAACGAGGGTTGAATGACTGGAAGTTGGAGTTCGTTGTCCATAATAATTAAAAGATACTACGGATCGTTACGAATTGATGATGCACAACTAACTACCTCTCTAACAATTACACAACCAATAGTCATTGTTGCGTTCAAATTTAAAGATAAAAACTTTTCCTAATGTCATTTTCTGGTTTTGTTATCATGTGGATTCTCAAAGTTTTGTGTGTGTTTTTGCTTATAGTAAGTCCACTTTTATGCACGGATAGGGTAATCGGGATTTAACTCTATCCAATGCTCGATACCCGCACTGAAAATTGGTTCCAGTATCCCTTGAAGACAAGCAGAGATTCCGAGTTCGAATCCCTATCTGGGTATTGGTGCTTTTGTGTGAGTGTCACTTCATCAATTCATCATATCGTCACTCACTGTCGGTATTAGCCACAAGTGCGAAAAGCAACGCTAAATAACAAAAGTCAATTAACCCTTGAATACAAGGCGACAACGTTACCCACATAGCTAACGATAAGGCCTAAAAGCTCATCGTATTTCACCTCACGTTTCGGAATGCTACTGTGAACACGGAATGCCCCTTGTCAAAAGTATTCTAGCACCTCTACTTTCCAAAAAAGATAAATGTGCCATGAAATTAGTTTTGTTGGTTCAAAGTGAGAAGCGTTCTGTTCAACGCGATTTTTCTGTTAACCAACCATGAATCACGGTCGACACTTTTATCCCTTCTGAAGGGCCTCGGAGTGGGATAATGGTGTAACGTAAATCCAGATGTCGCTAGCAGTCACGTTTTCGAGTAAAGGTACTAGTTTATATGTGGCCGGGAATGCGTCAACCCGGGTTAAAATCAGCCAAAAAAGATCTATGCGGATATAAATTATTTTCATGGTACTGTGGGGAGTGGCGTCGTACTACGCCTGTGATCATGTGATATCGGAGAGAGAAAGTCTGTACTTGGCACTATGTCAATCTACTTTTTTTTACCATGGAATGGACGGCAAAAGCATTTTTCCCAAAGCTTTGCCACACCCCAAAGGCTCCGGGTTTGATTCAGCCTGGGCAGTGGCGTCGCTAGGCCCTTTTAGGGGGGGCTTCAGCCCCCCCAATCCCTCGATAAGCCCCCCCAATATTTAGCTATTATTACATACAGTATTTCGAGAAAACATATTTGAACAATTGTTAATGCAGGAACATACCTCTAGATACATATTCTCGGAAAGAATCGTTTCGTTGTGACATAATTTTTTCTTAAACCACGATCTTACATCTGACACGTCATGTCTTTAGCTGGTAACAGTGCAAACGATCGCCGTCATTTGTTCTATTTTCACAACGGTTGTTACGCGAGGAAACGGTAGTGGTGCGTTTTGTGTTACGGAGTTTGTGATATTGTGTTTGTTATCAAAGCTATTTGTGACATTTACTGTTGTTCGTACAACAATAGACAAATTTATTATTCGAAGTAAATGTTCGTGCAGTTAAATGTTTGTGCAGAACTAAAAAAATCTAAGTAGCACTAGATGGGCTTGCCAAATAAGGTCTCTACTTGCGGTGAGAAAAACTTATGATGCTCTTTTGAAATATCTGAGGAAACCATCAGATTCAGCAGATAAATGTACAGCCCTAGGCCTTTATGAATTCTTGAGAAAATTCTCAACCATGATGTCTCTGTTTATTTTCATTGAGCTTCTGTTTATAACAAAAATTCTCAATAACAAGTTGCAGTCACCAAGCCTTGATATTGCGGAGGCAATTGCAGGTGTTAATGCAGTGATTGACACTTTACGAAATGCGAAATGAAGAATATTTTAACTCTGTATACAAAGAGGGAGAGTCATTTGCGAAACAGAAGGTAACTTTTCAATGAAACAAGTGTTGAATATTATTCAAAAGTTCACAAACGTGTTCACACATTACCATCATCACTGAAAGGCCACGTTGTAAATGAAACCCTGGGGCACAAAACTGATACCGATAAACCTGCATTCTGCGGATTTTTTTACACTATCGTTGATCGAATGATAAATTAGCTGGAAAGTCGTTTCAAAGATAAAGCAACTTCCAGTGTTCTGGTTAGAATTCAGCATATGTCACCTTCTTTACTTACAACAAATTTTGACTTGTTTTTGAACCCTCAATTCTTGAGTGGTTTTTGTGACTATTTTCAATTACAAGTGCCGATCGCTGAAATCATGGTTGCAAAAAATTACCTAAATAACTTGACGTACACCATCACATCCATACTACATTTAATGCACGCCATTCCAAAAGAAATGTTTCCGAACTTATGCAGAATGTTGCAAATTGCAGTGACAATTCCTGTGACATCAACATCGTGTGAGAGGAGTTTTAGCTGTTTGAAGAGAATCAAGACATTTTTGCGTAATAGTATGGGCCAAGACAGACTTTCCTCACTTGACATACTGGCCATAGAAAAGGAAGTATGTCATGAATTGTGTTATTGATAATTTGGAAGAAATTCGAACCGCAGAGTACAGCTGATACATAAAGACATAGTTCACCAGCATTAGAAAAACAGGATAAGAATATCCATCTGTTTTCATAAAAATTAATGCAGTAAGTCTATGTTAGTTTTAATTCCTTATGATTGTTATATATTATTGTCTTATTAATTACTTTGGTATTTTCAAACATTAAAAATATTTACAATAGTAGTAAGTCATGTATCTGGTTGCAGCCCCCCCAAAGCAGATGGCCTAGCGACGCCACTGAGCCTGGGCATGGGTCCGCTCTGGAAATGTTGCTTCATGAATATTCGTCCTCATCGGCAGGATTATACAGATTACACGACCTTCTGAACTGGCTGCTATATAGCAACGAATAACTGATCGGTTCAATTGTGTTCCCAGAACATCACCCGCAACAACAAACAAACGAGAATCGGAAACACTGCAAGACGCTGCAAACCTATTGTAAGTGCAGTTTTAAGGGTAATTAAATGTGAGTGGACCCTTCTCAGTGAGGGGAAGGTTGGAGTAAGACCTTGGCTCATTGAACTTTCTTTCAACATCCAAACTTTCAACAACGTTGTCTCAGGAGAGACGATGTGTTCATAGAACGTTGTCGCAGGAGAGACGATGTTGTTCCTAGAACGCTGTCTCAGCAAAAACGATGTTGTTCCTAGAACGTTGTCTCAGGAGAGACGATGTTGTTCCTAGAACGTTGTCGCAGGATAGACGATGTTGTTCCTAGAACGCTCAGGAGAGACGATGTTCTTCCTAGAACGTTGACTCAGGGGAAACGATGTTGTTCCTAGAACGTTGTCTCAGCAGAAACGATGTTGTTCCTAGAACGTTGTCTCGGGAGAGACGATGTTGTTCCTAGAACGTTGTCTCAGGTGAGACGATGTTCTTCCCAGAACGCTGCCTCAGCAGAAACGATGTTGTTCCTAGAACGTTGTCTCCGGAGAGACGATGTTCTTTTTAGAACGTTGACTGAGGAGAAACGATGTTGTTCCTAGAACGTTTTCCAAGGAGAGACGATGTTGTTCCTAGAACGATGTTTCAGGAGAGACGATGTTGTTCCTAGAACGCTGTCTCAGCAAAAACGATGTTGTTCCTAGAACGTTGTCGCAGGAGAGACGATGTTCTTCCTATAATAAAACATTGACTCAGGAGAGACGATGTTGTTCCTAGAACGCTGCCTCAGCAGAAACTATGTTCTTCCTAGAACGTTGTCTCAGGAGAGACGATGTTGTTCCTAAAACGTTGTCTCAGGATAGACGATGTTTTTCAGTGGCGGCGATTAGGGGGGGAAAGGGGGGCGGTTGCCTCCTCCCCGCACTTTTTGCCACTTTTGACACTACACTATGCTAACCTTATCTACAAAGGTAATTATACTGTACTTACCCCACCCCCCAGTTTTGACACCTTGCCCCCCGCCACTGGAATTGATAATTAAAAAATGAAGCGTACAGGTCGTTGCAGGAACGAGATAACTTTTGGGGGGTGGGTACTTTGTTTGCCCTCTCCCCCCATGCAAAAATCTTAAGGACGTTCACATGTTTGGCTTGGAAAGCGTGCTTGCTGAAGTCCACTTTATGGAATAATTTCGCACATTGTAACTCAAGAAAGAGTAAACAAAGAAGCGTTTTAAGTACTAGGAATTACTTAGCTCAGGTTAATCGGGACTGGACCTACAGCAGAATTTCAACCGGTATGCAATGTGTCTCGACCAGAGTTCGAACAGTGAATCTCTGATTATGAGGCGATATCGTTACCAAAGTGACATTGGAGAGAATCTTGTATTTTTTTTACATTTTTTGTACCGAGACGAGACCGAGACACACTTTCTCGTTAGCGTGACGAGTCGTCCCTGTACCATCCCCACTTCGCTTCATTTTCAAATTTCTCGAAACACAGAATCACGTATGCTCAATCTGCAACAGACAAAATCTATGACAAATCAACAAAGAACTAAGCCTACCACTCTACATCGTACCCCCCTTCCCCTTGTCGCCCACATAGGGATGCTGGTCTTTGTCCCCGGCCGAGAAGAGAAGCGTTGCTAAGCAACGGCGTGTCCGCATTAATATTGAGTTCCTTTGATCATTTAGCGACGCTCCACGGCCGTAGGAGTAGCAGTTGTTAGGGTGAGAGGGGTAAGGGGTCAGTTGTGCTTTCCACCACTAGGAGGCTCTACCTCAACCATGTTAGACTCAGTTCGAATGCAGTGATTTATCATACACACCAAGATTTTCGTAACTGGGGAGGGAAAGAATTTTAAGGTGCAAAATTATGGTCGTGAAAGGGGAAAACAGGTTCTGAAAATGTTTTCAAAAATGTGCTGATAAAATGCCTTTATTCAATGCTCTCTTTTTCCGCGCCTTCTGTATATAATGCGCGCGGACCGCAAAGAGAACTGTGTATATAATGCGCGCGGACCGCAGAGAGAACTGTGTATATAATGCGCGCGGACCGCAGAGAGAACTGTGTATATAATGCGCGCGGACCGCAGAGAGAACTGTGTATATAATGCGCGCGGACCGCGTAGAGAACGGTGGCTCTGTCGAATAGGTTTTGTTGAAGTTTTTGTTTTCTCTCGCGGGTTTTGCTACATTATCTTAGAAACTATTGGGGCTACAATGATTATATTATACCATTTTACAGCTCTCGTTCTGCTCTACAAAATGAGACTATAGGATTTTATGTAGCTGCTGAAGAAGAGCGAAAATCATTTATTTTTCTGCCCAATTTTTTTTAACAAAACATGAAAGAAAAGGGTGCTGAAATATCAAAGAGGGGTTAAAAAGGGTATAAATATGCTAATCTCACGAAGAGGCGCAAAAACGTGAAACAAAGTGTGTTCATTTTAGTTGATTTCATGTCCTAAAATACATATCTCAAAATATCGGTATGAAAACAGCTATATTTTTGGAGTAGTGCCGCACCTTAAAATCCGTTCCATATTCATGACACCCTAACATCTTTCACAAAGGCCTATAATTTATATTCATTTTGGTACTAAATTTGCCTTTACACTTCCTAAAGATAAACATACCTTATTTCCCCGCATAATCGTCGCACCCGTCATCCTCGCATAGTCATAACGAAACCAATTATAGCGGTGCAGAATCTTCGGACAAAGAAGATTAAATTTTGTAACTCTTTAATTCGTAACACTGCAGTAAATATTCTCAAGTGTAATATTTCCAATATAATTGAGAAGTCAATATCAATATGTTAACTTTCTTCAGACCGGAAGAATGTTCGTTAATCTCTCCGGAAGAAATAATATGCATGGATTTGGGCTATTCAATTTTAACGTACATATTCACGAGTATTCTGTGTATACTAATCTTGCACTAAAACAGTTTAATGATAATTTCTAAGTACCGTTCATACCGGAACAATAATAAATAAAAAAGTCTGCATACTTTTTTGTTTAAAAAAATGGCAGAAAATCGACCGTAAACCTTCGGGTTTAAGAAGGCTATAGAGAGTTAGTTAGTTCGAAAATCTGCAATGATTATGCTGTGAAATACGGTATATCTCTTCAGATTTAAAAATTCTAGATAAACCTATTATCAGGAAATACATATTTATGTATGAAGCTGATATCAGTTATATTTTTCTTTGATTTATTCATTCTAGTTTTTTGGACTTTTAACCACTGTTATTTTTTAAAGAGAAGCCTTGATTGTGACCTTGACGTGGTCATCTGACAAAGTGGAGCCTGGGCCACTGATAATCCTACCTCGTAACTTTGTATATAGAGGTCCTTGTAACCGACAGACGCGGTGGAGCCTAGGCCACCAAGAATAATTATCCTAGGCAACCATTTATGTGACCTAACGACTACACGCTACCCTGAAGACGGAGGCAGATTCAGCCTCCGAAACGTAGGTAAATCTCTTTGAAAAATAACAGTGGTTAAAAGTCCAAAAATCAGTTATATTTTGATTATTTTTTTTTTGCGCATCATGACATGTGGACTTGAAGACTATCTTCAAAGCAAGCACGTATCTAGAAATTTGTTTGTGGGGGGGGGAGTCCGAACCAAGTGTCTCAGGAATAATAATAATGTTTAAATTAAAATAATTATATTAAATCAAATTAATCTAATTACAATACATAAATTAATATTATATTATTATTACACGAATAGGTAAAAATACTGTATAGGAATAGAGATATAGCGCATATTCATTACGTAGCTTACCTGTAGTTAGGATCTGCATAATTTACATAAAAACAAGTGCCCTGGCAATGAAATTAATGTCAAATAGATGAATAATTGAATATTTATCGAATAACAAAAATGATGTTACATGTAGTTGGAGAAAAGTAAGCGTCCAAGGGCGTGGTGCTGATCACATCACCCCAGCTTCGGCCGAGCCCTAACCCCACACCCCCTATATGCCTAGATGGCGTGGTGCAAAGTACAGGGGAGCACACACTTTCCGAACAACATTGTAAGCAAGAACGTAGTACAGTATACTCTGTTCCGTGTATCTCTGGAGCAAGGCCGAGCATAGCGGCAGAAAAGGGGGTTCGAGTGGCCAGAGCGAAGCAGTATGTGCTGCTGAGAAGGCTCGTGACTGCAGTCGCTTTCCCTCCACGGAATCCCGTTCCCTCTCGCGTGTTCATTGTTTTCGTTTACTTGCTCCAGAGATATATGGGACGGAGTTTAGTTACGGTGGGGGCGTATATAAGGTGTCCTAGCCCCTCCCCAAAATACTTACAAAGTCCAAAATTAAATAAGCAAAATACTTGGTTACTGTTGGATAAAATGAAGATGATTTATTTCCGCAGAGCTTCATAAAAATAAGGAGTAGATATGTGAGTATACAGCTTTGCGTTGACAGTCCTGCGAACAGTAATGCGTACCAGAACCAATACTAATACGCATACAAATAATGATCATGGATTTTACTTGTCACCAGCTGGTCCCAAAACCTTTTCAGTATTCAATACATAATCCTTTGATTTATTTACATTAATTGTTTTGGTACGGCAGCTATATTTATACAAACTTCAGTGATCTTTACATAACTACGTAATGAATACAAGATCTTATATCTCTATTCTTATTCAATACTTTTACTTCTTCATGTAATAATAGCAATAATAACTTAATCGGCTAATTATATTATTAATAGTAGGCATGTTAATCTTATAAAGTGTAAATTGTGATATTATTACTATTATTTTACCTGTCAGGTTCTTAGTTCAAACCCCTCACAAAATATAGTTATACAAACCTGTATTTTATATAATATATTTTAAATCCATTTAAGATTTAATAGTTCTTCGTGGTCGGTGGTTCAATTTGTTCTTCTTTCCCGTTGTTCTTTTATTTTTAATAAGATGATGCGGGCCAAAGTGTTGCCAACAGTACGAGAGAAAAACGGGCTAAATCGCACCCAAAATGGAGCTAAAATTCACATCCAAGGGGCTAGATTTACAAAGGTGCGGCTGCGTACTGAAAAAAAAATCTGGTTCTTAATTCTTGGGTGTTTTTTGGTGCAAAATTTCTGAAACCGAAGCACGCACGAACTAGTCTCTGGTCGAGCCTCACTGTTACGAACGATTCGTCGATTCCGCACCGCATTTCTGTGAACTTTCAAGGACCAGATGCAATGCAACTGAACAAAGATTGGCATTTTCTGGAATCGACGCGATGTGACAATGTGCACTTGCTACCTGCTCCCCAGGAGGGGTCGCAGAACGTGCTTGCAGGTGCAGAGGAGGGTCGGTTATGTGAATTCTTCCTTGCGTGTTGCAATGGTTCTTATTAAGCTGAAAATATGAGTTTACTTTACTTAAAATACCAAAAAACATTTCATTACTGAAAGGGCTAGATTTGTAGCAAGATTTCTCTCTGTAGGGCTAAAAAGCCCCTTGGGGCTTTTGCTGAATTTTGGGGCTGACCCAAAAGAGCCTACTTGGCAACACTGGCTTTGGTCATTAATAAAATCCCATTCTTTAATTTTGCTTAGTATTTGTTTTTTTTATTAATACGAGGGTCACTATTTATATTTTGAGCCTTGGCAACACTGATTGAAGTTAGGCGCGATTTGACGTTTGCACGGAATCGTCTGGCATTATTGACCATAACGTACTTCAAATGTTTTGTCAATAGCTTCATTTGTGTTGTTTATGTTGCCTTGGAAATTGTGCGACAACAATAAAATGGAATTAACTCGTGAACATTTTCGTGCGATGATTTTTTACGATTTTCGACGTGGATTATCAAGACAAGAGTGCATCGATCAACTTACTTCCACATTTGGCGATGAAGCCCCATCCTTTGCCACTGTGAAACGCTGGTATAACGAATTTAATCGTGGCCGCCATTCGCTCACCGACGAGATTCGCGAAGGTCGTCCAAAATCAGTTGTTGTTCAAGAAAACATTGATGCTGTGCAAAACCTAATACTGCAAGATCGTCATGTGACATACTGTGAGATTGAGGCAACCATAGGCATTAGTTCCACCAGCATATATAAAATATTACATGATCATTTAGCTGCGAGAAAGGTATGTTCTCGTTGGATCCCACACAATTTGACAAAAACTCAAAAAGACGCTCGCGTCAATTGGTGCAAACAAATGCTCAATAAATACAATCGTGGTGCTTCAAGAGACGTATATAAGATTGTAACAGGTGACGAATCATGGATATATGCAAATGAGCCGGAACGTAAACAGCAGTGTTTCAAGATGAACCCAATCCAACAAAAGTTGTTCGCGCTCGAAGCACATCGAAACAAATGGTCGCCTGTTTTTTCGGGAAAACTGGTCATGTGGCAAGTGTGCCTTTAGAGGAACGTAGAACGGTCAACTCTGAATGGTACACAACAATTTGTTTGCCAGAGGTCTTCGGTCAAATACGGAAAACAAACAAACGCCGTCGGATCATTCTTCATCAAGACAATGCCAGCTGTCACACATCTCGTCAAACAACCGACTTTATGAACAGTCAAAAAATCGAATTGATGGGTCATCCGCCGTACAGTCCTGATTTGGCACCCAATGACTTCTTCTTGTTCCCGAATGTCAAGAATAAATTGCGTGGACAACGATTTTCGTCGGCGGAAGGCGCCGTTGATGCGTTCGAAAACCATATTATGGAGGTGTCTCAAGAAGATTGGAAAGACTGCTTTGACAAATGGTTCGAACGAATGCAAAAGTGTATTGACCATAAAGGAGAATACTTCGAAAAACAATAAAGCAGTTTTCAATGCCAAGTTCCTGTTTTTTCATTGTTAGGCTCAAAATATAAATAGGGACCCTCGTAGTTGATGCTAGCGATGGGGTGGTATTTAGTTCCTTTTATATGTGTGGTTTTATATTTTTATTAATTGTCTTGTTACTGCTATTGATATTAACTTACATAACAATAAAGGCTTTCTCTTGATTTTTGAGGGCTCTTTAATTCTTACATTGATTTTAATTTTTGGGTGAGGATATCAACATAAGCTGGTTCAGACTGGGGTGTATTTGCTTTTTGTACCTTCCTTATTTCCTTATCTCTTTTAGCTAGTATTTTTGTTTTAAATAGTAAATTAAATAATCTAACTAACTCTCTAGCCTTCTTACACCCGAAGGTTCATGGCTGCAGCAACACAGGCCTTCCATCTGTCCCTATCTTGAGCAAGACCTATATACTCTTTTCCATCTCTACCGATTTCCATTAGGTCCATCTCAACGTTGTCCCTCCATCTTCGTCTTAGCCTTCCTACAGGTCTCTTACCATCAGGTTTCCCAACAAGAATCCTGTGAACTCCTCTTTCCTCTCCCATTCGTGCCACATGGCCTGCCCACCTAAGTCTTCTTGATTTAATCATTCTAATAATTTCTGGACATAAATACAAATTATGCAATTCTAAATTATGTAACCTTGTCCACTCACTTGTCTCCTCATACCTTTTTGGTCCAAATATTTTCCTAAGGCTTTTATTTTCAAAATATAGTAAATTAAATAGATGATTCATTTTTTATATTTGCTTATGTAAATAGTAATATTTTATTTGGTATATTAGTATAATTCTTGCTTTTTTTAGTTAGGATGCCAAAATGTTTAGTTTTTTTGTGATTATGTTGTATGGATAAAAAAATGTTGTTTTTTTATTATTGAAATTGCAACAATGCATAAAGATGAGGAATGAAGGCTTTTAATTGGCAACGTCTGCGTGCTTGTGCATCGCCCACACAGCTATAAATTCAATTTAGCTCTTATTTTCAGGAATGGTGGAACCATGCGTGTACAGCGATGCACACAACATTTTTTTCCAATGGCCACTCTCGCGCGTTGCTGTTGTTTTGTTTTCCCAGAATTCCACACCGAGCTATTAACACGAGTAATTCGTTGTCGCCAATCCTGAGCAGTCCCAAATGAATGTTTACGCCAATTTGCTTACCGAGTGGAAAACTGGACGAGAGAGAGCGAAGCTGGAAAATAACCGATAGTGGATATACTGCAATACTCTATTGTTGTCATTTTCGCCGCTGTTGGCGCATTTGCGAGTGTATACTGTGGTAATATTGGCGAAAGGCGTCTGAAATCTATTTAATTATTATGCAGAGTGAGTCATCTAAAATTCCAACAGGAAATATTTCGTGAACAACAATAAATGAAACACTACTTTCACAGACATAAAGTTAGAAGAGGGACACATGAAACTAGTGGATGTTTGATTTTCAACAAAAACTTACGCTTTTAAAATGGGAACCCCATATCATTTTTAGAGCAAGCGAAAGTAGGAAAAAGACATTGAGAATGGAGTTGTTACATTGTAATTCGTCAATTCCTTCCCAAGGAATTCTAACGTGAAGTTGATGTTTGAAACAAAGATCTCAGAAGTTCATTCGTGTGTCGTAACCAACGTGTTTCCCCTTTTGACTGTTCATTCGTACTAATAATAGGTTTTTAACCTACTTTTCCTTTACAGGTATGTAAGAAATAATAAGTTATGTCAGCGTTTCGTTAAAAAAACTCAACTGATGGAAGTTTCATAGTGCCTATAAAACCTATTTTGCTTGTCAGAACCTATTTTAGGTTTATGGTTCCTAAATCAAGCCTTTTTTTAGGTTTTTGTATATTTTTAAAAGTTTTACAGGATTTTTATATCACACAGAGGCATTTGCTTTGTTTGGTGACGAAAAAATTCAATGACGAACGTGTTTGAAGCGTACTCTCTGTCGATTTCCCATCCTCCAAGTCCATGGTGATTCTTCAAAGCTCTAAACAAAGCAAAATGTCTGGTGCCACTGTTACCTGTACAATTCAAAGTGGTCTGATCTGTGTGGTCTTGCTCACTTTCGTGTCACTTCGGTGCTTTGTGGCACTCACGCCTTCCAAACTAACATTTCAGCATTGAAGTTTTCACCACTGACTATGTTTTTGTTGAACGATTATTTTCCGCATATAAGATGATCTTCACAGACAAAATTGCGGAGTTTGACTGTGGATAACATAAAATCAGATTTTTGCCTAACTAAACGGCGAAGAGTGGATTTTAATAGCAAATTTCCAATGGTAAGTTCTGCCATCGCCGTAGTGTTAGACAACACACACAACGTTATGCACGATAGTGTGTATTTCAGGATATTGGTATCCCATGTTCATTGCCGATGACTATACATAATTAGCATTTTTCAGGAATTTTGACTAAAAACACACTTTCTAGATCCTAAAAATCCAAGGTTTACTATACCTGTCCGAAAACAGTTTACAAAGCCTACTTACAGCAGTTTGGACATAAAAATAAAACAGACATACATGTTTTGGTATTAGTTAAGAAAGAAGACAAACAAACTAACTTAAGACTCTGATGCAATTAAGTATACTAAGATGAATTCTAACAGAAATTCAAACATTTCTTGATTGTGGCTGCCAAAGTTTTATTTTATCTTAATTTCATCCTGTTTCTCTCTCTCTCTCTCTCTCTCTCTCTCTCTCTCTCTCTCTCTCTCTCTCTCTCTCTTATATGTCTTTCTTCCCTTCTTCTCTGTCTATCATTCTTTACATCTTCTCAATCTCTCCATTCTCTGCATCTCATTTTCCCTTTCTTCCCCCATCTGTTTCTTTCTATGTTCCTTTCCTCTGCTTCTTTATATCGTTATTCCCTTTCTATCTTCTTCTGTTTCCATATATCTTTCACTCTTTTCCGTTTCTATCTTCCTTCCTCTGTTTATTTCTCTCCATCTCTCTTTTCTCTCCATTCTCTGCATCTTTATCTCTTTCTATGTTCCTTGTTCCTCCACATCTTTATATAATTCTTCTCCCTTCTATCTCTCTCTATATATTTCTTTCCCTCTTTTACGTCTTCTTCCTTCCTCTGTTTACTTCTGTTGCTAACTTCCCGCCCTTTCCGAAACTTTCCAGCAGAAACCAGGCGCCATGTTGACATTTGATTTCTAAGGGGGCAATTGCCCCCCCCCTTCCAGACGTCCATGTTCCTCCTCGTACAATATTGTACTTTCGCATAGAAATTTAGTGGAGAGAAATCTTATTACCGTTATTAAATGATTAAGTACTTTCAAGCCGATAAGTTCAAAACAACTAAGGGGGAAGGGGGTGCAGTAGTGTAACCACAAGGGGCAATAGGCATTGCCCCTCCCCAACCTTGGACGGAAATCAATTCTAGGAGGGTTAGGGGGCAAACACTGAGATAAAAGAAAGAAAGACTAATAGAATCTAAGAGTAACATGGCAAAAGGATACTTAAGATGGAATTAGTTTTCACGTTTTTCTTGCATTATTTCTTCCAGACGGCCAAGAGCGCCTGTAGGGGGTCACAGAGGGCAATTTCTCCCCATGATATCAAATTTTATACAAATAAAAATACATTTCGAAAATTTTCTTGCTCGCTTCGCTCGCAATTTCTCCTTTTCTTACACAGTCTTGTCAAGTTCAGAGCCGTAGCTAGGGGGTGGCGAGAATTGGTCGTGGGCGCGGAATTACTAAATTAAAAAAAAAATGTAGATAAGAATGCCATGGCACGCCATGAAATTTTTCTTGTGCCATATACACTTTGTAAAAAAAAAATAGCATCACTGTATTCTTACGAGGGTGGTTCAATAATTATTGTCCCTGACATATAAGCAGTATTATTTTTCCACAAAGTCCCCCTTCACAGTAATGCACTTCTTCCACCTATGCTGTAAAACCACTATGCCAGCTTCAAAGAATGTCTGTGGCTGAGCCGTGAGCCATTCTTCAGCAGCGTCCATAACAGCAGCATTTGAGGGAAAATGCGTCCCCTTGAGGTGCTCCTTCAACTTCGGGAACAAATGAAAGTCACTAGGGGCGAGGTCGGGTGAGTAGGGAGGGTGTTCCAGCACATGGAAACCAGCAGCATGGATTGCGGCACCAGTAACATGGCTTCTGTGTGCTGGAGCATTATCGTGGTGAAACAGCACTTTTCGCCGCAACATCCCACGCCGTTTCTCCTTGATTGCTTCGCGTAACTTAGGGATTAGGGCTGCAAAATAGTCCCCAGTAACAGTGTGTCCCACCAGGTAGTCAATAAGGAGCACACCCTTCGCATCCCAAAAAATTGTGGCCATAACCTTGCGTGCTGATGCTTGCACCCTGAATTTGCGGGGGGAGGTGAATTGCTGTGCCGCCACTCCATACTCTGTCGTTTGGACTCGGGATCATAGTGGTGGAGCCATGTCTCATCCACTGTTCTGTTACAAATCTATCACAGAACTTCTTCAGGTCTGCCCCCATTAGCTCCAAACCAGCCCTTGAACATTGAACTCTGTCTTTCTGTTGTTCACGGGATAACATTTTGGGGACCCATCGCGCTGACACCTTTCTGAATCCCAAGTGTTCATGCACAATGGTTTCCACTGAGCCTACAGAGATGTGCATGATGTCTGCTAACTGTTGCACCGTGATTCTTCTGTCAGCCATAATCATGTCATGCACAGCATCAATGTTTTCTGGGGTGGATGCTGTTGTTGGAGGACCAGCACCAGGGGCCTGTTGACAGCTTTCCCTGCCGCAACGGAAATCGCGGCACCATTTTTTTTACCACCTGGTAGGTAGGAGCCCCATCACCCAACACACTGACCATGTCCTCATGAATCTCCTTTGGGCTTAGTCCCGTTTTCTGGAGGTACTTGATGACAGCTCGTTGTTCGGTTTTCTCCATTTTTCAAACTAAGTGCCGCCTCTCACACATAAAACGAGAAAAACAAATTTACTATAGCACCTACGGTTCTGAAATTTTGCATATATGCATCTATGACATTAGGCTACAATATCCCCATCATTCATTGCAATTCATATCCTTTAAGTATGCCGGGGACAATAATTATTGAATCGCCCTCGTATTACGGATGCTGACAATTTTGAGTTTCACATGCATGCATCTTTCCTGCAAAACTTGAAATCAATTGATTGAAGCATTGGTCTGTTATCACTGCGTAGTGTGGTGTTATTATTTTGTTGATTTAGTGTTTGGACTGTCCGCTAGAGGGTGTTGCAATCAGTTACTGCTGCAAAGCTTTGTAATCAATTGTCAAAAATCTGTAAAACGATTGTTAGTAATGCAACTTGTGACGTGTTTTATGTTTTCAAACTACATGTTCATTATTGACAGTTTGGATACGTTATCATATTTGTGAAGTGTTCTGGTGGTGTGTAGTGTATTTGAGCGTGTTTTCTTGACAAAAAGGGGCAGAAAGTGTGACATTTCACCACGTAAGCAAGGAATGGTTCTTGCTTTGCATATGGATCGTCATTCTCAGAGAGAAATTGGTTGACAACTTCAAATGCATCAATCCACAGTTAGCCGCTGCCTGCAAAAGCAACAAGAACATGGAAAATCATCACTGAGAAGTCACTGTGGCAGAAAGAAAAATACATCACCTCGACTGGATCGTATGATAAAGGACATGGCACTGAAGAACAGAGGAGTGAATTCAAGCCAAATTGCACATAAACTTCAAAATGAGGTGGGAGTTAATCTTACTCATGCTACTGTAGTTTCCCGACTAAAGAAACAGGGTGTTTCTAAACACATCCCACGTAAAAAACCCAGACTAACTGACACACATGCAAAAGTTAGACGTGAGTTTGTCACACGTTATGGCGCATGGAATGATGCAGATTGGGAACATGTGATATTTTCTGATGAAAAACGATTTAAATTGCTGGGGAATGACAGCTCAGTTAAACTGTGGATGCGGAAGGGAGAAGAACTTGCAAAATCTTGTATTTTAGAAACTCAAAAGTTTTGTGACAGTGTTATGATTTGGGCATGTTTCTCTGCAAAAGGGATTGGCAGGATGCATATTTGCACAAGGACCGTTAAGGCTGATCAATATCTGGAAATCCTGAATCGGAAAGTTCTACAAACTGCAGGAGATCATTTTTCTGGACAGAATTTGGACTACTTTATTTAATCAAGACGATAATGCAACCTGTCACCGTGCCCAGGTGGTGAATAACAGGTTTCATGGTATGAATATTGAAAGACTTTGGTGGCCGCCCAACTCTCTAGACATGAATCCTATAGAAAACCTGTGGGCTATGATGTGCAAAAAACTTGGTAATCAGACGTACAGGTCAAAAGAGGAAATTATGGCAGCAATTGTACATGTTTGGAATGGAATTGAGGTCGAATATTGTCAAAATCTCATTCATAGCATGCCTCGAAGGTTGGAAGCACTTAGGAAGGCCAGGGGTGGCCACACTAAGTACTAGTCAATGTATTTGCTTACTATCATTACAAATTGGCATATTATGATGCATTTAAAACCTTTGTTCAATCTTTTTACTTGTAAAAATTGTCTTTGTGCGAAAACGTTCCACAAGCTATATTTGCAATAATTTTGTTATTAGTTCTGTAAAGTGCATTATGTACGCAACTATGACTTAAATAATAAAAATATATTGTACAGATATAAGCCGCGCGTCAGGCTAAGTTTGCAGCAGGTTTTATGTATCAATCCGCGCGAGAACTGAGCACAGAATCTTCCGAGCCAGTCTTGCCTCAACCGCCGAGCTGCTTACATCGCAGACACTGAGAAAATCCACAGTTTTGCTAACCGCACAACACATCAAAACCCGCATGCATGTCAAGCGGAATATATTTGTGTTTCTTTTTGTCTCCTGAAACATAACATTTTAGAAGTACTTTGGGCGCATAAATTATTTAAAAAATGTGTCATTACTTAATATAAATATCTTCGAAACATGAGAGCATGTCCATGGACGTCCGCATGATACTTTCCAGGGAGGGGCAAGGAAGGTATTTTTCCCCAGGAGGGCAAACAAGCCACATTTCCCCCCAAATGAGTGTAGTTCCCTAAAAAACATTGCTTAAATTTGAATTTATGGTGATAATGCAATAATTAACATATATTATTTGTGGCTAAAATGAAATTATATGTGTGAAATACATAATTTTTGATTGACTTTCATTTTCCAGGGGGGCACGGCCCCCTTGCCCCCCCCCTTCCGGATGCCCATGAGCATGTGTGTATATTTCGAGCACGCAAAAATAAAAATAAACAAAGATATAATTAAACAACGACAGGCCCTCTTGAATTTAATGACAAATTATTGTTTTTGGTTTATAAAAAAATACATTTATGAAAACCTTTGTTACCGTAAGACACACGCACTTCAAGTTATACCAGCAAAAAAAAGCATGATTTGTTATTGGGGGATATATACAATCAGGTGCATTGTCTGCTGCTATTACTCTGGTTTCAATTTATGAATCACTTCACTAAACCAGGATTCAAATCTTGGTCTGTCCATTTCTTGCTAATCATCCATCCCTTTCTTTGCACGGAACAGTAGTAAATATGCGCCTTCAACAAAGACGTGATTGCCGCCAGTGGGTGAAACAATAAGCCTCCCCCTTCCCCTCTCCCTTTCTCGTCGGTTTCTTCAGCCCTGGAGGTGGTTTTGCACGGTGTTATATATAAAAAAAATCAATGTACGCCCCCGCCCCTCCCCTCACCGAGTTAAAGCACGTCTGGTCCAAATAATAAACATGTTTCTTCTCAACGCGGATATCTTTTAATACCGGGGACATTCTTTTGTCGTCAAACAACAAACAATCGTTTCCTCTTCCTAAACTCAAACCGCAAATCATTCAACACCCGGGATACAGTTCATGCGCACATTGACGGCAAATCACCTCACGCCCTGCTTTACTTTGATCTTGTTTCCGTAAGGAGGATTATGCATTTTAAACAACTTGCTTGATTTGAAGAGCTTTTCCCTTCGGATGAAGCCCACAATAACACTCGCTGAACAGGAGACCTTGCTTGATTCAGCCATTCTCGCCGCTGTATAGCACGATTATTAATCACAATAAAAATAGGGTTAAAATAGTGGGATGTGCAACACTGGTATCACGGATTCCACGCGCTCTGCAACGTATTCAGTCTTGCTCGACTCGCACTTGGGCTTCAGCTATTCCTCAACGCAATACAAACTCCAGTTGGCGAATCTGCGGATCCAAGTTCGTCTGCACAGTGATTGCATCCGATCCAATGGATGTATTATTTTGTCTGTATTTTACAAATTAAATAACTGTTTTCTTGCAAGTATGCAGTTGTGTCGGAATAGAACCCGTCTCAGTGGAACTATATTCTGCGCGCACGTTTGGATCTACATATGCGAAAACCTGCTGCAAGGTTAACCTGACGCTTGGCTTAGTGATTTATATAATTGTTAGGAAAACAAACCGACAAGTCGAATTAAATCAATAAAACGACTGATAATTTACGAGCGAAATGCTGACGACAAAAAATTATGAAGTGATGCTAATTTCAATTGATGTAAAATCAATATTGTTTTCAGTTTGCAAAAATTTGGATCTAGAAATTTTCTCCCTCGCTTCGCTCGCAGTTTTATTGTTTTCTGTAATGCATTGTAAATTACCAGACAGAGAAGTTATAACGACTAAGTACTTCAGACTCTTGCTGCTAAACAGTTTTGTCTTAAATGCATTAAAACAATTGTTTGGAGGAAAGGGAGCACGTCACATTTCAGAGACAATTTATTTATTCGTTATGTTGCCTCTATGTTGCTGCATTATACATATACGATGTATGTATATATGTATGTATACATATACCTATCAATGCAATGAAACAAAAACTGATAAAATGAGGTTTTTCTTTCCCGACTGAAATTTCGTCAATGCTTTTGCCCTCCACTAATCAGAGGGTCTGCACACGCCAGTAGTACAGGTGCACGGGTTCAACGTCATCAAGTGGGGTTCAAAAAACCCTCAAAAACTCACTTTCTCTCCACGTTCCGTGCCTCATTTATTGCGCTAACGATGTTTCACAGCGAAGAAAACAGCACCAAAACATCAAAAACTCACTTTACTCATTTGGGGTTCACCAAAATCTCAAAAAAACTCATTTTTATTAATTGAGGTTCACCAAAATCTGAAAAAAAAAAAAAACTTATTTTCTCTCCACGTTCCGCGCATTTATTTGTTGCGCTGACACAGCGTGATGAGTAAATAATGCACTCTCTTATTTTTGAAGAATGAATGCACCTTATCGTAATTTTCCAACTCTGGGACCAAATGTTTATATATCGTGACCTTTGTAAACCTCACTTTCTCTCCACGTTCCGCGCTTTTATTCGTTGCGCCGACACAGCGTGATGAGTAAATAATGCACTCTCTTATTTTTGAAGGATGAATGCACCTTATTGTAATTTTCCAACTCTGGGACCAAATGTTTATATATCGTGACCTTTGTAAACCTCTTTCGGGAACGATGTGTCGCACACGCGCGCGCGCTGACACAGCGTGATGAGTAAATAATGCACTCTCTTATTTTTGAAGGATGAATGCATGTTAATGTAATTTTCCAACTCTGGGACCAAATGTTTATATATCGTGACCTTTGTAAACCTTTTTTGGGAACGATGTGTCGCACACACACACGCGCGCGCGCGCCTGTATTGTGACGCAAGCAAACAAAAAAAAACTTTGCCTGTTATTACAAAAAAAAAAACTTTGACCGTATTCTTAAATAACTAACAAGGACAATGAATCTTTTTGGCTTCCGCAAACAGATCAACATGGAGACTGCACCGCCAAATTTCAATAACCTCCTACCTTCTGTGTTATCTAAACTCAATGGTTTACTGATTGTTCATCTTAACAGCATTTGGACGAAACTGAATGACGATGTTTTATGTTTTTAATAACAATTTACATTTCTACGAAATTCCGATCGACGGGAAACTTCAAATCACCGTGAATCCGGAAAACGCAGGCGAAATCAAAATTTCTACCGGCAAGAATATTTTTCGAATCAAGCACGACAAGATGCTCTCTAACATTACGTACGATGTTTCTGCAGGAGATTATCTTTACATGGAACTTCTCGGAGATTACGACAAACTCATTCCTCTCTTCGTAGAATTACGAATCGTCTATCCTATTATAAATAACCGTTAACCAAAAATGCCTAACGACATTTTCGGCAACACCAAGCGTGTAGACCACGCAGAAGAGATTCTCATGTTGGATATTCGAGTTAAGAAGTTGAGGACCGATTTGATTGCTTTGCAGGAGACCTTAAACAAAAGTTTAGAGTCGGAAATCGCTACGCTCCAAACGCAATGTCTCGACCCCATTCTGAAAATCGATTTCGAACTGAAAACGCTGATAAAAAATTATGTTGACGTACCTTCTTACGACAACGTTCAAAATATACAGTTGAGCGTGGATTCGCTTCAAAATGATTTGGCCAAATTACAGCAATTTCAATCGAAAAATGAAGATTTGGAAAAATTGAAACTCGAAATCGAAGAACGAACTTCCGCAATAGAAAAGAATTTCTCTGAACTTCAAACCGTCGTGAACGATATAGACGCAGAACGCTTGCATGTTGTTGTTTCCAAATTACAAGAAGAATTTACCAGCACGTTGGAAGAAATTAAATCCAAGTTGCAGACTTTGGAAGACACAATGACGAACCTACCATCGTCGGACGAACTGCAGGTCATCGGTAAAAGCGTCGCGAACATAAAAATTCAATTGGAGGCGTATCGAGATTTCGAACACATTCAAACCACCATCGCTACGCTTCAGGCGTCCTTGGAATTGATCAACGAAGAAATTAAAAATATTCACGCTGAAGCAAGAGCGTTGACGAGCATTCAAGACACGTTAAGCACAGTTCAGCAGAAGATCGAATATTTAGAAAATTTGAACGTCGAAACGAATCTCCCTCATTTTCATCACGTACTCGACAACATACAGGGCGACTTGGAATCGTTACGGACGAGCGTGCCTTCGAGCGAAGATTTGGAAAAATTGAAAACGGCGGTGACAGCACTATCCGATTCGAGCGACATCAAAAGCTCATTGAGCGATCTCGAGAGTAGGGTGGCCAATCTCCCCACCTCCAAAGAATTGCACGCTTTGAAAAGAAACATATCTCGAATGCTGAAACGACTAGAAACGGAAACGGCGGACGTGGAACAGATTCGAGACGAAATTAGTTCGCTGGTGTCGACGCTGCCCACTTCGCAGAGCGTCGCCGACCTTTACACGCAGTTTACAGAGATGCGAAGCATCGTGAACGATCTTACCGAGAAGAGCTCGAAATTGAATCAAGTCGAGAACCTTCAGAATATTGTCGTCAACATCAGAGATCAAGTCGGAGTGCTGGAATCCACGCAGGAATCAACGCTGGCCTCTTTCGGTGCCAAGTTGCAAGAACTCAACGAAAACTACAAGCAGTTGAACGTGGAAGTGAAAATCAAACCGTCGTTTTCTGCCGTAACGGATACCATAATCGAGCATTTGTTGCCCATCGAAAATAAACTCGGACAAGTTCACAGTAATCTCGTCACCTTCGACACTAAATTCGCCAAATTGTTCACCTTGCAAGCCATCGAAATCAACAGCGTTCCCAATCAACAGAGAATCTCCACGTTCGTCGAAGGTAACAAACTGTACATGTTGCATCCTTATCATCCGTACTACAAGTTTCTCCTCGATGGCACGATTCAGATAAACGAATTTTCGTACTGGTCTCACGGCAGAAAAGCTAGCATTCCCACCATGACCTTAATATCGAATCGTGGTGTCCAGAAAGCAGGAAACATTCCTCTGGCACGTTGGAACGAAACGCGCAACATATATGAAATACACGAAGACGAAGATCTTACCGTTTTCGACGTGAGTGCCGGCGATAAGCTGATCGTTCAAAACACGAGCGAGGTGCCACCCTCTTTGAATCCCATCACGCTGGTGCTTCTCTTCAAACGTAATCTCTAAACAAAAAAAATGTCTAGGCAAGCCATCGTCGAAGAATTGCATAAACCTGCACGCCGCAACTACGAACGTTTGGCTGTGGTAACCAAGGGCATCGACGACCTCTGGCAAAGCGATCTCGTGGAGATGAGTAGCGGCAATTTGAAAAACGTACATAAATGGAACAAGGGGAACAAGTACCTCCTCACCGTCATAGACACATTTTCGAAATTCGCATGGGCTCTACCTTTGAAGGCGAAAACGGGATCGTGCGTCACGGAAGCATTCAAATTAATTTTTCGCGAAAGCGGCGGCAGACGACCTCGGTTTCTGCATACGGACAACGGTAAAGAATTTTACAACGCCGTATTCCAAAAGTTTATTCAAAAACATGGCATTCGACATTATTCGACCTTCAGTCACATCAAAGCCAGCATCGTGGAAAGATTTAATCGAACCTTGAAAACACACATGAGGAAACGATTCACGCTTCGGGGAAATTACAAATGGGTCGACATCCTGCCGGAACTCGTCGACACCAGAGTTCGGTACACAGAACGATAGGCATGAAGCCAGTTGACGTTACCAAGTCTGACGAGCAGCGTTTAGTTTCTACAGTTTACTGTCCAAAGTACACACCCACGACAAAAAAAGCTAAATACAAAATTGGAGACCAGGTGAGGATCAGCAAATTCAAACGCGCCTTCGAGAAGGGATTCACAAAAAATTGGAGCACGGAACTTTTTACGGTGGTTCGAGTTTTACCCGGAAACCGACACACGTATATAATAAAAGATAGTAGCGGCGAGATTTTGAAAGGAAGATTTTACGAAGAGGAACTCTCTAAAACGAAACACCCCGACACGTACCTCATTGAGAAAGTATTGCGTACGAAAGGTGACAAACTGTTTGTCAAATGGCTGGGACTTCCGGAAAAGAGTTGGATCGACGCGAACGAAGTGATCTTGTGAGTACGTGGAACGTGGTGAAGCGTCTACCGGATCCGGAAAGTCAAACGGGAAAAAAAAAGAACGGTGAGTTGCTTCCCGACAGCATCCGCTGTCTGATCGTAGGTCCTTCGGGGTGTGGGAAAACGACACTGCTCGTGGACAATTTTCTCCTCGCACCGAATTGGTTAGATTGGAAGAACAGGCACCTGTACGTGTTCTCGAAAGTTTGGAGCAATCCAAATACCAGCAACTGATGAAACTGTACGATGGTCTGGACATTGCAACGTTCGCCTCGGAAATAAAACCACTCGACGATTGTCGCGAAAATTCAGTTGTTGTGTTCGACGACGCCATCCTGGAAAATCAAAATGAAATTCGCAACTTTTTCACGCAAGGTCGTCACAAAGGAATGGATTGCTTCTACCTAGCTCAAACGTTTTCCAAAATTCCAAAACAGTACGCGACAACGCTAATTTCATATGTTTGTTTCGTCAAGATCACACCAACCTCAAGCACGCGTACGATGACTACGTAGGCGGAGACATGAACTACAATCAATTTTCGGAACGCTGCTGCTCTACTTGCTGGAACGGTGACGATTTCGGATTCGCGACGATCGACATGACGAGGAAACCCAACGACGGAAAATACAGAAACAAAATCAACGATTTTCTAAACGTTGCAACGTTGTGAGAAACGACGTACATAAATAAACGTTATGACGAAACGAAAAATCGAAGACGAAAATCTCAAGCTTCGCGATTACCTCGCGAAACGCTTCAAAGGTTGGAAATCCGAGAATCGCGGATTCTACGAAGAGAAGAAACGTCAGGATCAACCTGTGATCGATGCCATCAGCGGTCTAGGTAAAGAAATTAAAAGTGTCACGGAACAAAATAAAAATTTGATCAACGAACTCGTACCACTCGCAGCTAAAAGTTACGCTGTACCCACGCCCATTTCGAGCATTCCTTCGACACCATTCGAACTGAAGGATGCACCGGCACGACGTCGAGCTATTGGTAGCACGTCGTCTTCGGATAAAATCGAGTTGGGACCTTTGGCACGAGACTACCTGAGTACGGGGAAATTCGACAAGGATGAAGTGTTCGGATTGTATCCTAGCATGAAAACCAACGAAGGCGGTGGTGTGGTGTGGAAGATTGGGAAATCGAAGGTGACCTTCGAAGGCAACGACATTAAAGTTAATTTAGGCGAGAAGGATAGTTGGACCAGGTATCCGGGTACGGTGGGACTGTGGGAACTCGTTGCCAAAAAGCAGCCGAAAGATTACACCGACGAAGATTACCAGAGTTACAAGGAAATTCTGATCATGACGGATGCCTTGTACCAGAACAACGACGCCTCGCAGAATAGGGTGAAATCGAGCAGCGGCGAGAAGTACAGGAATCTCATCAAACCGATTTGGAACCAGGTCAAAACAGGCAGCGGCGTCAAACGCTACAACACGTTACCCAAAGAATTCGTTTGGGTGGACGACGTGAGGAAGCTCGTGGACCGATTATTGGTGATAGCCGGCGAAGAGAATGCAGGCAACCGTAATTTCTACAACGAGAAGGTTGGCATCGTGGACATGATCAGCACGAAACTTTCCAACTTCATCGTGAACGACGACAAGGGCATAGGTTACCTGATCAAAATCATCAACACGCTGCCTCCGAGATTCTGGAACGTGGCCGAAGGAAAAGGACTCGTGAACGACATCATCAACAAGTTACCTTTCGAGATGCATTTACCTGGCTACCAGTACTGCGGACCGGGTACCAAACTCGAGAAAAGATTGGAGAGAGGAGACAAGGGTGTGAATCCGTTGGACGCCGCATGCAAAGATCACGACATCGCTTACAACACCACGCAGACGGATCTGGATGCACGTCACGAAGCAGACAGAAAGTTAGAGCACGCAGCTTTCGAAAGGTTCGTGAGCAGAGACGCATCGCTGGGTGAACGGGTCGCCGCACTGGGTACCACCATCGCGATGAACACGAAACAAAAATTGGGGTGTCGTATATATATAACATAGAGTAAAAAATAATAATAATAACAACATGTCTCGTATAACTGATTTGCCGCCCGAGCTACTATGTAAAATATTTAAACACGCAGTAAACGGAGATTGTGAGGATGTAGGGAAACTTGTAATCATAGCAAGAACGACGCCGGAATTTCACATCCCTTGTGAAATGGTTCTCAAGGACCATCTTCGAGAGATCGGCGGCCTGAGGTGCGGTGATCTCAACATTCTGCTTTCGGCTGCAGGGGAAAAATTAAACGAAAGGTTAAATGAATTGCACGAGGCAAGGCGGGGAAGAAGACGGTACACAGTAGATTGGCGCAAGTCTAAGCAGGAGACGGAAGATATTATTACGCACATCATCGCATTTTCCGAAGCACGGACTTTCTTCCTCTGTTAAAAAAATAATAATATATATACGCGTCAAAAAAAAAACTTGATATATAAATAACACACATTGTGAAACAAATAATAATCGGTATATATAAATAACACACATCGTGAAAAAACAAGTAAATTTTTCTCTAACACTCTGAAATTTTTCTCTTCGATATGACGACTGAAAAAATGAGTGATCTCCAAGCATTAAAACAAATGCTAAATTTGTCAGTCGAGTATGTAAAAATTCAGGAATTGGAAGTCGACAAACCTTACACGATAACTTCCGGTTCAATCGTTTCTACCCAGTATGGTCCCAAGGTACGCCTGTTGCTCAACGCACAATACAGTCTATTTTTACCAGATCGATACGCTAACATGTTATCCGACGAGAAGCTATCTATTTTAATCGAGAACAAAACTCGAATCGTGTACAAGGGGACAAAGGAACTTCTTGGCAAGAAAACGAAGCACGTAATAGAATTTGTGTAACGACTGCGAGGCCGTGAAAATATATAAATAAGATACCGTAAAAAAAAAAACTACACAAGAAAAAATCTCAGAATATATATATAAATAACATACCGTGAAAATAACACATAGAGCATCAACATGAAGCCCAAGGGTGTCGTGTACCAGATACCATACTCCAATCTTAAAAATCTAGGTGCCCTCGATGGGTTACTCACCAAAAAACAACGCGAGAAGAAACGTTCTTGCTTGAGCAAAGGACACGGAATGAAATTACTTCTCAGCACACCTCAATTGAGACGCTTGCAGCGTTCGCGGAAACAGCAAAAGATCGGGGGTTTCATATTCAGCATCCCGGCCATCCTAGCAGCATTGGGAGCCGTTGGAAGTTTGGCTGGGGGTAGCGCCGCCATCGCGAAAACCGTCATCGACTCGAAGAAGAACAAAGCGGAATTGGAAGAGCAGAAACGTCACAACCTGGCCATGGAGAAGAAAGGGGGGAAGGGCGTGATGAAGAAGTTTAAAAAAAAGAAACAACAGCACTCACCAACCGAGACATTGAATCTCTGATCGAACCGTTACAAATCAAACACTTCAGAGGAGTTTTCATGTCCGACTCGTTACCTTCAAGCGTTAAAAGAAGAGAATGCGGAGTAGTCAACTTGGACGGTCAAGAAAATCCAGGCACGCATTGGATATGTTACCACAAAAATAATGATAAAACATTCGTTTTCGATTCTTTCGGAGGTGTTCCACCTACAAATTTAATTTATTATCTGAAAACTAACAAAACCTCTATATACTACAACGACGAACGCATTCAAAATTTCGGAGACGTGAACTGCGGCCATCTCTGCCTCTCCGTGCTCGCGTTTTTCTCTAAAATAAATAACCCTACGATCGAGGATTTCCAGAAAGCATTGTGGAACCTCAAACAGCATCACTAGGATGGGCGTGTTCCATCTCACGAGCGAATCTTCAATCTTGAAACTCACGCTGCACGACGACATCGTCTATCCTAAATCCGTGGCTCTGCGTGCATTCTACAGCATGTACCTCATACCTAACGTCACGCAGCACAACAACAAAATTAGCGTCGGAAACGAACACATCGTCGTCGCGCCAGGCCAATACAATCTTTCCACTTTGCAAGCTCAATTACCCAAAGGCACGTACTTTTCTCAAAATTCGGTCACGCACAGAGTGGAAATCCTATCCGCGACGGAGACCGTGGACCTGGGCACCATGGGAGAACTTTTAGGTTTCGAGAACAACCACCCAAAACTCGAAGCTGGCATCAAGCACGTAGCAACCAACATTCCTAAAGTTTTGGCCATAGAGACTCTGAACGTACACTGCAACGTGGCGGAAGGCATGATCACGAAATCTTCGGACGGATTATTAGGAAGTCACAAGCAGACGGGAATCATAGCCACTTTCAAACCAAGTTCTGAGTTCATGGAACCGATCATCTACACGCCCTCTTCGCCGATCTATTTTCCTGTATGTCGCAACCGCATAGACGACATAGAGTTGGTGGTGACGAACGAGAAAGGAGACGTGGTGGATTTCGCAGGTGCCACTACGACGGCCATCGTGGAGATCAACGTATAATAAATAACCACACATCATGGAGCAAATCGAAAGTTACGAATTGCAATCTTTCCCTCCCAACCGTCGCACGTTCGCCAATCTCAACGAAGCGAACAGGGAGATCGAATACGACGTGGACGTAGGCGACGGGTTTGTTCATCCTCACAGAGCGGACCTCTACCTTCAATTCGACGTGGTGAAGAAGGAAAGCGGAGACGCGTTTCCCGCAGCAGCAAACTTGATACTCGTGGACAACTTCGTGCCTCACCTGTTCTCGCAGGTGGAGGTGAGGAAACACAACACCGTCATCGACAGAATAGATTATCCAGGCATCACGTCGACGGCAGTGGGAACGTTGAAATTATCCAAAACGGACGCAGCGTACTACCAGGCCGGGGGATTCGAAGCCGGGACCAAAATATCGACGAGAAGTCACACGGTGCTCTTTCCCATGCGTCTGCTGCCTGGTTTCTTCTCGGACTACAAGGAGATCATGTGGAAGGGAGGACTGAGGATCACGTTTCGAAGAGCGGCCAACGACAACGACGCACTGATGCGATACGCTACTTTAAATCCGGACGGCACCACGCCGATAGCCAACACTTTACCCGAAGCAGCCAAGTGCGTCATCCGGAGCATGGAATTGAGAATGCCGATCGTGGAATACGAAACGAACTACGCCCTCAAGTACAAAGCGGAGATCTTGAAAAGTCCACAGGTGCCGATTCACTTTCACGGTTACCAGTGCGTGCAGAAGATGGCGTCGGGAAGTCACATGGAATTCGACGTGACGACGCAGTTCAACAACATACAGTTCGACATGCCAGATTTCGTTGTTGTGCTCTTTCAGACCGGACGCAATAACAATCAGGAAAAAGATTCCAGCAAGTTCGACGACTGCAAGATCAAGAACGTTTATCTGAAGAACGGTAGGAACGAAGTGTTCCCGCGCGAGAATTACAACCTCGACATGACCAAAGACGATTACCTCAAACTTTACGAAGCTTACACGGCTTACAAACGCGTGACCGAGGGAAGCGTGGACGTGTACTACGCGCCCAGCGAATTCAAAACACGCAGGCCGATGTTCGTCATCAACACCACGAAAAGAAAGCAAGTGGTGGTCAACGATCGCACCAACATCAAGGTCGTGTGCGAGTTCCACGACGCGCTGCCTGCCGATACTCTGTGCAGCGTCATCCTGATTGCAGAGAAGTCTTTTGTGTATGATGTCAAGAATGAAAGAGTGACCGAACAGTTTTAAGTACAAGAAAAAAAAATCACATAATTCTCAAAAAATTATACTGACCGTAGGTTCAAATATTAGATTAACCTGCAACGCAATGTTTAGGATGTACTGCGAGGAACACCTTCTTACATTTGTGAGAATAATCTGGAATAAAAAAATAATAAAAAAAATTAATTTTAATGCATTTTAGAAATAAATCACACTTGAACGCGCAAAGGAACTTCCCCTTTGGCCCTGCGTGTGCCCCATATTCACCCCGTAGGGCGCGGCAGGGAGTTAGTCCCGCTAAAAATCCCAAACCTCCACCTGTTTTTTTTTTTGTTTTTTTTTTGCATTTGAAGATAAACACTATTGTTCTAGTATCTTGGCTATATTAAATTAGAACATCTGTTACATGAATTGTTTTTTTTTGTTTTTTTTTCATACATACTATTTACTACATTTGAGGCATATCTTACTAGTTTCTAGACGACGGTGGCCCCATGGGAGCGTGTGAATCCCACATTTCAGAACGCACCTCTTGTCGTCGTTGGGATCCAGGGCAACCTTTCTCACCTGGTTGGTTGTCAACACATGGTCGACACTCTGGATGCGCTGCTCCACTCCTGGAATTGACGTCCTAGTTTGAAGGGTTTTGACGTAATCCTCGAACTTGAGGTACTCTTGGACGACCTGCCTGCCCACACCCTTAGCCTTTTTCGTGATGGATCCTTCTGCCCGAATAGCATAGGCCTTGGCGCGAAGACCTGCAAACTCGAGAATTACATCACCGTCCTTCTCGTCTTTGAGTTTGCCAGGCACCTTCTTGTTGCGGGCCAGGATACCGTACTTGTTTTGCTGGGGATAGCCCGAGGTGTCGAAGAGGTTAACCAAAGATGGAACTGTGGCTATATCCCCGTACGCGTCGTCCGTGCGAACGTGGTACACCAAGCTGTCCGTGTCCGTGTAGAGTAGGCTGATATTATCGTTATAGTGCTGGCGTAGTTCCCCATAATATATTTGAAACATGTGCAGCTTGCTCTGGTCTAATACTGAGGCGCCAACATAAATTGGCTTGTTGAGCATCACCTCGCTCTTCCTCATATGCACCACAGCAAGCTGTTCATTATAAATGGTCCTCGATTTGAATAACGGGTTTGCTACTAGCCTGCGACATTGTGTTTTGTTTGATATTAGCCTCACATCTACACGATTCCGTACATTCTCCATGGTTTTCCCGAACACCGCATTGTTCATGAGCTTGAAGAAATCCTTATCAAGCTCGGACGTGGCTGCGGTGCGGTGTTTGGTGTTGACTTCAATATATGGACGCAACCACGGAGAATGCTCGAACTTGAGGATGCGGTGAACTGCGTGGACCGTGACCCCTCGCTGCATCAACCACCGGAGATTCTGGTAGTGCAGGACGTAATTCTTCTTGGGTTCGAAATCCATGACGAGCTTCGTCTGGTTGGAATCGGGTGGACACTTGAACTCGGGTCCAGGGGGAAGATCGCAGAACAAATCCTGCAGCTTCTCGGAGAATTGCAGATCGACCTCGGCGAAGAACCCATGTTCTGAATCGTCGAAACCTTCAACGTCAAAGTTGGAGGGGTCAGCCCACTCGAAGCCTCTAAAGGGGAGTGGCTGCATCATGGAGTGTCCGTAGAGGTTATTGACGTCCGTGTACATGAAGTAGCTGGACGGTTGTGAGGGGTCGTAGCCGGTGGCCATGTGGTGATTGTAGGCGCGCGAGTGTCGCTGCGACACCTGGACCATGCCACCCCGGATAGCGCGTTCCACAAACAGCACCATGTCATAATCGGAAAGAAGCTCCAGCTCGATCTTCGTCACCAGAAACATGGCTGACCATGCCAGTCCGGGGAGACTATAGAAGTAGGCGGGGTCCAGCTGGTAGATCTTCATTGCGGTCGCACGGAACGTCTGGAACACGTCGGCGAGGAGCGTCACATCAAGTCTGAGGTAGGCGTCGTGGTAGTCCCCGAGAGTTCGACAGCCCAGCTCGCGCCACATGGACTGGGCATGGTGATATTCTTCGTCGGTGATGTTCGAGCCTCGTAGCTGACTGTAGAACTTCGCCTGGGGAGGTAGCGACGTCTCCGCGAACTTGGAAGGGTCTGTGATGTATTCGTAGGGATAGACCCCCTTACGCTTGAAGAGGCCGGCGTCCAAGTTCGGAAAGTTTCCGGAGGTAATGAGCATTTGCTCGTCGCTAAGCTTCCCTGCGAGAGCATCGAGGCTTGCTGGGAGGAACCTCAGGGAGTCGAGGAAGCGAAGCTCGACGGTAGAGCGTGATCCTGGGATTCGAACCCACTTGCTCAAGCTAATGTAACGCTCCTCGTTCTGCGCCAGGACGTTGATTCGCATGTCGTCGTACCCAAAGTGAGGCACCAGATGGTGGAAGTCGTATCCCGAGCCATTGTGAAAAAACACAGGGGTGAAGCGCGGGTCCCGGGTCATGAGGTTGCATCCGTTGCACCAAGGACCAACGTACCTACCGTTAAAGTGATCGTGGTGTTGGACTTTACGGTTGTTGGCGGTGTACTCCTTGACGCAGACAGGGCAAGCGATGGCCTCGTCGTGTCTACGTTGATCGTCGGGGGACAGTGGGAGCATAGACTTGGGGGCCAACAGTACCTTCCCTATCTCGATGGCCTCGACAACCATCCTCTCGAGGAAGTGTTTGGCTGCGTCGGGGCCACGGTACACGTAGGGCTCGGGGGCGATGTGCTGGTCACGTCGCACCACAACGTATGCGAAACTGGATGCCTCGTGGAGTTGGTAAGGAGTGGTGGAGGAAACTTCGGGATCTGGATCGCAAGTGGACAGGGGTTTGAGGAAGGCCTCGAAATCCGCGATGATGATAGCGGGATGCTCCACCATGGCACCGTGCATGCGGAAACGCTCCACAGTGCCAGGTTGGGGCAAGACTGCCACCCCAGGCTCGTTGGCATTGCAATAAAGTTTGTGGCGAGCAAGCTTCTCGACAGCGATGTTGGGACCTCTGATGCGCTGGTAATCCTGCTGTTCTTGATTATGAAATGTAGACAAGCACCTGCGACAAACTTCTATGTGGGTTTTGTCTTTGCTCCGTTGGCTCGAAACAAGCCGAGAGAGAGAGCGAATGAGGGTGTAATGGTGATGGGTCTCGTCCTTGATGAGCAGAAGGTGAATTTCCTGCGCATCATCGTCGTCTACGTCGCTCACCCGGATGGGGTACAGTCATGGAAAAAAGTTCTTCCCCATAAGGCTTTAATAGGAGCAAGTAATGCAGGAGGGTAGGCAACACATATTGCACCCTTCGATGATCGGGTGATTTTGCCTGTCTTAACACCGAGAAATGTCTTCCACGCGAAGGTCAACATGGCAGGAAAGCAAAGAGGGTCACGTGGCTATTGGTTACGTGGAGTGTTGTGCTTCTCCACGTCCCCAGTTCTTGATCCACATTGCAGAAAAAGTAGAGCTGCGTGCAATATATGAAAATAGGTTGTTTTCAACTACACGCTTAATTATGATTTTCCCAATTGTAAATCTATCACACGTGTCTCCCGATTTAGTCGGGACAGTCTTTTACTTTGAATTCCTGTTTGTCATAGGCGTAACTTGACGGGACCAGAAAGGGCATTTGTAACCCCCCCCCCCAAAATCAGGTTTCTTAAAGCTGCTAAAACAGGAATTAAATACTATGATTTGACGCGTCCAAAAAAAGTATTATATTGAAAGATTTTTCCCAAATACGTAGATAGCAATTTAATACTTTGAAAGTGTCTCAGATTTGTTTATTATGTCACATCTTAGTGTGGCACAGGTCTACTACAAAAGTGGAATTTCGTAACAGAAATATGAACCCACTCCTTTTATTTCGTAGCCGATTTCATCTTGAAACTGAAATTAAGAATATTAGTTAACAATGTCATTGGTAAACAATAAAAAAAATGTGTTAGACCCAATTCTTTAATACCTTATCATAATCTTTATCGCAAGTTTAAATTTTGTTGTAAGTCCACTTTATGCAAAAAAAAAAAGGTAAAGTTCTCACCTGTGCTTAGCGCTACGCCATGAAATCGTATAGGGGTTGTGGGGGTAACGCCCCACACTTTCTTGATTCGTTCGTGAGTGGGGGTGATGTGATCAGCATCACGCCGCCCCACACTTTCTTGATTCGTTCGTGAGTGTGGGTGATGTGATCAGCATCACGCCCCTTACCGCCTTTACCCCCAGGGTTTCCCCCAGGTACCCATGTCATTCGACGCTGGGTGGGCCCCGGGGTCGCTTCCAACGTTAGAAAAGTTCCCGGGCTTGAACCGGCCGGGGATCGAACCCGGGGCCTATAGCATGGTAGTCAGACGCGTTACGGACTGAGTCACCGGCACAGATAGACTAATCTGAAATGCATACAGTTTAAAGTGGGATCCGAACCACTATGTGCGATCACCTGGTATCGTACCCGAGACCCCTTGATTACAAGGCCTTACCACTACGCCATCAGTGAGGCGCACACAACTTTGTATTTCGACCTTTTTAAACCTATATGTATCATATAAGAGGTTGTTTAACGTTGCTATGCCTCTATGGATTATATTTAGCCAGTATTCGAGCACATAGCGTCAGGTTTCATAGAATATAAGCTTCTCTTGCATGTTTATGGTTTCCTGTCTGCAGTAGAAAAACTGGCAGGTTCCCATTGCTTTTCTTTCAATAGTCTTCCAATGGTTGCATATCATATCACTCAAATTTGATTCATTCGTTGCGAACACAATCCCCGATGGCGGAGTGGGATCGTGGGTGCCTTGTAATTAAGGGATCCCGGGTTCGATACTCGGTGGAGGAACATAGTGGTTCGGATCCCCCTTTAAACTGTAGGTCCATTCACGATTAGCCTAACAGGACATAAAGTGGACTTAAGACACCAAATCAAGCAACCAACACAATCCCGTTATTGTCAAGATTATCGAATCCAGAACCTTCGTCGCGAATAACATAAGCAGGAAGACAACGTGAAATAACCGAACAGAAACAGAACCTAAAACCTACATCGGATAGATTGAATTAAGTCGACGATACAGCACGGGTTCTGAAATGAAAAAGAATACGAAAGTTGAAGGACCTCTATACGCACCCACTTTTCCTCCACTCAATGGGGAAGATATCCTTCTAGCTGAGAAGCCTTTACGTAGGAGTGGCCTGAGGGAACTTCAAGGCCACGACGATAAAGTGCAATGACGGGACCAAAACATACGTCAGATAGCTGTGTTCCTCCTTATTTCGTACGCCATTGATAACTGGAACACGTGACCTCGTCTTTGGTAGAGCAGAAGCCTGCTTGCTTGCCACCACCCTTTAGTTGAGTGACCTTCGCCCGTAGTCAGCATGAGTGAATGACTCACCATATACTTGTCTGTGAGGCTACACAAGAATAGATATTTCGTTAGTGGCTGAAAGTATTGTTTCATCTGCAGTTATATCAGTTAACATTTCAATAGTTTCCTAATGGTTACGTTAGTGATAAACATGTAAATTAGTTCTCGAGAGTGAACGTTTTATCTATTTGAACGGGGGATTTTTATACAGCCTGCATGTATTATTTTTTCCTGAAACAAGAAGAAATTCGAAGACGCAAAAAGAGTTGTATAAGAGTAGTTAACAAAAGGAAAAAAGAAGAAGAAATCGAAAATGTAAATGCTGAAATAAATTATGGTAGAGATCGAGTGAATAACATTTTGTCATGGGGCCTCCTCGATGGCGTAGTGATAACGTCGTCGCCTTGTAATCAGTGGATCCCGGGTTTGATACACGGTGGATGCACATAGTGGTTAGTATCCCACTTTAAACTGAAGGTCGAGTCCAGATTAGCATATCTGTGCACCAAACCAAAACTAAGAAAGAAATTATCACAGTGTAAGAAAATTTCATGTTCAACCAGATACGAAACAAAAGGGAATAATATATTGCAGGTTGGAGTTCACATCTGTAGCATCTAACCAGCACAATTATGAATCGCAACATATCGTATCAGATCCATTTTTATTATACATGTATGATAATATAAGGGAAGTAGAGGAAAGAGAAAACCAAGCGAAACACGGACGCCTTCTCCAGAATTTCAAATCTCGTTACGTAAGGTTCTGGGTTGGAGTCCCGAACAGGCATGACTTTCTTGTTCTTGCCCTTTTATCTGCTTCATTTCATCATAATTCATCGTTATGGTTTACCTGCAGGGTAATAATTGCCAATACAAAGCCAATGACAAACAGAACAACTCGATTACGGAGGTGCCAAGAAGAAACGAGACTTGACAGTTTCTCCGTCTCTCGGTTTGTCGAATTGAAAATTGCTCTCCCGTTCTCGGTCTCGATTAGTTAAATATAGAAATCGAAAATGTATGTGAATGAATATACATGTATTTTATATATTCCGGTTTTGTAGGAGATTTCGTGAGAGATGAAGTAAGTACTCTTCCATCGTATTTATTTTTATAATTTTTATTCCCTGTTCGATGATCGCGACGATAAGGACGAGTGACCATTACATGAAATTGATGACGAAATAGTCAAACACCCCCGACAAGGGCGGTACTCAAACCCGGGAACTTTGGCGACGATATCGAATGTCAATCACTTAATGAGCTTGACCACCGAGCCTGCTTAATGTTGTTTCTGTCAGGTAATTCGTAATAACTATCATTTGCTTCATAATTTATCTTATTGTTGTGTTTAACCTGAATTCAAAGAATTAGTTGAAAGGCAAAAATGCAAGATTGAATGTCTCTGATGTTACTTCGTGCCGAATAATATGACGTGGTATTATGATATGAATTTATTAATCGTATAATATGCCTATTCATTCCATTGATTGATCCCAATTGAGCACACAAAATATGCTATAATGTCCACTCCATGGAGGAGTGGTTAGCACAGCGCGCTACGATGCCATGGGTCCCTGGTTAGAATCTCGACTTGGGCGTGGGTGTCCTTGGTAAGTGTCCCTTCATCAATTTCATCACAGCATCACTCATCTTCATCGTCGCTATTTGCCAAAAGTGAAAGAATAGCAAATCTAAATAACAAACATCCAATCAAATCGAACATCTCTACCGATTTAATTCTATACGGTACCGAATTCCCACTTTATTACTGCATCTTAAGTCATTTTACAGCATCTCAATTGTTTTCCGATTCGAAAACATTTGGAATGTTGTTTTGTGCAGTTGATTGTGCATTGTTTCGTTGTTTGGATTGTTTAATTAACGTCGCATTAATTAGTTTTAGACCAATCGTGACGGGGGAAGCAAGAGCACAAAGGAAGCGAAAAAGACAAGGAAGAGACCACGGCTTTCTTTAAAGATAGCATCCCGTGAATACAACTCAAGTGACTGCAGAATATTATGAATAAAATTTATTTCGCTTTTTCCTTTTATTTCTATTTCAGTTATTTTACTTCGCTTTTCTTCTACCACTCACGTTACTCGTGTCGGTGAGGAAGAATTATAAACTCGTGAAATGGACGATGGTACAAAAAAATATATGCCTCTCCCACGGTTCGAAACTGTCAGTACAAAATATTGTCTTATTTTTAAAATTTACGGGCAAATATGGTTTGTCACGTAGCAATTTTCGCTTATCTCTTTCTCAAGGGGTTCCATTGCCTCTCTGATGTCGTAGTGGTAACGTCTTCGCCATGTAATGAAAGGCTTCCGAATTCAATACCAAATAGAGAGGCATTTGGTTCGGATCCCATTTTAATCTGTAGGTCCAGTGCATGAACTGGACTTAAACAATTAACGTGTGGCATGTTGTCTGTGATGAGAACCATCATTTCAGCGAACCTTCTTGACAATGACTCTAATATCACTTGAAAGAATAGTATTTCCTTACGAGTAGCTCTTGTCAAGAAACCAGTTCCTGAAATTTTCTTCTGGAGGCATCGTAGCACCCAGCTGTTTGTTGTGGCTGGGGCACGAGTCATGTGACTCATGCTATCAAAGCTCAATCCTTCCCGAGAACTCAGAATCATCAGGCAAACTTAAGCGAATATTTTGTTATTTGGGTTGCATAAACAACAGGCTTAAGACGTTACGAAATTCTACGTCCCGTGGCCCAGGTATTTTTTTCTAAGACTGTACACCACATTTTTGTTCTCGGTGAGGCCGTAAACGTTGATGGCCAACCGAGGGTTGTGTGTACGGGCCTCGAACTTGCGAATGTCCGGGACCTCCACCGGGTAGTCGATCCCAGCCATGGCATCTTCCAGTTCCAACTCGTACTGCATGTAGTGGGTAACGCGTTTTGGATTATTTTTTGGCTCGACCGGGTGCAAAGCTGCAAGCACACACCATACGAAGCACTTGGCGTCACTGTTCTGAATGTTCAGGACGGCCTTTTTTGCCGCAATGGTAGGTGGTAAGGGGACGTAGCTGGAGGCGGAGAGAGGCACAAACTTGCAAAGTTTGATGAACAGTTCGTGAGGATCGCCACACAGTGAACCCCCCGAGCCCTTAGCTTGATGTTCCTCCTGCTTTGCCACCAGCTCCTCGGCAAACTTGTTGTAGATGACCTCGAGGTTGTCGACATCCGCCAGATGCAGCGTCTTCGCCTTGGTGTTGTGGCAGAAGCTGTAAATTTCATCAGACGGCTTCTTGTACTGGCAACGTAGCGATGCGTAGAATTTAGTGGAGGGGTGCGTAGCCAGCGCATTACAAAGAATAGAAACTATCTCTGCTCGCTTCTCCTCTAAAAAGCTACGCACGTCGCATGAGCCCTCCGAAGTGAGGACAAAGTCCTCTAGCAACCGCTCGAAAGCAGATTGGTTCGCTTTCGCCACGGTCTTGACGCGTTTGGCGGATGGTGGCGAGTCGGTTTTCGCTTTCCTCTTGGTCGAGCTGGTCGACGGTTGTGGAACAGGTGCTCCGACGACGACTTTGCATGATGTTATATGCCTTTTTAAATTATTAATAGTAATATGTTTGTCGCACCTAGGACATGGTTTTGTAGCGGTCACACGCTTACCAGGTGCGCAGGTACGACAGTGCCTTTGGAAATGTTTAGTTGAAACACCAGTTTCACAAGTGGGACAAATTTTTACCAATTGCATCTTGTTGAAAAAAAAATATTTGTGGGGTATGTTATTTTATATATATAGTAGAGTGCCACAAAATAAATGCTGTGCAATAAAAAAATCTTCGATGGCTAATTCGCTATAATGAAAATATTTGTGGGGGTATGTTATTTTATATATATAGTAGAGTGCCACAAAATAAATGTTGTGCAATAAAAAACCTTGGAAGGCTAATTCGCGATGGTGCTGGGTTTGGTGTGAGTGTGCTATTTATGTATATGCTACTTCTTGCTTCTTAATGAATCCTGTAAATAATTGAAGAAAAAAGTAATTAAGCTTGTGTATAGAAAACACAAAAATATTATGTGTACATAATTCTACCAAACAAACTTTTTTTTTTCTAACCCTCAGCCCTCTTGGCGTATGAAGTATAAAGTTATTTTAAGGTCGTTATTTGTGGGGGTATGTTTATAGTATTCGTCGAGCAATAGCAGATAGAACAAGAATCGTTTTCCTACAACCCATAGTTTATGAATTACAAAACATCTTAGAAATTATATCTTGAAATTTTAATCCAAAATAACTCGAAAACAGTAGGCACTAGTCATCATCCCTCCAATAGGTTGTAGAGTACTTCTAATTTTGTATCGAATGCTATTAAAATTTTAGAATTAGGGTAAAAACTAAGTCGGCAAATCAAGTTTCTCAAAAAATAAAAAAAATATCTGTATTTCCGAAACTTGATGGGGTGGAATCGATTTTATTTGCTAGTCAAATAGTTCTCGTCGAATCCTATCCAACAAACCTAAAATCATCATCCTAGCTCAATTAGGAGCCGAGAAAATCAATGTCTTGGAAAACGTCTTAAGATTTTTGTCTTAAGAAAATTTTCTTGACAGACCGGAAGTAACATCTTGAGATACCGGAAGTCGACTTTCTTAAAGATTAAGATATTTGTCTTAAGACGTTTTCCAAGACGTTGATTTTCTTGGTTCCTATGGGGCCTAGAACCATGTAACTTTGATCTATGTATATACCAGTACTTGCCCGACCCTGTGGCCGAGTGGTTAGCACATCTCGCTGTGACGCCAAGGGCCCCGGGTTCGAATCCCGGTCGGGCTTGGTTGTTTGTGAATATCCATTTCATCACTCATCCCCAATCTTCGCAAATTAGCCAAGAGGCACAAAACGCGAAGTAAAATAAACTAAATCAATCAATCAATCAATATATCAGTACTTTTCCTACATGTTCACTCACCTTACAACCCACCCGATCAAAAAAAATAAAATTTACCCCCTGCGCGCATGCGCACATGTATAAATTTAAAATATAGGCTCGATATTGAAACAAAATATTATTTTTTTTTCCTCCTCTCCTCTCTCTCTGGCCAAGATTGCAAATAATTGCAGGAATAATAATACCATGATATTTTAGACTGTAGGTCCAGGTCACCCGAACCAGACAACATTTAAGTTAGTGTTTTTTTTAAGTCCACTTTATGTGCAGTAAGGCTAATCGGGACTAGACCTACAGAGTTTTTAAAGTGTTATCCGAACCACTTGTGCCTCCAGCGGGTATCGAACCCTTGAATACAAGCCTACCACTACACCATAGGGGAGGCCCCCAGACGACATATTTGCACTACATCAAGCTAAAATAAATTCATCTCTGTGCATATGGGAAGTCCAATACATAGTTGGTAATATGTGATGTGATCAGCACCAAACATTTAATTTTTTATGTATGTCCGTGTTTGCCCGACCCTGTGGCCGAGTGGTTAGCACATCGTGTTGCGACGCCAAGAGCCCCGGGTTCGAATCCCGGTCGGGTATGGTTGTTTGTGAATGTCCATTTCATCACTCATCCCCAATCTTCGCAAATTAGCCAAGAGGTACAAAACGTGAAGTAAAATAAACTAAATCAATCATTAAGTTCCGTGTTGCAATCATGAAATTAAATTTTAATTAACTTTTTTTTCCTATCCATCTCTCAAATCTATATAGCCTGTTCATATTTGGCATGTCGGCCATTTTGTTTACGTAGCAAAAAAAAATCTCAAGCCATATTTTTTTGCGAATGCTCGTTGTAGCCATAAGTATAATTGGATATAATTGCCGGATTTTATTTAATTTTAGGTTTAAAATCAATAAGTGTACATAAAAAAAAAAACTAAATATTTTAAATAAATGAGATTCAAATAACTATGTACTTCCACTAGCCTTTGCGATGGCGCAGCGGTAGCCTTGTAATCAAGGGTTCGATACCCGCACAAGTGGTTCTTGAAACTGTAGGTCCAGTCCCGATTAGCCTTACTGCGCATAAAGTGGACTTAAAACATTAAATCAATCAGTACTTCCACTAGCCTCTGCGATGGCGCAGCGATAGCCTTGTAATCAAGGGTTCGATACCCGCACAAGTGGTTCTTGAAACTGTAGGCCCAGTCCCGATTAGCCTTACTGTGCATAAAATGGACTTAAAAAAACACCAACTCAATCAATCAATCAGTACTTCCACTAGATATCAAAAACACGCAACTCTCCTCTATTTTTTTCTTGCCTTCCTCTAACAATTTAACACATTTATTTTTTTTGAAATATGCCCCGCACACATATTTCCTACCTACCAACAACGGCACACAGAAAAAAAAGATATTCCAGCTACCAAGATGCATGCTTCAAATATATAAAAGCAGAGAGAGACATGAAACACCTTCTATATTCTCTCTCTTTTTGCATGTTTTGTGAGTATATTTTCTTCCACAATACATAAGAGCTGGTTGGTTTTTCAGGAAGTTACCTTCCTTCCACAATCTCTTATATCTGTTTGGCTCGTTTCAAGAATCAACTCACAAAAGCAATGCCATACTTATAAATCAAAGCCAACTCATGCAAGCTAAGAAACAAAGTTACTTACTTTCGGAAACTCCTGCGGAAATGCTCTTCACGGCCGTTCAAAATGAAAGAGAACTTTCTACACTAGCGCTTTAAGTTTTATACGGTTTTCTAATGAGGTTAAAACTAAAATGGCAGCCAACGCAACGTGGACCAATAGAAATCCGAGACAATCTTCTCTAGAACATTCTTCTTCCCCTACATTTCAGCCACATCATTTTGCGAGTTCGAAAATTCACAAGTTAATGCATCGCATCGCATCACTGCTACCTATGCTGCTAACTGACGTCACTATTTCTCAACAGTTGCCAGACCTGATGTTAACAACCTGCTGTAACCTAACAAAACAAATTGTATACGTCAGTAGGAAATTCCATTGTTCGGCTATTGAAAAAAACAAAAAAACAAGGAAGTATAACTTCCGTCGTCCCAAGACCTACGTATTGTTGAATTTGTGCCATTGTGTGAACGTTGATAGTACACGCAGAGAGAGGGAACAAAATTGTCGTTTTTCTAGATATCCACAGGCAAAAGCGTAATATTTTGTTTGTTTGCTTGCGTCACAATACAGGCGCGCGCGCGCGCGTGTGCGACACATCGTTCCCGAAAGAGGTTTACAAAGGTCACGATATATAAACATTTGGTCCCAGAGTTGGAAAATTACAATAAGGTGCATTCATCCTTCAAAAATAAGAGAGTGCATTATTTACTCATCACGCTGTGTCGGCGCAACGAATAAAAACGCGGAACGTGGAGAGAAAGTGAGGTTTACAAAGGCCACGATATATAAACATTTGGTCCCAGAGTTGGAAAATTACGATAAGGTGCATTCATTCTCAAAAATAAGAGAGTGCATTATTTACTCATCACGCTGTGTCAGCGCAACAAATAAATGCGCGGAACGTGGAGAGAAAATAAGTTTTTTTTTTTTTTTCAGATTTTGGTGAACCTCAATTAATAAAAATGAGTTTTTTTGAGATTTTGGTGAACCCCAAATGAGTAAAGTGAGTTTTTGATGTTTTGGTGCTGTTTTCTTCGCTGTGAAACATCGTTAGCGCAATAAATGAGGCACGGAACGTGGAGAGAAAGTGAGTTTTTGAGGGTTTTTTGAACCCCACTTGATGACGTTGAACCCGTGCACCTGTACTACTCACGCCTATGGTATAGAATAGAATAGAATTGAATATAGGTTTATTTCAGTATAAACCCTTGCGGTTGTACACACATATCCATACATCCATTAAGGTTTGTTTTCCTCTTCTTCTTTTATCCACCCATAACCCCTCTACTTATTCCCTCACATGTTGAACTTTACCTTTCCTACTAATTGTGGGTTCTTCTCTCACTGCAATATATCAACCTGTTTCATTTTTCTCATAATTTTACACTTTTAGCACTAGTTATTATATTGTCAAAAATAAGCTTTCTGCACAACACTCTCAGGCACTTTCACTTCCGTCCCTCAACCTATTCGCTCTTTTTGTCCAGACGTAATGTAGGAAGGTTCCCAGGTCCCTTATTTGAGTTTCCTCCCTTCCAGCCCTTTCCCTCCCCGTAATGGCCCTCATTAGCCCCTCCATTTTTGATTCGCTCATATCCCTTATGCATTTCCGTGTAGCCTCTGCCGTTTCTTTGCACTTGAGGAAAATGTGGAATTTCGTCTCGTCTTCCCCACACATTGGGCATTCTGCACTCCCGTCGTCTCTCACGCGCTTGTGCCCACCCCCCTAGCCTGCCATACCCGTCCTGTCACTCGCTCCGCACACGTCTACGTATTCTTGCCTTCCCCATTGCCTATCCCCATCCACGATTTGTGCCGTAATTAAAGATACTGTTCCCGCACATTCTGCCAAAATGTTTTGTTTGCTGATGTCCTCCTATCTGTCTCGCATGATCCCCATTTCCTGCATGCCCGCCCTCCCCTCGACTCCTTCTTCCCAAATCCACCCCAGCTCTATGGCGTAGGAGTTCCTTCTTTATCATTGTTGCCCATTCCTTTACGTCAATGTTCTGCGCTTGTATCGCGAGTTTTTTTAGGTTTCCATCCCCCATATTTCGCAGTCTTGCCCAATATTTGAAACCTCTCATTTTTGTATCTACTTCCTCCCTATACTTTCCCATTTCCCTAAGAACCCCGCACGTTGTCGTACCCCTTCCCACCCCCAGAACTTGCTTTACAAAGTTTGCTTGTACGCAGTTTACCATTTCTGTTGTCCCCCAGATCCACAGTTCGACACCATAGAATAATGTGGCCTTGGCTGTAGCTTCGTATACTCCCTCGAGCGTTCTGGTTGGTATATTAGGAACTTTGTACTTTAATTTTTTTTAGTCTTACCCAGCGCGTACATAGCTTTGCTTCGCTTCTTTGTGCCTGTCTTGTCCACTTACCCGACATTTTGTCATGACCATACCCAAGTAATCGTACTGTTTTACCCTCTCTAGTTATTTCCCCCCATATTCCCATTGTTCTTCCCTACCGAATACGTACCCATTCTTAAACACCATGACTTTCGTTTTCGTAATATTAACTCGGAGAGCCCATTTCTCGCAGTACATATTCAACCCATCTAACCCTTCCTGTAGCCCTTTTATTGTGCTAGAAATTACCACCAGATCGTCCGCGTACAGTATTAGTGGTATTTTTGTGTCCGCGATCGACGGAGGTTGCGTATCCTTCTGTGATAGTTCTTCTACCATATCATTAATAAATAAAATGAATAAAAGTGGGGAGAGTACGCAGCCTTGTTTCACCCCCCGTACCGATTCATCTGATCCCGTCACTTCCCCATTCCCATATTTAACGCAAAACTCTACCTGTTCATAGGTGGCCTGGAGAGCCTTTAGCATTTTGGCAGACAGCCCCACCCCATTACTTGGTCCACAACATTTTCCTGTCAACTGTGTCAAACGGCTTTTCAAAATCTACATAACAACAATATAATTTCCCCTTTTCCCCCAGCTTTTGCTGTATTAATGTTTGTAACAGAAGTACCTATATTATCAATGAATTGGATTTCTTTTCTGAATCTTGCTTGCACGGGTGAAAAAACATCAAACATTTCACACCAGTTTTGTAGACGCCGGTACAGAATTTTGTAGCATACTTTACTCATTGCCTACAACAATGATACCCCCCCGTAGCTGTTTGGATTCCCTTTATCCCCTTTCCCTTTGTAAATTGGGCAGATTGTTGTCTTCGACCATTTTCCCGGGAAGAGTCCCTTCTGGAATAGCCCGTTCATTATTTCCCTGCCAATTTTTGCCATTTGTGGATTTTTGTTCATGGCCTTTATGATCTCCAGACTTAAACCGTCCCCTCCCGCAGCTTCCGTTTTTTAGTGTGCTTACTGCCGATGTGTATTCACATTCCGTTATTTCCCCGTCTAAAACTGGGACAAATGTGCCCAGTTAATTGCCACCGCCCTCGAGTAAGTTCCTCGGTCCCTTTTTTCCTCCCCTAATTTCCTTGAAATGTTCTTCCCACGCTCTAGGTGAAATTTTTGAATCGTTATATTCTCTACCCTGCAGGTTACGAATTATTTACCGTAGTAGTCTTGTATTTTCCTCTTTTATCATATTTACCCTTTCTTCCCCCCATTTGTAGTGTTGCAGCACCCTGAAATTCAAAACCAATCAGCCATTTGCATATTTTTCAAATCCTTTATCTCTCCCATTCTTGAATACCCCATCTAGACTATGACTTCTAAAACTAATCTTTCCAGGATTGATTCTGTCCTCGGCATTTTCCTCGCAATTGCTCGCCATAGAATTCCTTCTCTCAGACATCTCCATAAAACAGATATTATGTCTATTTTGAAGATCCAGTCACCACACACTCGTCACGAACTAGCAGACATGAAATTTTTGCATAAAATCATTAATGGCAAAATTAAAACCGAATTCCTTGTCAATCAATTTCATCTACAAGTACCCTCACGGCCAACCCGCAACGTAAAGCTCTTTCACATTTCCGCTACAAGGCTCTCTCTCATACAGCGGTCTCTTTACTATAGGCTCCCCCACTTATATAATAACATGACTCTAAATATTGATATTTTCTTGCCAGAACACAGTTTCCGATAATCGCTAAGAATGTACGTGTAACAATTTATTTTTTTCGTCTGCCATCTTGTATTGTCTTGTTTTGTTGTTGATATTTTTATTTTTATTATTGTTTTTCTTTTCTTCTTGTTGCTACAGTTTCAGTATAAAATGGTCTTTCAGTACTGTATCTGAAACTTTAATTAAATAAATAAATATAGCTTGCGTTCTGCCACGTAAGTTAATGTATTTGCTAAGTTGCTGCTTGCTTTGAATTTTTTCAGTGCTTGTGTCATTTCGTTTTTCTGCAGTTTACATGCTTCGTTGTACCACCCTTCTATCACCATAAGAACTGTTTAGTAGTAACTTCTTTCTCAATAAGGCAGTTAAAAAAGTTAGGATTACACCACGATGTGGCAACCGCGCATTCTTAAGTGCTGCTTCTCTGTGCCTCATTCGCTCCTCGCTGTCTAGCGGACGATATCGTCCTCGTTTCTGATTGGCACAGATCTTACATATCATCTATTGCCTAATACAGTATAGCAATATTCGAAACTTTTTGTGAGGAATGTATTATTAGCTTTCTCCCCTCCTCTCTTACACACACACATTTATCTATTAGTTCTCTCCATTCCACTATTTATTACTTTCTCTCTATTTCTACCCTCGTTCATTCTCTTTTTCCTTCCCTGCGCATGCGTTTCTAACTGCTTCTGAACATTTCTCATGCATGCCGATTTGGTGGACTACACACCACCTCCCTCCCACATGGCGACGCACCTGCAATGCCAATGTATCCATTATTTATGAAGATCTTTTCGTTCATATGTATCCGCTCCCAGATCTTCTAAATTTTTGTTGAACCTCTGCTGTCTTCTGCTTTCTCTCTTTGCTTTCCGAGAAAAGGCAGGGGGAAGGAATTTAAGGATTTTCGTTATCTCCGACGTTCTTTTGTTTCAGAAATCAATCATCCTCTTCGAAATACAGCTCGCTGCACTTCTTCCCCCCTGTTAAGAGTATTCTTTGAGCTCGAGTCGGCTGCGAAAATCCTGTTACGTGAAAACGAAGAACAATTGAATAACGGGGAAGCGAAAACTAAGGAATCTGAAAGGCAATGAATGTGTGGTTGGGTAGACGTCTTCCAGAGGGCGTCGCTTCCAAGGAGAAAACAAATGAAAAGCTTTCGAAGGATTCTCTTCGTAGTCAGTGTTGCTAAGAGGATTAATGTGTTTGTTTCGTAGGGATTTAAACTGAAGATGGGTAGCAAAGATTAATTTTGCTGCGGTGTTGATAAAATACATGATGATGTGTAGGTAAAACCACGGTTGTTAAAAGCCCAGAAACCGATGAACTCTAATGGGTTCTATTGGGTTCCGGTCCTTAGCTTGAACCTTATTTTAACTGATACATAAACAATGTTCCTGGACCGAATTGAAATACTTTAAACATAAAATGGTTCTTTACGGTCCAGAACACATTTACGCTTGCTGATTCACTCTCCCGGACCCGAATTGAATTTATTTAAAATTCCTTTACCTTCAACAACCTTGGGTAAAAAAAAACGCTTTTCATGCCTGCTTTCCGAAACGTTTGAATTAGTCCGGCTTTAGACGAAAGCATTTCATTTAGCATTTTTGCTGCCATAAATCCTATGTAAAAGCTTCCAAAAATCTTATAATAGATAGTACTTTACACGCAAGCATTTCATGTAACTTTCGGCTAGCTTTTGCGATTACAATGCATAACATATACAGCATGAAAGGCACGTCGAGTTACACCATATATGGCGAGTGCGGTGTTTACAATTGAAAATACTAAAATATTATTCCATACGTGTACAGTAAACGTTGTAAAGTATATATTTAATCAGTGCCATGCTTCTCTACCTAATACCATTTAATACGAAGCGTAATTCTGCTCGGTTGAATAATTATCGTGTTTTAAAAATGTGAAGTGATACGTTGCTTACATCTCACGCGGCCGCCATTACAACTGCGCTCGTGATCTAGAGGTCGCTTCCGATTGGTTACGCTACGAAAAATGCTACGGACCGAGCCTATCCTTGAGAAGTGCCATGAAATATGCCATGGCATCTGAAATGCCATAAGATTTCTCGCTTTACACGGTTGCATTTTGGTCATGGCATAAATGTTAAGAAAAGTGCTAACAAAAATGATTCATTTAAAGCGGGTGTTAGAGTTTAAAGTCAGTGTAGACAACTGTGGCGCGTTCGATCAAGGGGATTTCACATCGAACTGACAAGTGACATGTGTCACTGGGGTTTCACACCAGAGTGCCGCTTTGGAAAAAATCAAAGAGCTTAATTGCAATCCTGATATACTGGCAGGTGACCTTGGGAGTTATTTCTGTGTCAATCGCCTTCACGTGGGTGGTTGTCAGAATATCAGTTGCGATGTGAACGTTCTAGAAACAACATCGCCTCCCTTGAGACGACATTCCAAAAATATCTGCTCCCTCTGATTTTGATTTGGCTCGTCTTACTTCGCCTTTCTGCCTCCTTTGGCTGATCGGGAAGATGAGGACGAGTGAGGATGTGATGAGATCGATGAAAGGGTATTCACAAAGAACACCCTTGCCTAGGCCGGGATTCGAACCGAGGATCCCTGGCGTCGGTCGGCTATCTAGAGACAATGTTCTATGAAAAACGATTATATTGTTGACAACCGCATGCATTTAAATATGGCTCGAAATGGAAATTTTCACGTAACACCATTAACGTGGTGTTGTCTTTTTCGGCTGCGGATTGGACACAGCCGTCTCATTCATGGTCATTTGCTGCAAGGGTTGGACACTCCAACGTGTTGTGTGTGTAATGTTCCTTCCCAACGATTTATGTTGCGAAACGATGACAGTGTTAGCTTTCTCTGAGGAAGATTTTTAGAGTGTCCTTACCAGGGTTGCCCACAGGGGGGATTCATGACGCGCTTGCGTCATGGGAATTTTTTTTTGGGGGGGGGCAAAATATTATAGCTTAGCTACCATATCTTCACACAAAAATGAGGGAATCATTTCGTTTGATTGATTTATTTATTTTTAGTTATGGTTATTATATGTTCAACATCTACCTAGGTGAGCCGTGCTTTTTCATTCTTTATTCTATTAATTCCAACTGCAAAGAAAGGTTTCGAATGTCACGCGCCTTTCGATTGTTGGCATCTCCGCCAGTTCTAAACAATGTCCGGTGTTTTATATTGTTGTAGTTCCGGACGTCAGTTTTAGTGTTGGGTTATTTCAGGCGCGATTTCTTTCTTATAAGTGTTTCTGTGTTACGACCGACTGGATAATTGTAAAAAAAAACTGTCAGTTTTCGTTGTGTGAATCAGACTTCGGGGAGCAAGGCACTTTCTGCACCCCCCGCAAAATTCACCTAAGCGATTCCTCCAGCGATTGAGGTAAGCGCACTCGTAACGACTTACTGCCTATCACACACTGATGTTCGCAAAACAAAGCAAAGTCCACGGTATACGAAGAGGTAACGCGGAGGTGCTCTCGCTATGAGAATCGCGGTAAGACTGTGCGTCGAAAAAGCATGTCCTTCGTTTTATCCCGATTTCGAAAAAGGACGCTCGGCGCTCGTTGAAGGGACGCTTCCGGAGAGGTCATTCCACTTCGCTCTATTGTCTCCCAACCTGGACGGGTCGTGCTCGAAGTTTGGTTTCTACGGATTAAGCTTCCGCCTTGCTGTCGCCCATAGCTCAACTGCAATCAGTGCCCATAAACTGATCAATTACAACCAATTTGACCTGGCATCCGTAATTGTTACTTGATCCCGACGAAACTCCACACATCCGTCCTTGCACACATGCTGCTGCGCTGGTAAAAGTTTCACATAAATCTGACCGCTGGGAACCGAGATATATATATATAAATGGTTGTCATTACGTTCGAATTTCCTAAGCTTTAGACGCATAACGTGAGCTTTCAGGTGCTCGCCCGTCAGTCTCGGGACTTCCTTTCATTCTCCCGTCGGCTTGGCAAATCAAATATATATTCTTACAAATTAAGACACTCAACACTTTGATTCAACACATTTTTTACGGCTAATTGTTAGAGTAATAACAATAATAATGACGACGGTAAATCTGACTGTCACAGGTGTAAACCTTCATGAATTTCAACATTTAATTATTGATTATTGATATTCAAAAAGTGTTCCCCTGTGCATAGCACCACGCCATGAAGGCGTATAGGGGGTGTGGGGGTAACGCCCCACACTTTCTTGATCCGGTCGTGAGTGGGGGTGATGTGATCAGCATCACGCCCCTGAACGCCTTTACCCCCCAGGGTTTCCCCCAGGTACCCATGTTATTCGACGCTGGGTGGGCGCCGGGGCCGCTTCCAACGTTAGAAAAGTTACCGGATTATTGATATTCAAACAAAAATCAATTACTGGGTGTTTATCCAAGCTATATCTGTGGGGGGGGGGTTGTGATGAACAATTCTTTAGGGGGGATATTAATGAACGACTTTGGGGGGATCGGTACCCTTGGTCCTTACCTTCACAATGTGTTGTGCTATGTCCTGAGCAGGCCCGTAGCCAGGCAGGGGCCAGGGGCTGAGCTCCCTCTGGAACTACCGTCAGCCCCCCTTGGCACTGCCATCAGCCCCTTGACATTAGGTAAAACTATTTTAATTTGTTGCAGCGAAGAGTGAAAATGTAGACAGCTCACAACTTTAAATAAGGATGAATCCACAGGAACATGAACAGCAGCTATACATTCGCTCATCTTGTTTATGAGCTGAAGTCTTAAGTAGCTGCAAGTATTTAGAAGATTATCTAGACTTTGTTAGTTCTTTCATAGGGGAGCTTCTTTATCTGTACCTTCAGTGTCCCTGTTGCGACCTCCCGTTTAGACAGAAATCTGTGGCTTTGATGCAGGTCCCCCGTTAGGGGTGTGAGACGCGTGCCACCGCACAGGGCCTCGCGCTTTCAAATCAGTTATTTGCTCATATTTTGTGCAAATGCGATTGCACTCGAATAGAAGGAAGAAAAACGTAATTGTTGTGAAAAGAAAAATTGCGTCATAACAAAGTTGTATTTCTGGTAACAGACAACTATGTCCCCTCTTGTCAAGCCACCAGTGAAAATTCACCGACCCATTTGTGACTTCAACTTTCCCTGATTTCCTGCCTAATGTTCGACCGACGACAAGCATCATAAAATGGTTATTTGTCTGGAAACTAAGGCCCAACAATTTTGAGGATGTGCAGCTCCGCGAAAAGACGGCATCAAAGCCTTGAAGGTCCGGGCTCTTTACTATAGTGCAGGAGGCCTTAGAAAGAGCGTTTCGCGGGCTAACAGCAGACGTCACTCGCACACTATTACCGATACTCTCGTGTCGTCTGCTCCTCAGCCGAACAGACAGGCCGGGGTAGCAAGAGGCAGAGGTCACTCACCCTTCCAGAAGGGTGCAGCGAGCTACCTGTGGCAACCGGGCTCGCTCATTCGCGGACCTGATTGCTTTTCGCAGACACACCCCCATATTGTCGTTTGCTGTAAGACCGCGAAGCGATCTTTCTAAGGCCTCCTGCACTATATATATAATACAACCTCTAGTGTTTACAACCGCAGCTGCAAGATGAAACCGTCTACCGAGTGTCTAATAAATACTCCATTAGTGCAAAGCACGTAACGCTCTTATTTTCGAGAACAATGGGTAGGGGTGCGGATTTGTAGTCAGCAAAAACCTCTGAATCAAATAGGCAAATAGGCACCCAAAGGATAAAAAATGCATTTCTCTGTTTTCTGGCCTGATCTTGGCGACGATGATGAATGGTGATTAGATGAAATTAGGAGAATGTTATTTTATATTAAAGAAATAAATTTAAGCGTACCTATTACTGTGAAGAGGGCTTCCGCGAAGTCTACTGGCTAGCGCTCTAGATTTTGGTGCGAGTGGTCCCGGGTTCGATTCCCAGTACGAGCTCTCGAAATTTCGGTGTCAACCCAGCATGGTGAGAACAATTAAGGAGCTACTTGAAAGAAGCTCCTGTCTCGAAAGCCAGAAAATAGCGCTCACTACGGGTCACCCTAAGAAAAGCTGATTGGCAGGCTGTGTCCCTAAGACGGCTCTTGCGCCACGGAGTTGCTTGTAGCAGCATTACTGTGAAGAATTTCGGAATTAAAGATAAGTTCAGTTCGTTTGCTTCACTCTTATCATCCCATTTATTTTAATTCCTACTATTCAAATATCTAATTTTCAAACAATGCACTCGCTCGAATCCTGGCGTGGGCTTGGATGTTCCTTTGTGAGTGTCCCGTCTTCAATTCTATATAAGCGTCATTGGTGCTCATCGTTACGATTTAACTAAAGAGGCAGAAAAGTGACGTAAAATAAGAAAAGTAGTCATAAATATAGTTTGAGAATAGTCCTATTGCTGGCACAATCAATAATTTGCCTGTAACTTTTATGCACTGAAATGTGACTGCAGTATTTAAGCAAACCTCAGTTTACAAGAATTCATTTCCATTGTGCTTTCATTTGAGCTTTTCTGCATGTATAATAATTCCCGATTTTTTAGGCAAGCAATTCGCAACACAGGATTGGCGTCAATCTTTTGTCCCTTATTTGGTGATATTCCAAGCGCTTCAGATTGTAAATAGCGACTGTAAAAAAATGAACGGCAAATTTAGAATTTTCAACGTCAAATTTGTCTTCTCAACAATTTTTCGAAACTCCTTGTCGGAAGGAAACATTGAAGACAATATCAGTTTTATAATATTGCATTTTACTGTACTTGAGGACAGTATTTATGCCTCAAACATAGATAAGAAATGAGAATCCTACAAAAATAAATCATAAGGAACACACGAATAGAACAACAAAAATTACACAAATTACTTTTCTATCAGGGGTGTACTGTGTTCTCTTCCGCGGGCTTCCTTCCCTCTGACGTCAAACTTTACAACTTCATCCATTTCCAAAAAGGGGCTTCAGAAACAGACCTCTCAAGGCAAGCGGTGTGCAGGTCAACGGACCTTGGGTCGGCATATTGCCCCCATAGATGAAATTTAAGTAAAGATCTGGAGATATGAGTACTTTATTTTTATTGCCTCTCAAACCCTCCCAGAGAAGGAACGTTTCCAGATTTTGCCAGATATTACAACCATACCGAAGTGTCAACAAATTTCAAGTCATTCTTGTTTGACACAGTAGTGCGTGCGGGTGTGTAGAATCGCGATTATAGGAATGTGTAGGGAATGAGACAAATTTCGTAAATTTGAATCTGGATTCCAAAAGGCTAAAAAAAGGGGGGAAAAGACGTGTTTTTAAAAAGTCAGAAGGGTGCCTTGGAGAAAATCTTGCTGCTGTCAATACGTAGTTTCCATTTCAAATTTCGCCACGATAGACGAAAATAATGTATATACACTTGACGTCAAGTATTTTAGTGTTAGTGATGATGGTGGTGTTACGGAGTGTGTTCGCGATGTAGTCCAAATCGTGTGTACCAGTGGCGGCGGTGACCTTAAATGTAGCTCGTCTGTGAACCAGGTGCCAAATGTAGGAACTAATTGCGAGGAGGAGTATGTTTTATGTTCATCTTCTGAATCTGGTGACAGATCGCCTCTGCTTTTAGATCCAGGTGAGTGGACGTCAGTTTTAAACAGTTCCGAATTTGATTCAATCATTCAAAAGGGCCCTATTCGCATCATAAATCATGATTACCCAATTAATGGTGATAATAGACACTTTTCGCTTGGACATTACAAGCGTGTTTTGCAAAATGGGGAAACGGTTGACAGAAGGTGGCTGGTGTACTCGAAGGAAAGATAAGATTTTCTGTTTTCGTTGTAAGTTGTTTGGGGAGAAGGGTGGGGGCATGCTGGCAAATGAAGGCATTTAAGGTATCGACTACAAAACCATGAAATATCAGAAAGTCAAATTCAATTCCTTGAAAAATGGACCGAATGTGAGTTTAGACTGAAGAAAACATAACTATTGTTGAGCAACAGAGACTGTTCATTTCACAGGAAAATCAGCGCTAGCGTGAGGTCTTCAAACGAGTACTGTATGTCCTTAAGTATTTGGCAGAGCATAATCTTGCATTACGGGGCCTGGGGCATAAAATATTTGCGGGAAATACAATAATATTTTTCTTTTCAATTATTGTTTTTTAGTCAAAAACCAGGTGTTCTACAAAATCATAATGTAAACACTATTACATGTTCATTTCGTTTTCATTCTGATGTACGTCGTTGCCTTATAATCAAGGGGTCCCGGGTTTGATAGCAGGTGGAGGGAAATGACACAGTAGTTCGGATCCCACTTTAAACTGTAGGTGCAGTCCCGATTAGCCTATCTCTGGGCATAAAGTGAACTTAACACAACAAATCGATCACTGAATCAATCTCATGTACCCCTAGTACATATTTAATTGCAAAACCGGGAATGCTCAATATCATATTGTTACTTTAACTAAAAAAGGAGCAAAATTTAATCATATCCAATAACATAATTGTTTTCTTTGCTATTCATTGAATTTTGACACTGTTGTGAATTTGCATTGTTTCCATAAAATAATATTTTCATATCACATTTTATTCTATAAGTAAACAAACAATATATGTTAAGTATTTTTGATACAAATATTTGGAACACTATCTTTATATAGTAGCTACTTAGTTAAGATTTCAGTAATTTTGGATATGTTTAAGTATGTGAAAATAAGATACTTAAGTTACTTAATTGGAAGCACCGGCATCCTATAAACTCGTAAAAAAAACTTACACAAACTATTATTTTTATCTAGTGCGGTGTCCCCTAGATCACGGGCCCTCGGGTGAGCGCCCGAGATGCCACCCCCTGGGGCCGGCTCTTACTGTAATGATCCCCTTTCCGTATTTATTGCGTTTTCTGGCAGAAAAAATACATATCAACAACAAGGGTAAATTTACAATACATGGCTGCGAACACACAGCATAACATTTTTTTTTCCAGGGCTTGTATCGCTAAAACAAGGTCTCAATCAGGAGTCATTAAGAAAAGCTGGTTGCCAAATTTTACTTTTTATTAGTGCTAAACCGCGATACTGCTTAAAATAAGTAATAATTACACAGTTGTAATAACCAGGTTGGTGTTAGAGAAAAATTATACGAGAAACGGATGTTATCCATATTTTAACATTACATAACACAAAGGCCTCGCGCATATAGTTCGCACATGCCTCGCGTTCCCTAACGGCGGCCCTGCTTTGATGTCATCGTCCAAATTCCCTTCGCATCTGCATCAAAGGCCAACCAGCAGCTCTATTGTAAGGTTTTGGGAAGGAAGGAAGGAGAGTTTCATTGCTTCGGCTGGCGTGGAATGTACTGTAGGCAATGTGATTGAATATTGCGCATTTCTTTGTGTGTGGTATAAATATGTGTATCATCTAAAATAGTGTGGAGTGTGTAAGGGATGATTTCAGTCAATTAACACTTCAAGAGATGTTTTAAAAGATGGAGGAAAATGTACTATTTGTATGATATTTATAAACTTTAAGTAACTTAATGATCCTCCCCCCCACACACACATAATTTACCTTCATTAAATACTGTTATTTTTTTTTAAAAAAATGGGCTTGATTTACAAAGCCCCCATGATAATCCGTGAGCCCTCCCTGGCAGTGGCGTACGCAAGGGGGGTTACCGGGTTTAACCCCCCCCTTGAGCTTTTGAAATATTATGGAAAATGTTGTAGAAAAAATTAAAAATGGCTAATTTATCACAGTCAAAGATCTGCGACAGTAATAATAATAATAATACTAATAATAATAATTTGAATCATTATTCCAATGCAGCATGGAGAAAAACAACATTCCAAACAGAATCTAAGCGGCCACAAAGTTCAATTTTGCAATTCTTTTGCAAAACGTCGCGCAGTCTCTCGCGAGAATTGTGAAAATTCCTTGCTTCGTCGCAGTGTGCCGACCTTATTGCAAACGTTCTTCCCGGTACTGATTTCACATCCCCTTGTGAACTCTAAAGTGATGCTGAGTCTACATCCACATCATTAAATAATGTTGAAGAAGTGTTTTGTGAATAACGTAGAAGTGTTGGAATGTCTATAAACTTACTTTTGAACGAAAACATAGACTCAGTGGAATTTGGCAACATGTATTGTCGCGCCTCATCATCATCCTCGGTGAGTTCCATAGGTAAAGGTATTGTAAATTTCCCCGTGCATATAGCACCGTGCCATGAAGGAACATGTAGTGGTGTGCTGAGGCCCGCACATTCTCGATCTCAGCATTTTGCAGGGGATGTGATCAGCACCATGCTCCGACAGCCTTTATCCCCCAGGGTTGCTCTCAGGTACCCATTGATATGAGGATGGGTGCGGAGACAAGGCTGTATAAATTCCAACCAATTCCTGGAATCGAACCCGGATCTCACACGAGGTTGTCAGACTAGACCACCGTGGCTCCTTGAATGACTTTCATATTTTGATAATTTCAATAAATTTAATATATTTGCTTGTTTTGAATTTTCTTCACACTTAGAATGTCTCACCTATCATATACAAATAAAAGTTGACTAGACAATTATTTCGTAACAAAGAAATAAAAAAAATGTAATTTTGTTCTATTGCTTTCATAAATATATTTATGAAGATATATACTATTTAATAATAGTAGTGATATTAGTAGTAACACCAGCTGCATTAGTAGTATTATTAATAGTAATTAAACTAATTAATTAATTGTAAGTATTAATTAATTTATTATTAATAATAATTAATTAGAGTATAATAAAACAATAAAGGTAAAAAAAGGTAAAGTGTTCCCCTGTGCATAGCACCACGCCATGAAGGCGTATAGGGGGTGTGGGGGTAAAGCCCCACACTTTCTTGATCCGGTCGTGAGTGGGGGTGATGTGATCAGCATCACGCCCCTGACCGCCTTTACCCCCCAGGGTTTCCCCCAGGTACCCATGTTATTCGACGCTGGGTGGGCGCCGGGGCCGCTTCCACCGTTAGAAAAGTTCCCGGATTTGAACCGGCCGATAATAAAACAATGGTAATGTGAATTTGTAGAAAGTTTTCGAAATAACCCCCCCCTCCTCTTGATGAAATCCTGCGTACGCTACTGCCCCCTGGAGATCACTTCTATCTACATGGCCTGGTCCTGAGCATGTCCCTTGGCAACCTTCACTCTTAAACTTTCTCAAAGAGCTTATTACACCCCTTTTTCTACTCGCATTTTAGATAAGGAGTGTCAATCTCCTTTCCACGTTAGTACACCCTGGACTGCAGACTAGCGCTAGCGAGGGTCTGGCTCCTCGACTCACAGTCAATGGTACTCGTGTTGTGTCGTGCCTATATGGTTGTGATTGTCCCTTCATCGACCTCATCTTCTCATCATTCATTTTCCGCGATTAGCCAAAAGTGGAAGAAAAGCGAAGTAAAATAAACTAAATCAATCAATCAATTATTTCGTAAATTCTCCACATTAGTAGCCAGAGGACTTGCTCGTGGCTTTTGGCATGAATTTGGTTTCAAATCGGCATTACAAATCCACCAGATTTAGCGACTTCTCGCTAGATTCGACAACTATGCTTCTCTGCAGTTATACGTTTTGACGGTAACGCGAAATGTTATATTACTTGTTATAATATTCAGTTTTTCGATCTTTGAAGCTTCTGAGTTGTATTTTCCTTCTATTTTGCCACGAAATATTTGCAATATCGAGCGCAAAATGCGAAATTTACACTTTATTTATCGACGGAACACTTTCTGGAGTTATACAAAACTTGGGGTGGAAAAATTAACTTTTCTACATAAATATACAATTAATAAAAAATAACTACATATATGTTTTTTAGAAAGCCAAGACTCTTTCTTATGAGAAGTATTATTTACTGATGTAGTAACTGCCATTCACTAACATATTTTGCTTTAATAAAAGTTTTAAGGAATGTCCCAGGTATGCAATATCCTATATGCATTTGTATAAATTTAGCTCAAAATATAATGTAATTTTACTTACTTTTAATTAAATACAAGAATTAAGTTCTTCTATCTCAGCAGTTGCTAAGAATTACCTCAAACATTTGTTTATTGATTTAAGAACTTTTTTTAGAGCCCTCTATCCTTCATTTTGAAAGCAGAGAGTTTAAAGATTTTCTCTTCTTTGAATTTCACATAAGCAAAATTTATGAATGCACTTTTGTCAATGGCAAATTTTAATTTATTGTGGAATTGTAGTTTTTACTTCAATTGTGCGATTGTATTTGCCATTTTTAGCACTTTTCAACCCCAAATGTGCACATTCTGATAACATTTCAGCAAGAAGTTGTCAGTTTGCTCACCAGGTGTCGACACTAGTTCAAGGTGAGCGTCCCTCAACGGCAAACTGCTGAACTAATTGGAGCGAAAGGTCGGGAGTCGTGGCGCCTCGCAGTGGAGGCAACTTGAACCACTACGGGACGTGCATGTAATAATGATATTGATAACGACCGATTTTTTCCACTAGTAATTTATCTATTTAAACAGAGACGGAGGATTGGGGCTGGGGGTGGAGTGGGTATAAAGGTAAGTTTCAATCTCATAGAATGAAGAACTGCCTTTCAAAAGTGTGTGTGGCTATCGATGGAAATTTTAAGAGAGATGTGGACACTTCACTGCTCCCAGTTTTAAAACAGTTTCAAAAATTACGTATGAAATGCGTACCCAAGGCGGGGCGGAGGTAAGGGTTCATATGTAAATAGCCAACAAGTATTATAGTTTATTTTAAATATTGATTCCTTATTTCAAAAAGAGAGTTTCTTTTTTCTGATTGCAAAATGCATAGTAACGAGCATATTTTATTTTCCAAAGGAGGGGGGGGGGCATGCAAGTGAGGCACATATTTCCTACCATAATAGTGTTGCCTCCATAACACTACTTCAGTTTGAACTTATCACTTTCCTGCAACGACCTTTTAATAATTAACATAAATTGCTGTGACTGAAATGAAATTACGTATGTGAACACCAGCGTACTCAGGAATTTTCCGGAGGGTCTCGAATTGCAAAGGTTGGATATTTAGTTGTGTTCTAGTGGGGTGGTGTTAAACACTACAAAATATTTTGTAATTACAAGTTTTAGCTTCAGTTTAAGACGTTCTTCATGCAATAACTGGTGTCATCTTAAGGTTAGGTTAGGTTAGGTTAGGTTAGGTCGGGTAAAGTACAGCCCCCTTAGTTCTCCTGTGTACGCCAGTGTGTGTGAAATATATAATTTTCAGTTCAAATTACCCTTGCCCCCTTTGCGGACGTCCATTTTACGAGTAAAATGTTTGTTTAGTACAGCAAATAGTGAAACCAAGGACGTTGCAGGGGAATTTTTTTTTCAGCTGAGGCCCAACCTTCGATTTTTTTTTATCAATAGACAAATTTCGTGATGAAAATAAAAAGGAAGTAGGGTATGTGTACTCTAACTCGGGAATCACTGTAGCAAGGCCGCGCCTGACGGTAAGGAGGGGAGAAAGCGAGTGTGCGGGGCGAAGCACTACGCACTGCTGCTAAGGGTGGTAACTGCAGCCGCATTTTCCCCTCCACGCAATCCCGTTCATTAATTGAGCCGACGCAGACACTTGCTTTCGTTCGCTTAGTCCAGAGATCCCTGGGACAGAGTGTAGGTAAATATGAATATGATGAGAAACCATTGTGGATTCGAATCTAGTTTCGAAGCGCGCTCTGGTAACCCCTGGATCGTAGAAATGTATTTGATTCATTTGGTATATTTTACTTCGCTTTTCTGCCACTTTTGGTTAATCGCGAAGATGAAGATGACTGATGATGTGATGAAATTGATGAAGGGCAGTGGCGGCGATTGGGTCCCAAAACCGGGGGGGGCAAGTTGACAAAACTGGGGGGGCAAACACAGTACATTTCCCTTCATAGATATGATTTAGCATAGTGCGGGGGCAAAAGTGGCGAAAACTGGGCGGGGCAACTGCCCCCCTATCGCCACCACTGATGAAGGGACACTCACAAACACACACACCCATCTCAAGGCCGGAATTCGAACCCGGTAGCTTCGGCGTCGTAGCGCGTTATGCTAACCTTTCCACCACGGAGGCCGCAGCTGTAGTATAAAACAGTAGCTTTCCATATTTCCCCATAAACACATTAACTGTTAATTAGTTTAGAATTTTTAATTACCACCTTACCATGTTGTGACGTAATAGAACCTAAACTTTAACACATTTTCAACGCAACATTTGGATTTGTATAATATCCTATCATTGGATAATGAACCATTGTTTGGATCGCGTTGTAACAACGTGAATGTCAAAATACATTATCCTTTAAGACAGGGGTGCCCATCCCTTCCAAGGTCTATGACGCACTCCCCCCCCCCCCCAAAAGGGGTAGAACATATCCCCCTTTATGCCGAATTATTTGCTCAAATTATTTTCTTCAGACAAAATTTGCGGAGCAGTGTAACACAGACATATTTTAACAATATGTGTTTCCTTTAGGTATTGTTTACAATGTAGACAATTGCATGTATATTGTATATTACTTGACATTGATTGAAATAACATTTTACACAAATGGTAATAATTTCTGACGTTGTTGCAGCAAGCTTATTGATAATTTCCTCAATTGGCTCCACTTTTAAAATATCGGACTCACATGATGGAATTAAGCTAGACATTAACCACTCATCAGCCATACACGAACGTAGTCGGTTTTTAATGGCTCTAATTACACTTATTGTGCGTTCTGCAGAGCAATTTGTAAACTTATTTTATATACCTGCAAATTTGAAAAGGTCGAAAACTGGAAAACAACACGGTATGGTTTAAGAAATCCATTCTTAACCCGTTTCTGTAGATCCGTAACTTATTCAGAACCCGTCATGTCGTGTGTACCGGAACTTTCTAACTTTCTCAATCTCACCTTCCCCATCGCGATTAACCACAAGGTAAAAAAGCGACGTTAAATAACTCAATATTAATAATGTTTTCCATTGCAAAGCTTCAGAAACACTTTATAATCAAACCATATGAACAGGAAGGATAGCATAAAAAAACTTTAAAAAAAATCGTGGCTCATCTCATTATGTGATTTTGTTAAGGTGGTCCTGAACCTGAAGCACTTTCATTATTGGTGTAATTTTGCCATGGCCCACTTCCAAATTTAACTTCCACAATTTTGTACTTTATGGGAATATTATTTTTAGTTTTATATTCATGTTTAAGTTCGTAGTGTTTTTTCCACTTATCTTGGCGATGAATGGTATTTCACTTGTACTCCATACACACGTATTAGAACTGTCTTGTAAGACCCTTTGGAATGAATGTCCCCCTTTCAATTACATAGTCAATAAAAGTAAGCTGCAGACAACGAAAACTGACAGAATTATACAATTATCCAGTAGCACAGGAACAGAACAAGCGAACAGTTATAGCGGCGACTGGGTTCCAAAACTAGGGGAGCAAAGTGCCCAAACTAAGGGTGGCATTACGTTTAGCATAGTGCAGGGGGAAAAATGGCAAAAACTGGGGGGACAATTCGCCCACGCCCTCCCCCCCCCAATCTCCGCCACTGCAAGCGAAACAAAAGCGTGCTTGAAATCATCCAACACTAAGACTGACGCCTGCAGTGTCCGAAAAACACCAGACATTGCTTACCACTGGCCGAAATGCCAACAATCGAAAGGTGCATAATCATAGGCGGAGCTTTGGAGGGGCCAGGGTGCCTGCCCCCCTCCCCCAACTTAAAGAAGACTAAAAAATAACACATTATTAAGTTCAGTTACTACATTTTTGTTATGAAGCCATACCGCAACGTTTGGCATGATGCAGAGGCGTGGCGTGCATGTAGCCGGTGTTACCGCAGGTAACACTAAAATATAAAGAATTGAAGAACCTGTCTTAAAATATTATTACGTACATAAACTGGTAATATTGTCGTAAAGTAAACATTGCAGACTGACATTTTTTCTGACACCGCCAAAAGCGAAGAGGAGGACTGATCCGGTACGCTCCACAGGCAACATGAGGGAAGGGTCCTGAGCCCACCTAAGGAAGACTTGGCGTAGCGGTAAAGACTGTTATGGCGGGAGGAGGAGGCGGACTGTTTAGCCGGCGCAGTTGCCGGTGATCCTTACAGGAAACATACCAGTGTTGCCATATTCAATTGACAGAAAAGAGCTAAGTCGCCTAATCCGGTCTATCTTACTCTGAAGGTGTCCAGTCACACTGGGGAACGATGGCGCAGTGTTAGTAGCGTCGCCGCCTTATAATCAAGGGATTCCGGGTTCGATACCCGGTGGAGGCACAAGTGGTTCGGATCCAACTTTAAACTGTCCCGATTAGCATTACTGTTCATGAAGTGGACTTAAATCGCCAAATCAAAATTTAAAAAAATCAAATCACACTGGGGCAAAAGCAAACTACCAAGTGATAATTTGTATTTACACTAAATATCAGCGATTATGAAAGTCCTCTTTGTCCTTCTTCGACATCATGGGCGAGAAGGAGAGGAGAGGGATGGGTATGGTCAAGGGGTCTGTCCTTCTAAAAATGTCAACCTAAAATTCTATATTTCACACATATAATATTATTTCGGTTACAGGAATTTGTGATAATTGTTGATAATACAGATTGACATTGACATACGTTGTCGCAGGAATGCAATAATTTCGGATTGAAGCAATGTTTTTGAGGTGGTAGAACTGTTTTTGGGTGAAAACAATACTTACAAGCATAATTTCCCGATTGTTATCTTAGCACGCTCTGAAGTGTCAGGTGTCGCAGGTTCGAATCCTCAGCAAGAAATGGTTATTTCAATGTTCGTTGTTATTATTTTACTTACATAATTATAAAAATTAATAATTACATACACAAAGAAATAATAATTTTATTTCAATAATTCACCACGCATCGTCATCGTCACGATTATCCTATAAAGCGAAAGCCTTAAAGGTAGCAAAGGACGTAAAATATACAAAATAGTAGTGGGGTCAGAAATGAGATTTCTGTGCATTTAGCGAAACATGGGAGTGGGAGTAGTTAGGAAACAGATGAAGACTACATCTACTCTACATACGTCTTATTTGAAACGAAAATGTTTCGCGATTTGGGCAAATCTGGTTTCAAAAGAACTAAGATGGCAACATTAGTAGAACTGGACTTCTTGCAGGTTCCGAAGGAAATATTGGGGAAGGGCCGATGCTGAGAGGGGAGGGGGCAAGGAGAGTGCTTCACGTGTTACAAAAGTAAACAACGGTTTGTGGGAGGGACTGTGCAGTGGGAGTTTTGTGACTGGTGTCTTTCGTCTTTATGTTGTTTTCGGGCATTGTCAATTAATTTATGAAGCTTGCCCCGAGTTCCGAGGTGGCGGGTTCATCCTATCTGGACAGTGTGTGTAATCGTGCGATAGAAGATATTTTGAAGCAATCTTTCGGTTCGTTATTTTGCAGAAAACATCGAAATTGTGGCGAAAGGGAGGCCAAAGCCTATTTTTAACGATTTAAAAACCAAGTCGTCTGCTGGATATGACCGACATTTCAATGTTTCGTGGTATAATGACTATCCGTGGTTATGTGGATGTGTGCAGTTTTCTAAACTCTTTTGTTGGCCATGTACTCTATTTTCGGGTGAAAAAAAAAAAAAGGTGTCGAATTCAGATGTGGATAACATGGACCATGACCATGACGCACCCAAAAATTCAAATTCAAATGAAAAACTTCTCTTTATGACAGCATCATAGAAGTTTTTTGATTTGATTTGATTGATTTTGCTTCGCTTGTGCCACTTTTGGCTAATTTGCGAAGATGGGGATGAGTGATGATATGATTAAATTGATGAATAGACATCACAAACGCCCATGCCCAAGCTAGGTTTCGAACCCGGGATCCCAGCATCATATAACTATTTTCAAAGACGGATTGATCTGCTCTATAAGTAGCCTTCGATGTTTCTGTAAGTATCAAATTACGTATTATTGTGTCAACAACCAATGTTTGCGATTTCACTTTAGTCCTTATGTTAACATTTTTTTTTCTGATTAATAACTTTACCAAAATCTAGTATTGAATTGCATACGTACCAGATTAATATTATATGAACTACTTGGAAGACATTGGGGGGGGCATGAGGTGGGGAGGCGCCCAAGTCTCCCTTAAATGTCCTACTGATAACCGGTAACACTTTTAAAAATCCACGCCACGCCACTGGCATGATGGCATGTGCGGTAATTGCGCCGCAATAACGGGTCTTAGACGATTTGATTGATGTGTACAGTTTGAAGAAAGAAAAATGTAAAATGACCTTGTGTTGAGTCAACAGTTACTGCTAGGGCATCAAAAGAACCTTTTAATTGAATTTTTCTAAAATTTCTGAAGCTTACTATTGTACCGTAACTTTTTAAAGTAATACGAGTATTGTATCAATAAAAATAAAATGCAAAATGCAATAATCGTACTGTTTTGCTTCTTGTATAGCTGACTAATTAATATTTGTTTACTTAAGCGAGGAAATTTAATATTTTCAAATCTAAAAGGCCTAAAACTCAGTGTTTTTAAGTTGTTTTTTTTTTTTAATTTCCGGGGGAAGGCCTCCGGACCCCTTATAAACTAGGAGATATTCAATAACCCTCAGGTACATCATATGCTTCTCCCAGAGTCTGGCCCGCCCAAAGCAAAAGCTCAAACTCCGCCCATGTGCATAATATTCGAAACCTTTCATTGTAAAATAGAAAAAGCTCAGTTCATTCATGTTTCCTAACACAAACGTACAAAACTGTCTTGGCTCACAGAACCTTATCTTTAACATTTTGTCTGCTTGACTATGCGAACAGCGCACTCCCCCCCCCCACCTCTTCAAAACTGATTTGGTTTGATTTGATGTTTTAAGTCCAATTTATGCACAGTAAGGCTAATCGGGACTGGGCCTACAGTTTAAAGTGCACTATGTGCCTCCACCAGGTATCGAACCCGGGACCCCTTGATTAAAAGTCGATGACGCTACCACTGCGCCATCGGGGAGGCCTCTTCCAAACTGATTCTAAAGGCATAAGCGGTGATGCTTCATTTTAAACCCATCGCAGCGATTAGCCACAGTTAGGTAGAGAAACTGTACATAAAAACCATAACTAAAAATCAATAACAAGTCAATCAAATGAAACGATCACCCCATTTTTGTGTGAAGATATGTAGAAATGGCAGCTAAACTAAAAAATTGGGTCCCCCCTAAAAATTTCCATGACGCAGGCGCGTCATGAATCCCCCTGTGGGCACACCGAAGTTTTTAACAGCGATCTAGTGTCTCTCATACACTAGAAATATTGTGCGACCACCACTAATATAAGTGTATAACATGAAAACACGAACATTTAAGCCATTTTCGAATGCAGCAACACAGAATCGATATAAAGGTGATTATTTTTCAGGCGGTGATTGGGTTACAAAACTGGGGGGAGGGGGTAAGGAAAGTTTATTTTCTCTTTGTAGTGGTTTGGAGCAACTGTCCCCAGCCCCCATAATCGCCACCACTGTTATTTTGATTCTTTAGTGATCTTATTACAGACCAGTGCAATTTGGCCATATTTCGGAAGGGGCCTAGACTCCTTAAGCCTATGTCTGGCTACGCCAATGGGTGAAACAGCGAATTGCTTGGGAAATATATTTATGTGAGAACATATATCACTTCATAATGTAGATTTTTATAGCAGTTTTGGTCTCGCCCCGGTAACAACTCTAGAAGAGAGATAGACGAAGAATAGTTATTAGAAACATAGGCGTAACTTGGCGGGAGGAAGGGAGTGCACTCCCCCCAAATTTTTGAGTTTATTAAAATGTACAAGTTAGGGGACCTGAGGAGCAAAGTAATAAAGAGTAATATTTGTGATTTCACTACCATCACAGTTATTTAGCATATAATCCTGGACGCTGTTTCTATGGGATGGAAAACTTTTCGAGCCTCTCTCCCCAAAAGTTAATCGCCAGGTTTAATTCTGCCCACTCAAAATTAGGTCCAGTTTGATTCTGCCCACTCAAAATTAGGTCCAGTTTAAGTCTGCCCACTCAAAATTAGGTCCAGTTTAATTCTGCCCACTCAAAATTAGGTCCAGTTTAATTCTGCCCCTCAAAATTAGGCCCAGTTTAATTCTGCCCACTCAAAATTAGGTCCAGTTTAATTCTGCCCACTCAAAATTAGGTCCAGTTTAATTCTGCCCACTCAAAATTAGGTCCAGTTTAATTCTGCCCCTCAAAATTAGGCCCAGTTTAATTTTGCCCCCTCAAAATTAGGCCGTTTAATTCTGCCCCCTCAAAATTAGGTCCAGTTTAATTCTGCCCACGCAAAATTAGGTCCAGTTTAATTCTGCCCACTCGAAATTAGGTCCAGTTTGGTTCTGCCCAATCGAAATTAGGCCCAGTTTGGTTCTGCCCACTCAAATTTAGGCCCAGTTTGGTTCTGCCCACTCAAAATTAGGTCCAGTTTAATTCTGCCTACTCAAAATTAGGTCCAGTTTAATTCTGTCCCTCAAAATTAGGCCCAGTTTAATTCTGCCCCCTCAAAATTAGGCCGTTTAATTCTGCCCCCTCAAAATTAGGTCCAGTTTAATTCTGCCCACTCAAAATTAGGTCCAGTTTAATTCTGCCCCTGAAAATTAGGCCCAGTTTAATTCTGCCCACTCAAAATTAGGTCCAGTTTAATTCTGCCCACTCAAAATTAGGTCCAGTTTAATTCTGCCCCTCAAAATTAGGCCCAGTTTAATTCTGCCCCTCAAAATTAGGCCCAGTTTAATTTTGCCCCCTCAAAATTAGGCCGTTTAATTCTGCCCCTCAAAATTAGGTCCAGTTTAATTCTGCCCACGCAAAATTAGGTCCAGTTTAATTCTGCCCACTCGAAATTAGGTCCAGTTTAAGTCTGCCCACTGAAAATGAGGCCCAGTTTAATTCTGTCCACTCAAAATTAGGTCCAGTTTAATTTTATCCTCTCAAAATTAGGTCCAGTTTAATTCTGTCCACTCAAAATTAGGCCCAGTTTGATTCTGCCCCCTCAAAATTAGGCCCAGTTTGGTTCTGCCCACTCTAAATTAGGTCCACTTTAATTCTGCCCACTCGAAATTAGGTCCAGTTTAAGTCTGCCCCTCAAAATGAGGTCCAGTTTAATTTTGCCCCCTCAAAATTAGGCCCAGTTTAATTCTGCCCTCTCAAAATTAGGTCCAGTTTAATTCTACCCTCTCAAAATTAGGTCCCAAATTACGCCCATGATTAGAAATAATAATAATTAAAAAAACAGAGAGAGGGAGAGAGATAAAGAGAATGTACATATGTGTAATTATCAATATTTCCTGCCTATTCGCCTACCCGGACCTTAGGCGAGAGTTTTCTGTAGTTTTTATTCAGGTCATCCACGCTAATGCATAGGTCTATGCTCTAGGGATAGTTTGTAAGCATTCCTCAATCGCGTTCACCCCGATTTCCTTTTAACCTATCATGATTAACCGAAATGTGCGATGTAATCTATGTAGAAACAGGCATGTTTATGACGTTTTTAAATTAACGTACCAATTTTCTTACTACGTAAATGACAAACACGATACATAATTGCAGAGAAATTTCGGGAAGTAGGAGGTGAGATAATATTTCTTACTTTCAACCCTTCGTTCTCTCCCCTTAATATGTCTGCCTTTATTATTTTATATACATTCCAAGCTAAGCCAAAACAGTGTTTTCATCAAGAAGGTAAAAAATGTCAATATAAATGCCAATAATCTTTATTTTTATAGAATTACGCTCTTAATGAACACATGTATCATAAATAGAAGGAAAATAGCCTTTTTATGAAATGTAAATTAAAATACTCTTATATATATTGTTTTAACACGTTGGTTTCAATTATGTTTATATTTTATACAAAGAATTTACTACAAAGGTAGTAAAAATATACATAGCAATAGCAAATTTGTACAGTGGGATCCATGAGTATTACCGTGTAAATTGTCCATGACTATTTTCATTAATTTTTCTCTCACATCCTCTATGTTTTTAAGCGATGGATTTTTATGTATGCTGATGCAGAAGTTGTCAACAGCTTGTTTTGAGTTTTCTTTTAATTCTTGAAGCTCTAATTGGGACAAATCAAGTGCACGAACATGGTGATGGACAATTTGCACGGTAATACTCATGGATCCCACTGTACAGTAGAATGCTTAAATGCTGTATTTCCAGGCAAACTGTCTATCGCAATTTTCATTAAATTATTGTATTTTGTTCACAAAGGCAGATTCATGAATTGAAATAACCCGCAAATTAAATTGACATTCTCTGCACCATCATTAGTAGACATGTAGGATGCAAGGAAAAAGTGACACTAGCAGTGGACAATTTGCCACATTTGCTAAAATTACGTTTTCATTTGAAAATGTTCAATGAAATAGGTTTTACATAAATACACATGCTTAAACCGCAGTGCTTCAAGTGTTTAAGAGATTGATTTAAATTCTGTTAGCAGCGAAGAGGCATACACTCCACAAAACCTCCCTGGGTACGCTACTGCGACTGCAGCACTAAAATGTTGCGGTTGTAAAGTGCAATACGGTAAACTTTTTCACAACAGATTATCGCCACTCCTTATCAAACTGCCAGGATTCAACAGGTAAACAACACGATGTCATCGCTGCGTGCCAAGGTGTAATCTGCTTTCTGTATATAGTACGCTGGAAATACAATGCTAATGTTCTGTTGCGTTTTATGTACTGTAGAATTACGGTTTACTTGTGTAATAATAGTGTTTCATCTTTCTCTTGACCGCGGCCTTTACGCCACTCTCTTTCGTACATTTCAGATCAATAAGCGAGCGAGTTTCGCCGCAACCAGCAGACGACGCTTCGATCGCTGCCTGAGTCTCGTTCACGTTGAGCGCGAGAGATCGCGAGACTAGCAGCCAGAATGAGGGATACAAGCAAGATGGCTGAGCTCAAGTTTGAAGCTCCTCTAGCCCAGTTCGAATCGGAGGAATGGGTGGATTTCAGTGACTTCCAAAGTTCACAGGACGCGAGGAACTCAAACAAGGACATAAAACCCGTCAAGGAATCGAACGCGAATGCTGTGCCCGAACATGCCACGGAAACTATCACCGATAACTTCACGGAGACGTTCTCGGGTTCGCTGGAAGACCTCGTCAACACGTTCGACGATAAGATAACCAAGTGCTTCTGTAACTTCGACGAGAGCGTGGAAAAGCTGGCCCCCGTGCAAGTGAGGACACAAGAGGAGATCATGAACGAGTGTCAGTAAGTACCAGTTTTTTTAAAAATTAATTTCAGTGAACATTTTTCCCCCCTTGCACACAATCGTTCCTGTTTTGTTTACAAGTGTGCTTGTCAATAGCGTTTGTATTCATTGATTTTTCGCTGCCCACTCGACAAAATCACACCGAAATAACAATTTACATGTGTTTTAAGAACCTACAAGCTTAGTGAACAAAAAATATATTATAATAAGAGAAATAACGTGCACACACCCTGGTGTTTTAATAACGTTGGACTATTCCGGACTTGATATTTTGACTTCGTATAATTAGGACACATGCATATTTCACTTAAATTAATTTCAGTGGACATTATTTCCCCTTGCACACAAACGTACGTGTTTTGTTTACAAGTGTGCTTGACCAATGTCATTGGCGTTTGTATTTATTGATTTTTCGCTGCCCACTCGATAAAATCACACGGTAATACCAATTCACATGCTGTTTTAAGAATCTACAAGCTTAGTGAACAACAAATATAGTAAAAATAAGCGTAACATGTACACACCCTGGTGTCTTAGTAATATTGGACTATTCCGTACGAGATATTTTGACCTCGTATAATTAGGACAAATACATTTGATCTTTGCTAACATGATTTATTTGATAGCTGTCGTAACGCATAATTTAAACAGGTTTTTTTTCATGTACTGTTAACTGCTGGAAGCAAGGTCATTCTGCTAGGGTCAATACAGCGCAGTGTGCGTTTGACAGGTGCGTAGTAAGAATGACCGTGTAGCGGAAGTTGAACACAGCTGTTCGTTATTTCGTCATCGAAATTGAAATGCACGTGCCAAGTCGTAGAAACTAATGAATCAGATACGTTTTACGCTCATAGCTTTAAACTTCCCAGTTGACGTAATGTCACGCAGAAGCAACTGTCAGTTAAAAAGTAAACAACAATGGCCTATTTACAGTCTGATGCTAATATGCTTTGTGCACGAGAGTATGGTACACTTTTTCTTCATGTGCAATGTGTACAGTAGTGTTTGCACATTCATTCTCAACTTAAAGGCGTTCTTACGTTATTGTAAAGAGGCACTAAATATCCTGTTCCTTATATACAGTATGTTTCCTTACTTTTGTTGACAGCAATTAATGTTTTCTATCCTTGGATTCGATTTTATCTGTGTAGGCTTGGCCGTGCCAAGAGAAGTTTAACGAATGCAGACGTTGTTGTACCCACAATGATAAACATTTTGCATTAATTGTATACATTATCCGAGAACGTAAAATGTGGGCAACGCTACAATGCTCAGAAATGTCCTTAAAATGATGTGTATGTTTTAGCAGATGATCTACATATAGCCTATACATTGCGAACATATTTTCAAAATTTTAAGAGTTTATATGTAATTAAATAATTAAATCTAAAGAATCCAACTCTTAATGAAAATTGTTATGGCCATGAGAGTTAATATATCGAGTGTTTATAAATTTGTTATTGTTTAACTGTAACCTCGAAGTCATCCGTCAAGTCGACTTTCAATATCTCCACCGAAATTACCGGGTTCAAGACTCGACGTACGCACGGGTGTTCTTTGTGAGTGTCGCTTCATTAATTCCATCTAATAATCACTAGTCGTCGCGATTAGTCAAAAAGGTGGAAGAAAAGCGAAGTGACATAACAAAAATACAAATACGTTTGTACTAACAATAGATATTAAAAATGTTGGTATCTTTCAGCGACCGAAAGCTGAACCCTTCCTTTTCGTTCCATTGAAATGGTCATGTGTTTTAGGTTAATTGCGTGAGACACGAGAATTTGGGGGGGGGGGACTGAAACAAGCAAGCGTACCTATCAAAAAATTCGAAGTGAAGCCTAGTAGTTTTAAAAAAATTAATAACCAAACAGGGATGTGTGAATGATAACGACGAGTTATTTCCCATATAATGTTTGTCAGTGTTTAATCTAGTTGAAATGATATGAATATATCGTCTCCACAATAATCGCTCAATATGTAGTGAAGATGCATTGTGATATCAAATTTTAAGTCATTTTATCCCATCTTAAGATAAGACTAAACATTTTTTTTCATTACAACCCCAATGAAATTCGATAGACTCATGTTTCAAGAACTTTCATTTTTATTACACATGGTAGTGTTGTGAAGGTATTTATTGGATGACCTCTCTAAAAATTCCGTTTTCCTCACCATTCGTGCCCATAATTGAGTATGGAAACTGAAAAATAGAAATTAATAGTAAGGAACAATAGTCAATACATTTGAAACATTGTTTTGCTATTGTACTTTGTTTATTTCTAAGTACTGCATATCTTCAGCTTAATTTAGTTTTAAAAAAGAAAATTATTATTCAGGGATGGTAGCTATAAGATCCATAGATAGTGTTTTGCAAGGATCGGCACTCCTGATTAAGGTTCTAGTTAATTGTTATACAACGGCATTGATATGTAGAATATTACCAAGCAAAATGTCCTTCACCATAATTATTTGTTTTGGGCAATGAGATCTTCAGCAATCGAAATGAAACGTCAAACAAGCTGCTGACAACCTCTGAACCAGCATATATAAAAATTCAGACTTTTAAAACAGGTAGTATGCAAGAGATAAATTAATGTAAATAGTTGTGGACAATTTGCTGAGCAATCCTTGTGATATCCCACTGTATGCCCACAAGAAAATCTCCTTTTGCCGCAAGTACTAATAAAACGTCATCAAGCGGTATTAGTTTTAAGAACATTGCAATAATGTTATTGAAAAGATATGTCCTGACCATGCCTTTATGACGTGTTCATCATTTTCCTTAATCACCCGAGCGTTCATGTTCATTTGTACCATTTTGTGCATGAACCTCAGTGATGACTAAATAGGAAGCTTGTTCTGCGCTGCACACATGCCCGATTTCTTGCTCACTTTCCATGTCACGTCATAGTCGTCCTATGAGAACTAGGCAGTGTGTGTCCACATTCCTCTTCAGAACTAAGATCCGGGAAGGGGATAAGTGAAGCAGTTGAACTTTAGTTGAGCCAGGCTTTCCCGCGGTCATCTCAATTTAATAGGCTAGTCCTACATTTCAGTGGCTTGTTTAGCTGTTCATTTCAGGGGGGGGGGGGTTTCCAGAACCTTTCAGTTGTACAATCATAATATAATGACATTTTATAAAATTAGAATTTCGTCAATACGATGTGATTGCTAAAGGTATTTTCTACTGTTACGGCGGCCGATCCTAATGCTAGCAAGGGCGTGGGGAGCGGGAAAGCGACCAATCCAGCAGGATAAGAAACGCAGCAGCCAGTAGAACGAGGTTCACGTGGTACTTCTTCCCGCTGCGTCGTAACTTCGGCGCCACCGCTGTTGTCTGCTTCGTCTGCGGCGTAATCCCCACTTCCCTTGCCAGACCTAGGATCGGCCGCCCTAAGAGTAGATAAGACCTATAGTGGAACGTTTCTTGGGTGAGGAGGGGGTGTCAAACTACTGGCTAGTGTGCTAATTCATACTCTGTTGATTTGTATTTAGACACACACACCCTTCGATTTTCATATGGCAATGCTTATTATGGATCACGGGCATTTCAAGCGGGGTGATAGAGTGGCGACGCGTCACTCAATAATTCAGAAACATGTATTAGTCCTCCATACTTCTATTTTACGTCGTTTTCTTGTTTCCTTAGCCTCCTGACATCGAGGCGAATTAAGTTCAGATAGTATTTTACGAATGCTGTATACGTAGTAGTATACAGCGGACGGGAAAGAATGTAGTATTAGATGAATTGTCGATTACCGTTTCTCATTAATCTTTTTTAAGCAATGCCGGATAGAACGAATGAACTGTTTCAGTATCACCGTGATTTCATTCCTTACAACATAGGATGCAGAATATGCACAATTTGCCTGCTTCTATATTAGCCCCCGGGTGTACATCCAAAGGCAGAAGTATTAAGAAGCGAATTGTCCATCACCATTTTCATTCAGTCTAACTAACTAACTCTCTAGCCTTCTTAAAACCCTAAGGTTTATGGCTGCAGCAACACAAGCCTTCCATCTGTCCCTATCCTGGGCAAGATCAATCCAATGTTTTCCATCCTTACCGATTTCCTTTAGGTTCATCTCAACTTTATCCCTCCATCTTGGTCCTACAGGTCTCTTACCATCAGGCTTCCCAACAAGAATCCTGTAAACTCCTCTTTCCTCTCCCATTCGTGCCACATGGCCTGCCCACCTAAGTCTTCTTGATTTAATCATTCTAACAATATCTGGACATGAATACAAATTATGTAGTTCTAAATGATGTAACCTTCTCCACTCACCTGTCTCCTCATCCCTTTTAGGACCAAATATTTTTCTAAGGATTTTATTTTCTCTTTCAATGTAAGGGACCGAGTTTCACATCCATATAATAGTATAGGCAAAATTACTGTTTTGTATATTTTAACTTCTTAGATATTATACGAGAAGATAAAAGTTTATGAAGAGAAAAGTAACATGCATTACTAAATTCAATATGTTTTCCACAATGCGATGATAGTGAATTGAAATAAAAAAATTAATAAGTAGATTCCAGCATCTGCTTTGCATCAAAAGAATTACATTCCTTTAAATAGCGCAGGATGTAGAATAGAAAAGATAAAAAATAGCGAAGAAGAGTTCGTTCACTATTACTTTTGCCGCTGACTGTACATGCATTGCAATACTTCGTCAAAGATTGTTGAAGGTCAATTTATGTTCAGATAGGCTTATAGGGAATGGATCTACAATTTAAAGTAAAATCTGAACCACCATGCAATGTAAATCCGCCGGGGATCGAACCCGGGACCAGTACGTACATTTCAAGTTAGTTCAGTATTACTTTCGCCTTCAAAGTTTTCACAACTTGGACCCACTAGAAGAAAACCTTGGTTACGCACGCACAGTGATATGCGACATAACTGCAACCCATATGCTACGGCAAACGCTATATTCAAATCTTGTTTCATGTATCTACATAACTACCAGTGGCGTGCCCAAGAGGATAACCCCCCCTTGGCCCAGTTTTCCTAAAAAAAAAGAACGTCAATGGTAGAAAAATATGACAAAATGATGGCTCACTACCAAGAAAAAGTATACATAACCCCTCCCTTTCGAAAATCCTGAGCACGTCACTGATAACTACATCTGTATGAAATGAGGAGGTGGAGTCATTATAAACAATGTTGTATTTTATACATTGTTGCTTTCGATGCAGTGCAGTGTGTGATGTAAAACAAGCTAGCGAAGGAACGCATCCTGTAAGCGCATTGTTCTTCCTCGTTCAACCTTTTATCTTGTGTCACGAGAGCTCTTCAAGAACGTGTATTACGGCCCATTGGAGATGCTTGGAATTGTAAATTGGTGGTGGTGTAACGCTGCCAGGATGAATAGCGTGGCGTCAAATTGCATTCGTGAAGGACGATAATGAATAACCTGTCTCTCTGACTTGCCAGTTAATTTTTTATTGTTTCAGCCCTGATTGCTGGGGTCTGTAATTCGGAAATGTTTACAGAGGTTGCTAGTTCGCATCGTTGGGATGATATCGAGAGGAGTCGGGGGTTTATGCATACTTTTGCATTTAGGAAGGTGAAGGGTGGTTTGATTTAAATCACATTAAATAAATAATGTAAACAATAATGTACATAAGGATTTTGTAGATATGAGAATCGCTTTTGGTGAAAGTACATTAATCTCTTAATATTTTAATGGTGATTATTAGGCTCTGAGAAAGGAAACAAAATATATATACTGATGGGGTGTAGCTCATACGAAAGAATGTGTTATATGCAAACTGTAAACACACTTAAATTTACCTTGATTTAAAATTCAATAATGTTTATAGGCAAAAACAGCAAACATTTTGTGTAGACTATATAATATATTAATGTTAAACCATAGTGCCATAATCATTAAGCTGTAAATAAACATGACAGCTGATATTTTGCGAACTATCATAAAAAAATTGCCAAAATTCAGCTACAAACACTTCAAAAATATTTTAAGTTGCAAATATATGGTACATGCAGAATGTTTCATTTTCACTGGAAGAAAAGTCACTGAAATTATTATAGTTTCGCACTAAATAAAACATTTTCAAAGTAGGTCATATATACAGTATTTGCTTTAATCAAACTTCAAATATTTCACAGGGCCGTTTTCTATAAAAGAAATATATCTATATATATATGCCGTGCTAAAAAACATACAAGCAATTTTAAGCCTGTTTTTTAAAATAAAAATTTCTCCTGTGAATGTGTGAGTCAAAATTTGGGGACGGGGGTGTGTGTAAGGGTAGATTTCGAGTCAAAATAACCATAACTTGAGCCTTGTGAGAAATTGTAGTGTCGTGTGAAGGAAATATTGGCGGGTGTTAGGGACGTGTGGAAAAATCACCGGGTCTTGTTTCCAAATTTGAGACAACGCGTCTACTATGTTTTAAATAATCAAGAAGAGAATGGAACAAGATATTTCAAGACTCGCAGACACTTAGAATGTGACAGAACGTCTAAAATCGAGACGAGACTCCTATTGCGGAGACTGAAAACAGGAAGTGGCTGTACTTTGTTTTTTTTCAATTGTTTTTGTATGCGCGAGACGACAGTGAGATTTCAGTTTATGGCCAAATAGTTAATTGCATAAGGATTTACAATTTAAAGTGGGATTGAACCGCAGTTTCCCTACAATCATTCCATGGGCTCTTTGTATGGCTGCATAGACATGGAAGATACCAAGTAGATGATTGCCTTTGGCATATATTAACTTCATTCTGTTAATTTCCACAATTTAGAAGTGATAATGGCTTTTCATTGACTTTGACCGGAAACTCTCATTAATGGATCCGGCAGAGTTTCTAGCAGCACATTCCCCTACATGAAACCAACAAAATACGAGGCTGTTTTATTGTAGACAAAGTCATCCAGTATAAGCAATCGCAACTTTGTATTGAAGCGGATCTCCTATAGGAGCAAACCTTATAAACTTTCCCTGCATGCCATTTCTAAGGTTTCTTTTGTCTTTCTTCCTCGTGTGAAGAGATGGCAACATTTTCTTCCGTGCTTTGTTTAGTTCCCATCAAGCATGTAGGTATGTCGGCCCTATTTTGTTATTTTAGCACAGGAAACTTGGCTTCATTAATTTCAGTCTGTGGTGGGTGGAATGCAGGAGTAATAGACTGTAGCCACTTAGTAGGCTCTTAGTGTTGATGGCCTCTTTGGATGGTAGCGATAAAGTGGAAAGAGGAAGAAGACAAAATGGTCTTCCTGCATCAAAGGCCTTCTGAAGATCATTCTTGAGCTTATAGAACGTGCAGATAGAAGGGGGACGATTTATTTCTAGGGCTGAGCCATATTTATTTATCTTTCAATTTTGGGGAATTACAGTTCCACTAGATGACGCTACCAATTCGTAGATAGAAAAATGTGCCACTTCGTCGTCATGCTTGTTCGAGAATGGTGTTTTTGTTCAAAATAACGTTTATATTTTCTCTGCAAATGCGGCTACAAGTACATACTGGACAATGTTTACTTCATAATTCGAAATTTAACTGATTGCTTAAACTTCTTGCAGGAATGTTGTATACACTTTCAACTAGATCTACACTGTTACAAATTCAAATATTGACAAATTAATACCAGATATAAGTAACTCTTCCTGGGATTCTGCCTGCAGCGTCAACATGTTGTAAAGCGACGCAGTTTTGTTTCTGTTTACACTCGTCCCGAGCTCGATACCCGGTGCGGGCACTGTACTTGTTCAGGCTCAACTTTAAGCTGTCTCGGTTAGACGTTCTGTGCATAATGTTGATTTAAACAACTACATTCCTGGACATACAGGGTTTGATGGATTTACTTTATTTTACTTCGCTTTTTGTGCCACTTTTGGCTAATTTGCGAAGATGGGGATGAGTGGTCATATGATGAAATTGGTGAATGGACACACAAACGTCCAGGCCAGGATTCGAAACCGGGATCCCTGTCGTCGTAGCGCGATGTGCTAACCACTCCGTCACGGCGGTCCGCTGGAGATACAGGGACAGGATGGAGCGTTCTCTCCAGAAATTAGTCCTAGAGTGATAACATGCTGAAGACAAACCATTCACGAGATGAGAGTATACTCTGTCCCTACAATTTCTGGAGCAAGCGAACAAGAGCATGTCTCTGCGCAAGCTGAGAGGCAGCGAGTGCATGAATAGGAATATTCGGCTGCAGCTACCAGCTGTTCGCAGTAGCGTGTTCTGCTTTGCTCCGCCCACTCGCTGCGCGGCCTTGCTCCACACATTCCCGGGACAGACTATACCTCCAGTAGAAATAGTGTCGGGTTGATACTTTACAATCTCGTGTTGAAGAAGGTCTGTCTCGTTCACGTCTCGAATGTGGAAATATATAATAGTATAAAAACATATTCATGTTTACTTTATTTTACTTCGCTTTTCTGCCACTCGCGAAGATGAAGATGAATGATGTGATAAGATGAAATAGATAAGAGGATAATCACAAACTCATATGGACAGCACACATAGCAAAAGTTCCACAGATGATTATACCGGCTGCGAATACAGACACCAGAAACTCTTATGTTTCCAAAATACAGTCTAGGATGTACCAATTGAACTATTTTTTATCGCCATCCTCTTCCCCATGGTTGCATAGTGGATTCACCAAATTTCAGAGTTCTACGATGCCTCAAACAGGCTACAGAGGGCTCTGAGTTGGGTAACTTTAATTCTAGCCACCCGGTATTTCGTGGAAGAGATGTTGACATTTGGGTGGGTTCAGAAAGGTTCGTCCTTTACATCCCCACATATTCAGGGTGTTACAGCGCAAACCTCCACAGCATGTCATTGAGGGGAAACAACTTTTCTCAGTGACATTTTCCTGCTTAGGCCCTCGTTTCGACGCTCGGTCGAAAAACAGCAAATTTATCCTGAATGTATGCAACAACGCCGTACATGTTCAGAGTTGCCACTAGTGAATTAACTTTACAATTACGATGACTTTTCTATAAATAATATTTGGATACTCATTTGGCTTGTGTGAATAAGTAGCATAGACGTTTGCAGGATTTTTTCAGGGAATGGCAAGCATGGTATTTTTTTTCTTAAGGTACTGCACTTCCAGAAACACTTATTCAGATTGAAGCTATCATATTCCTGGAACATCCTTCCAATAATTAACATAAATTACTGTGAATGAAATGAAATATATGTGTGTAATATGTAAGTCTATGGTAACATCCATTCTCCGGACGCCCATGATAAGCAGATTAGTAATTTTGATTTTGAAGCATCCTTATTTTGAAGTCTCATCTGGGTATGGGGGTGTAAGGTGTGACCCTTTCCAGACACACTCAAATGTTAACCTCACTTCCCTGCACCACATTGTGCAGACTAAAGAGGCACTGGTGCCTGGACCTGCAGCCAGGATAATCCTCGTGTCGTGTTGATCCTATATCTTGTCCTTTCATCCAGCTCGTCATCACTCATCCTTATCTTCGCGATTTGCCAAAAGTGGCAGAAAAGCAAAGTAAAATAAACTGAACAGATCCATGGATCATCTGCGTATAGAGTTCGGAGGTTTTAATCCAAGTGTTGTATCTCCTCATATTTCAATAAATAAGCTAACGAACTACATTTTAAATGTTATTCTCATTATCTTTCCAGTGGCAATTGAGCACTTAGATCATTAGGGGATGAAACCTTTATTCTTTGTGGTCGAGTCTTGCCGCGTGTGCCTAATTCTCTTCTTTCCTCCCCTACTTCTCGACAGCATGTTTTTCGTTTAGCATTAGGATGATGTATGATAACAATGCATTTATGTAACGCGGGCCCACCGGTTGACGTTTGCATCATCTGCATAACGGTATCGTTTGTCGCCGCTCCCGAAGCACTATGAATATTTAATGAGTCGTAGCACGCCGGAATAACCTAACGGTAGTCCGAACACGTAAGCCTAGCGAAAATATCAAGTGCAAAGTTTCTAAAGTTTGGACAGGAACCGCAGTAGCCCTTTTAAGGGCCAATTGAACCTCCAGCTTTTGTCTAGAGCTTTTAAAATTAGTTTCGAAGTTTCTTAATTTTCCACATATGGAGCTTGCATGGGAAAGCAGTGGCGGATAAGACGTGCTTTATCTCTCAGGAATAAAAGGGGGTGGGGGAAGATTACTTTATCTGTCACCATGGGAGTCCGAAGATAAATTTCCAACGGGAGACAAAATCGAAAAGTTAACTGAGATTGTCGAAGAGAGGGAAGGGAAATAAAGACCTGGCAGAGAGAAAGAAATAGGGAAGCGTGAAAGACAGAAATAATGAAATGGAGAAGCTAGAGAGAAAGAGAAGCAAGAGAGGAGAGAAAGAGAGAGAAGCAAGAGATGAGAGAAAGAGAAACTAGAGAGGAGAGAAAGAAAGAGAAACTAGAGAAGAGACAAAGAAAGAGAGAGGGAGAGAGGAAAGAAAGAAAGAGAGGAGATAGAGAGAGAAAGAAAAAAGAAATAGAGAAACTAGAGAGAAGAGAAAGAAAGAGATACAGATACTTGAGAGAAGAGAAAGAAAG